>NC_057742.1:20386879-20388332 GCF_004010195.1 Chiloscyllium plagiosum
TTATTAAAGGATTGGACACTCTGGAGGCAGGAAGCATGTTTCCACTGATGGGTGAGTCCTGAACCAGAGGACACAGTTTAAAAATAAGGGGTAGGTCACTTAGAACAGAGTTGAGGAGAAACTTCGTCACCCAGAGAGTGGTAGGTGTATGGAATGCTCTGCCCCAGAAGTCTGTGGAGGCCAAGTCTCTGGATACTTTCAATAAAGAGTTGGATAGAGCTCTTAAGGATAGTGGAATCAAGGGTTATGGGGATAAGGCAGGAACAGGATACTGATTGAGGATGATCAGCCATGATCATAATGAATGGTTGTGCTGGCTCGAAGGGCAGAATGAACTACTCCTGCACCTATTGTCTGTTGTCTATTGTCTATTTAGAGGATTATACATCTGATTAAGGATGTTACTCAATCAGAACAGCATCTCCTATATCTATAACATGCACAATTAAGTTCGTACTTCCCAGCTTATATCCACATATCTCCACACGTGATTGTAATAACTCTTTAAGGTAACTTCAATATGCCTTTGGAAGGTAACTCAATAATTTATCCCAATTATTGACAACTTCCTCATTGTCCAATTTAATTGGAGGAATAGCTATTTCAGAATCCTCTGAACACGGTTCTTGCCTCTGTGTTGTAACCAATAACTTCTGTGTTGGCTTTCCTTCCCTGTTAAAATACCTTTTGAACATATTCACATGACACAGTCTGTGATTTCTTTCTGTCTGGAGTTCTTATCAAATAGTTTACCTCACCCCAACTCATTTTGACTTGATAAGGTCCACTAAACCTTGTTTTTAACGGTTCACCTATCACGAACACCTTATATCCGATAGCAAAATTATAAGTTTCTGATTTTTTTGTCTGCTTCCTGTTTCATTGCATATACTGTGATACTTTTAATTGCTGTCTAGTCATCTCCTGTGCTCAATTTAATCATTCCCTAAAATTTGACACATTGTCCAAATACATGGTCTCTGAATTCCATCTTAACAATTTTTCCTTACTCAATTTTGGTGGACTTCTCACTTGATGCCAAATAACTAATTCAAATGGACTGAATTTGGACAATTTATTTGAGGCATGTCTGATCACAAAAAGTACACACGGAATTCCCTTATGTCAATCATCTGGATAGTCATACAGCCATAAAGTCAGAGAGATGTACAGCATGGAAACAGACCCTTCGGTCCAACCCATCCATGCCGACCAGATATCCCAACACAAACTGGTTCCACATGCCAGCACCCTGCCCATATCCCTCCAAACTCTTCCTATTCATATACCCATACAAATGCCTTTTAAATGTTGCAATTGTACCAGCCTCCACCACATCCTCTGGCAGCTCATTCCATACACATACCATCCTCTGCATGAAAAAGTTGCCCCTTAGATCCTTTTATATCTTTCCCCTCTCACCCTAAACCTATGCCCTCTAGTTCTGGACTGC
>NC_057742.1:20388543-20398949 GCF_004010195.1 Chiloscyllium plagiosum
TATCTGAATTAAACTCCATCTGCCACTTCTCAGCCCATTGGCCCATCTGGTCCAGATCCTGTTGTAATCTGAGGTAACCCTCTTCGCTGTCCACTACACCTCCAATTTTGGTGTCATCTGCAAACTTACTAACTGTACCTCTTATGCTCGCATCCAAATCATTTATGTAAATGACTAAAAGTAGAGGGCCCAGCACCGATCCTTGTGGCACTCCACTGGTCACAGGCCTCCTCCACCACCTCCCTTTGTCTTCTACCTTTGAGCCAGTTCTGTATCCAAATGGCTAGTTCTCCCTGTATTCCTTAAAATCTAATCTTGCTAACCAGTCTCCCATGGGGAACCTTGTCGAACGCCTTACTGAAGTCCATATAGATCGCAACTACTGCTCTGCCCTCATCAATCATCTTTGTTACTTCTTCAAAAAACTCAATCAATTTTGTGAGACATGATTTCCCATGCTCAAAGCCATGTTGACTATCCCTAATCAGTCCTTGCCTATCCAAATACATGTACATCCTGTCCCTCAGGATTCCCTTCAACAACTTGCCCATGACCGACGTCAGGCACACCGGTCTATAGTTCTCTGGCTTGTCCTTACCACCCTTGTTAAGCAGTGGCACCACGTTAGCCAACCTCCAATCTTCCAGCACCTCACCTGTGACTATCAATGATACAAATATCTCAGCAAGGGGCCCAGAAATCACTTCCCTACTTTTCCACAAAGTTCTAGAGTACACCTGATTAGGTCCTGGGGATTTATCCACCTTCATGCGTTTCCTCCTCTGTAATATGGACATTTTTTAGGCTGTCACCATCTATTTTGCTACATTCTATATCTTCCATGTCCTTTTCCACAGTAAATACTGATGCAAAATACTCGTTTAGTATCTCCTCCATTTTCTGTCTGGCTCCTTGCTGATCTTTGAGGGGCCCCATTCGCTCCCTAGTTTTTCCTTAATGTATTTGTAAAAACCTTTTGGATTCTCCTTAATTCTATTTGCCAAAGCTATCTCATGTCCCCTTTTAGCCCTCCTGATTTCCCTCTTCAGTATACTCCTACTGTCTTTATACTCTTCAAAGGATTCACTCGATCTCCCCTGTCTATACCTGGCATATACTTCCTTCTTTTTCTTAACCAAGCTCTCAATTTCTTTAGTCATCCAGCATTCCCTATACCTACCAGTCTTTCCTTTCACCCTGACAGGAATATACTTTCTCTGGATTCTCGCTATCCCATTTCTGAAGACTTCCCAATTTCCAGCCGTCCCTTTACTCGCGAACATTTGCCCCCAATCAGCTTTTGAAAGTTCTTGCCTAATACCGTCAAACTTGGCCTTTCTCCAATTTAGAACTTCAACTTTTAGATCTGGTCTATCCTTTTATATCACTATTTTAAAACTAATAGAATCACTTTGGTCACTGGCCCCAAAGCGCTCCCTCACTGACACCTCAGTCACCTGCCCTTCCTTATTTCCCAAGAGTAGGCCAAGTTTTGCACCTTCTCTAAGCCTGCAACATGGTCGTTAATGTCTGATGCCACCTTTCTACTGCTCCCTGCGACTCTGCATGGTATGCAGTAGACTTGAATTGTTTTATTGCTAAGCTGTCCATAATGTCCTTGAATAATTTTGGTGTGAAGTTTGATCCCTGATCTGATTGTATCCCTGTTATTGGTCTGTATCGAGTGAAAAATTTGAGTAATCCTCTACAATCCTTTTAGCTGTGATATTGCATGATAGAATGGCTTCTGGAAATTTAGTGGATGATATTCATTAACTTTCAATGAATGACATTTGGGTGTAACAGGGAGAGGTGTAAAAGAGGAATTGGTGTTGCAATATTAATCAAGTATTGTTATAGTATTTATCAAGTACTGCATATAGGAGGGATAAAATCTTTGGTGGTTCCATTATAGAGGCTATATGGGTTGAACATAAAAACAAAAAGGGTGCAATGACATTTTTCAGAATGTACTATAGATCCCCAAACAGTCAAGAAAAGGTAAAAGGGCAGATACTTAGGTAAATTTCAGAGAAGTGTTAAAAAAGAGGATGATAATAGTAAAGACTTTCACCTTTCCCAATATTAATTGGGATATTCAGGAATTCTTAAAACAAAGCACGCAGAATGTCCTCCAAAGGTGGGAACAGTACTGGACCTAATTGTATAGAACTAAGCCAGCAACTGGTAGTGTCCTTTGGGGAGCATTTTGGTGATAGTGTCCATAACTCATTCAAATTGAAGGTAGTCATGGCAAGAGGCAAAGCTGGACCAAAAAAACCCCATAAGTACACAAGGGTGGGGGTGGGTTGGGGCAGGATGATTTTAATATGATAAAATAGGATCAGACCAAGGTGGACTGCGAGGAGCTTCTGATGGGAAAATCTACATCAGAGCAAAGGGAGTCTTTCAAAAAGTGAGAGTGCATCACATTCCTGCAATGGTGAAGGTTTGAACTAATAGGAATGGAGAACCTTCGATGTGGAGGAATGCACCGTATTAATGGGTAAGACAAATGAGTGAAAGCTTTCATGAGCCATCAAAGGGTTAAGACACTAGATGTCATTGGCCAATATTTACTGTGGAGAAGGATATGAAATTTGGAAAACTTGGGGAAATAAACAGTGATATCTTAAAAAGTGTCCATATTTCAGAGAAGGAGCTGTTGGATGTCTTAAAATGCAGGGGGAAAAATCCACAGGACCTGATTGGGTGTATGTCTTTTGGGAAGCTAGGGAAGAGATTGCTGGGCCCCTTGATGGGATACTTGTAACATCGATAGCCACAAGTGAGGTGCCAGAAGATTAGAGGTTGGCTGATGTGGTACCATTATTTAAGAAATGTGGTAAGGAAAAGTCAGGGAACTATAGATCAGAGGACCTGACGTCGGTAGTGGGCAAGTTGTTGAAGGAGATTCTGAGGGAAAGGCAAGGACTGATTTAGGAGAGTCAATATGGCTTAGTGTATTGTGTCTCACGAACTTGACTGAGTTTTTTGAAGAAATGACAAAGAAGATTACTGATGGCTGAACGGTAAATGTTGTCTATATGGACTGCAGCAAGACTTTTGACAAGGTTCCACATGATAGACTGGTCAGCAATGTTAGATCACATGGATTCCAGGAATGGCTAACCAATTGGATACAAACTTATCTAAACAGAGAGAGGTGGTGGAGAGTTGTTTTTGAGTCTGGAGGCCTGTGACCAGCAGTGTACTGCAAGGATTGGTGTTGGGTCCACTGCTTTTTTGTCATTTAAATTAATGATTTGGATGTGAATAGAGATGGCATGCTCAGTAAATTTACAGATGGCACCAAAATTGGTGGTGTATTGGACAGTGAAGAAGGTCAGAACATAAAACCTTACAGTGCATTACAACATTTGGGCATTGAACCAAAGGGCTGAGGAATGGCAGATGGAGTTTAATGTAGACAAATGTGAGGTCTTGCATTTTGGAAAGGCAAATCAAGGGGTGTTTTATTCAATAAATGATAGGATCTTGGAGAGTGTTGCCGAAAAAAGGGGCATGGGATGAATGTGCATACTTCCTTGAAAATGGGATCGAAGGTAGACAGTGTGGTGAGGAAGGCATTTGACACAATTGCCTTTATTGGTCAGTGCATTGAGTGTAGGAGCTGTGACATCATGTTGCAGTTGTCCAGGACATTGGTGAGGCAACTTGTAGAATACTGTGTTCAATTCTGATCTCCCTGATATAGGAAGGACATTATTAAACTTGAAAGGGTTCAGAAAAGATTTACAAAGATGTTGCTGGGATGGAGGGTTTGACTTGTAGGGAGAAACTGAATAGACTGGAGCTACTTCCCTGGAGAGTTGGAGGTTGATGGGTGACCTTTTCGAGATTCATAAAATCATGCGGGGCATGGATAGTGTGAATTCCCAAGGACTTTTTGTACAGGTTAGGGGATTCCAAAAATAGAGGGCATACTTTTAAGGTGAGAGGGGAAATATTTAAAATGGACCTGAGGGGCAACTTTTTCACACTGAAGGTGGTGCATGTATGGAATGAGCTGCCAGAGGAAGTGGTGGAGACAGGTACAATTACAGCATTTAAAAGGCATCTGGATAGGTGTATGAATAGAAAACATTTACAGGGATATGGGCCAAATGCTGGCAAATGGGAGTAGATCAGTTTAGGATATCTAGTCAGCATGGACGTATTGGACAAAGGGTCTGTTTGCATGCTGCACATCTCTATGACTGTATGACTATGATTTGAATCATCAATACCGACAGGTGAGATACCAGAAAACTGGAGGATGGCTAACATGGTTCCACTATTTAAGAAAGGTAGTAAGGAAAAGCCATGGAACCATTGACTGGTGAGCCTGATGTTGGTAGTGGGCAAGTCATTAGAGGGAATCCTGAGGGATAGGATTTATATGCATTAATATGCATTAGGGATAGTCAACATGGCTTTGTGCATGGGAAATTGTGTCTCATTAACTAAATTAAGTTTTTTGAAGAAGTAACAAAGAGGATAGATGAGGACAGAGTGGTGGACATGATCTCTACGGCATTTGACAAAGTTCCTTATAGTAGACTAGTTAGCAATGTTAGATCCCATGGAATAGAAGGAGAGCGAGCCATTTGGATACAGAACGGGCTTGAAGGTAGAAGGCATAGGGTATGGCAGAGAGTTGTTTTTCAGACTGGAGGCTGTGACCACCAATGTGCCACAAGGATCGGTGCTGGGTCCACTGCTTTTTGACATTTGTATAAATGATTTCGATGTGAACATAGGAGGTTTGGTTAGTAGGTTTGCAGATGACACCAAAATTAGAGGTGTAGTAGACAGTGAAAAAGGTTTCCTCAGAGTACAATGGGATCTTAATCAGATAGTCCAACAGGCTGAGAAGTGGCAGAGAGGGTTTAATTTAGATAAATATCAGGTGTCGCATTTTGGAAAGGCAAATCAGGGCAGGACTTATACACTTAATGGTAAAATCCTGCACAGTGTTGCTGTACAAAGAGACCTTGGAGTGCAGGTTCACAACTTCCTGAAAGCAGAGTCATAGGTGGATAGAACAGTAAAGAAGATATTTAGTACACTTGCCTTAATTAACCAGAGCATTGAGTATAGGAGTTGGGAGGTCATGTCGCGAATGTACAGGATATTGGTTAGGCCACCTTTGTGGACCAATTCTGTGCAATTCTGATCTCCCTGCTATAGGAAGGATGTTGTGAAACTTGAAAGGGTTCAGAAAAGATTTCCAAGGATGTTGTCAGCATTCGAGGGTTTGAGCAATAGGGAACGGCTGAGTATGGTGCGGCTATTTTCTCTGGAGCATCAGAGACTGAGGGTTGACCTTATATAGAGTTTTATAAAATTATGAGGGGCATGGATAGGGTGAGTAGTTGATGTCTTTTCCCCAGGATGGAAAAATTAGAGAGCATTGATTTAAGATGCGAGGGGAAAGATTTAAAAGGGACTTGAGGGACAATATTTTCATGCCGAGGATAGCACGTGTATGGAATGACTTGCCAGAGGAAGTGGTAGATGATAGTACAATTAGAATATTTAAAAGGCACTTGGATGCTTACACGAATAGGAAGGGTTTAGAATGATGTGCACCAAATGCTGGAAAATGGGGCTAGAGTTATTTGCGATACCTGGTCGGCATGGATGATTTGGACCGAAGGGTCTGTTTCTGTGCTGTACGTCTCTATGACTCTATGACTAAGAGTATAAAAAGTGCAGGGAGTTGTGAAAAGAAAATAAGGAAAGTGAAAAGGTGACTTGCTAAAACAGTGGTAAATAAAATAAAGGAAAGTTCAAATATATTTCTTAAGTAAATTAGGGACAAAAGATAACCAAGCAAACAGAAATCATGAATGAGCTAATTAGTTAATGAGACACTAACAATCAGGAGATACTGAGGACTGCAGATCCTGGACAATCAGAGTCAATAAAGTATGGCCCTTGAAAAAGCACAGTGGGTCAGGCAGCAACCCAGGAGCAGGAGAGTCAACATTTCCAGCAGGGCCCTTCATGACCTGCTGTGCTTTTTCCTGCACCACGCAATCAGAAAGTTCGCAAATGATATGAAAATTGTCATATGGTAAACAGTGAAGAAGAAAGCCTTAGACTACAGGACAATAAGGTAGGCAGAAAGGTGATAAATGGAATTAAATCCAGAAAAGTTTGAGGCGATATATTTTGGGTGGACTAAAAAGACAAGGCAGTACACAATGAATGGTAGGACTCTTGGAAGTACAAAGGATCAGAGGGACCTTGATGTGCATGTCCATAGATCCCTAAAGGTAACAGGTCAGTGGATAAGGTGATTAAGGCATATGGAATACTTGCCTTTACTAGTCAAGCCATTGCATACCAAAGCAGGGAGGTTAAGATGAGCTGTAGAAAACATTAATTAGGTGACAGCTAGAGCACTGTATTTTGCTTTGGTTGCCACACTACAAGGAGGAAGTGACTACTCCACAGAGGGTGGGGAGGAGATTCACCAGGAGATTCCCTGAACTGGAATGATTTAGCATTCAAAAGTGATTAAATAGGCTGGAGTTGTTTTCCTTAGAGCAGAGAAGGTCGAGGAGAATCTTTATTAAGGCGAGCAGCACAGATAAGATTGATAAGAATAAAATTGCCCCTTATAAAAAGGCTTTAATACATAGTATTAAGGTAGAGGACAAGAGGTTTCGAAGGTATTCTTTTTCTTACCCATAAAGTCATGGGTATATGGAACTTACTGCCTGAAAGGGTAGTAGAGGTGGTAGCAATCACGATATTGAAGAAATATTTTGATAAGCACTTGAAATGCTATTGCTTACAAGGCTACAAGCCAAGTGCTGAAAAATGCGTCGAGAGTAGGTAGGTGCTTGGTGACTGATATGGACATGATGGGCTGAAGGGCCTCTTTCCATGCTGTAAAACACAGATTCTATGACATTTGAATGCTCATTAATATTGACTGCTGTCAACCTAGGGAGATAGTTTTTGTTAATTCGATAAAATGTGTTGCTTTGGCATCTTATGACTGCTCAAATAAGGATCAAAATGAATATAGACATGTAGATAATTATATTAATTCAAATCACAACATGTATTTGCATTGATCATGAAAATACTTTATTTGTAATAATAGATTTTCAACATTTTAATTTAGTATTGCACAGATTCAAATTTCACAACATCCATTTTTTAAAGTAGTAAATTGAGAAAGCAAAATTAATGATAAAAATAATTTGCATTTTTAGGAGAGACATTCCAAAGTGCTTCAAAGAACCACAATCTGGTATAATTAATAATCTTCAATTTTTAGCAACATATACAATAAAAGGCCCCAGGCACTTCATATGAACTTCAACAAAATGTAAAATCAGGCTAAATGACTTTAAGGAATGATTTAGAGAGAAATATCGGAGTGTATGCCAAGGAAGTTGAAGGCATATTTGCCAGCATGATGCAAAAGAAGTGAGGTTTCCCAAGAGGTCAGACTTGGAGGAAATCAGAATTTGTGGAAGATTGTCAAGATTGAGGAGTTACAAGAGATAGGAAAAGAAGAGAGTATGGATTGATTTTAAAGCTGAGGATTGTAAAGTTAAGGCATTAATGTACAAGGTACCAATGTAGATTAGTGGGCAATAAATGATGTATAAATGGGACATGGACATGTATCAAAATATGGCCAACAAAACTTTGAACGAATTCACATTAATGGAAGGTAGCACCAAGGAAGGCCGTCAGAAGAGTATTTGAATAGTTGAGTAGTTGGAGGTGAGCAAACATGGGGAAAGAAACCATCCCTGAAAGGGTCCGGGGTACATCATCTCTCTTGGCAAAAGAAAGCACCCCACACCCCTCCTTCAAAGGGCCATCGCCTCCAGCTTCTCTGTGGTCACAATGTACAACTATCAAAGTCACCTACACTTGGCTTCAAGTGACTATCTTCCCTACTGTAGACCATCTACAGATCAACTCCTGGCTGCTTACTCTATATGTCCAACCTTCAAGAGGGTTCTGGGTATGGATGAGGGTTTCGGGAGCTGACGAAATAGTTGAGAGGAAGTAGGTGGTCTTGATAATTGACATCATATGTGGTCAAAGCTCAAGATACCAAAATAGGATACCAAGATCTCTTTGGTTGAAACTACTGGGGAGGAGACAGAATTTATAGCTATCATTTCTATTTGTGATGGAAGCAAGAAAGTAGCCTCAGTCTTCCTGATGTTTACTAAATGGACTGCAGCAGTGCAAGAGGGTGGATTGTCAACACCTTTTCAAAGGCAGCAGTGATGGTCAACATTTACTGGTCTTTCTAGTGATGCTCACATTCCATGAAAGAAAAAGAAGAAATGTTGAATTGCCGAAATGTTCACTGTATCCGGGAGTGGTTATTAAAGAAGCAGCCCAATAACATCAAGGGAGTGGAGAGGCTGAAGGAGATAGTGATGAGATAGAGATCGTGGATTGGTCCGTCAAGATTATGGGTCTAGATTAGAGTAGTGCTGGAAAAGCACAGCAGGTCAGGCAACATCTGAGGAGCAGGAAAATCGACATTTCGGGCAAAAGCCCTTCATCAGAAATTGACATGTATAGTCTTACCCATTAAATTTTGGTGTAACATTTTAAATGATTTTTGAAATAATGCAGTGCAAGTTTGAAATCTGTGTCATGCTTAGAGGGCCGTCGAAACCTTGCATATTTTTGTTCAACTGCTTTCTGTGTGTCATTTTTTGGACTCTGGTGCATCTGATGGCCAACAATGACATCATTACACGATCCCACGAGCAATCTGCCGAGTCCATCAATGAAAAACTCTAGGAAAGATTTCAAATTCAGTTTTACTTGTGAAAACATTAGTCAGGAAAGGTTAAGCATAATAATAGAATAGCACAGAATGAAAAAGGTTATTTCATGTAACAAGCCCAATTCTTTCACATATCAAACATCCACACATTACAATATCTTCTCCATCCACTAAATGTTCCATGGGAAAGTTGTGCTTAGTATATCCCAATCCTCAAAACAGAACCCAAACCAAGTTCATTGATTTTGTTTGGCTGTGATCCACAAGAACTTCTGCATTCTGAGATTCAATCATGGCTGATATGCTCCTCACCTCTATTTTCCTGCCTTCTCTCCATATGCCTCAATCCATTACCAAGTAAAATTCTGTCTAACTCTTCCTTAAATTTACTCATTGTCCCAGCATCCAAAACTCTTTGGGAGAAGTAGTTTCTGCTCAACTCTGTTTTAACTTTGCTACCCATTACCCTAAAACTATGACTTCTCATCCAAATATTTGAATACCTCCCCTCATTCTTCTAAATTCAAGAGAGTGTAGGCTTAAACTGTTCAATCTCTCTTCATATGGCAAACTCATCATCTCTGGGACCAATCTCGTGAACTTCATCTGAACTGCCTTCAATGCCACTACATCTTTCCTCAAATAAGGGGATCAAAACTGTGCACAATACTCCAGGTGCAGTCTCACCAATACCTTGTACAGTTGCAACAACACTTCCTTATCTTTATATTCTAATCCTGAGGTTATAAAAGCTAATATTTTATTCACTTTCTTTATGAACAGCTGTACCCGCTTGCTAGCTTTCTGTGACTCATGAACCAATACACCTAGATCCCTCTGCACCAGAGCATCCCGAAATCTCTCCCCATTAAGATAATAGGTCACTTTCCCAGTTCTTCGACCCAAATGCATAACCTTGTACTTATCCACATTCAATCCATCTACCACATTTTGGCCCACTCACCTAAACTATCAATGTCTATTTGTAAGGTTATTTCTTCATTGCAATTTACCATTCCACGTATTTTTGTGTCATCTGTAAATTTGGTTAAAGAGCCTTCCTCCCTGTATCCAAGTCGTTAATGCAGATTGTGAATGGCTGGGCTCCAAGAATGGAACCCTATGGCACCTCACTAGTTACAGCTTGCCATCCTAAAAAAAAACACTTATTCAGACTCTCTGTCTTCTGTCCATCAGCCATTCATCTATCCAGGCTAATCCCATTTGATCCAACCTTGTTGCACCTTATCAAATGCAGTCCAGATAAATTACATCTACAGCATCCCCGTTATCCACTTTGATTGTTACTTTTTCAAAGAGCTCTAGCAAATTAGTCAAACATGAGTTGCCTTTCAAAAAACCATGCCGACTCTGGTGGATAGCATTTTGACTTTCCAAATATCCTAATATTACTTCTTTGATAGTTGATTCTGACACGTTTCTAACAGCATATGTAAAACTAACTGGTCTGTAATTTCCCACATTTTGCCTCTCTTGCTTTTTGAATAAGGGCATTCTATTAGCCATTTTCCAATCCACTGGAATCTTTCCTGTGTCCAGAGAATTTTGGAATATTTTAACCAATGGATCTATTATCTCTGTTGCCACTTCCTTTAAT
>NC_057742.1:20399449-20423024 GCF_004010195.1 Chiloscyllium plagiosum
CATAAAATGAGGTAGGATGGGCGTGCTCAGCCATTCCTGCCTCAAAGCATCGCAAAGTTACAGCTCACAAATCCACGTTTCCTCAGACTCCACTTTGAGAAGGCTTGGTCTTGGTTTTCCTCTTTTGAATAGGTTTAAAGAAGCAGATACTTGTGTAGTATCCTCCCGTCCTTCCCCACTTTCTCCCTCACTTCCTTGTTTCCTTCTTCCTTTCCTTCTTCTTTTCTTTCCATTGTTCCTCTCTTTCTTCTTCCTTCTGTCACTCCCTTCCTTCTTTTCATCCTCCACCCTCCTTTCCTTCTTTTTTCCAACTTCCCTCCCTTCCTACCTCTTTTTCTCTTTTCAAACTTCTTGTCTTCCACCCTCCTTCCCTTTCACTCTGCTTCCCTCACTTCCTACATTCCTTCTTCATTCCTTCCTCCCATCGTTCATCCCTTCCTCAAACATTATGAGGTAAGAGCCTCCAAAAACGGGTTTCTGAAACGTCCTGCATTTTTCTCTGCAAATGACAGACTAGCAGCAGTTATGTAAGAACATCTTCAGCGCAAGGTTGTAACTGAGTTAAGTCCTAGTGGTGACTGGGGGTTGGGAGAGATGCAAGTTCAGTGTGTCTGATTTTGAGGTAGAGTGATGGTGGTCAGGATATTAGGCTGAAAAGTAAAATCCCTTTTCCTTGTTGACCAAAAGCAACAAATAAAGGCATGAATTCACTGTTTCCTGCCTCCTTTTAAAGAAATTCCTGGAAAAACAATGAATCTTAAAATAATGAAATAGCCAAGCTTGTCCTGAGCAGAATTGATCACAGTCATTTCTCCCACCTTTGCCAAAACTGGGAATAGCTGGATCCAAGATAAGTTGAGACCCCATTTCAGTTTTTCAGCTTTTTAATCTTTTAGCTGAATGAAACCCATCCTTTCTTTGTGTGTGAGATAAATGAAACATTGATAAAATTAATCTCAAGCTTTAACCTATGATTGACTCGGAGCTCTAGAGTGGAAATCATTTTTGTGACTAAACATGAAGAAAACATTGATCTCTATATTTTCAAAGAAGTGAGGGAGGCAGAGTGAAAGGAAAAGAGGGTGGAGGACAAAAAAAGGAAGGGAGTGACAGAAGGAAGAAGAAAAGGAGGAACAAAGGAAAGAAAAAAACATGCTTCAAACTAAATTGTCATCAGGTTGAAATATTTCAGAAAATTCTTTCACTTTCCATCCAGTTCCATTCTTACCAAGTCCAAGTTTGTGTTTTCTAATACTTCCAATAACTTTTCCACTTTTGTCTGTTTTGTGAATAAAAAATCTTCATCCACCCAAAGAAGGTATTTAGTTGTGACCTGAGAAGCTGCCAAGTTTCTTCCAGCAAACCATCCCTGTGCAGAATAAAATGGCAAGAGTTTCAGAATCAATAAATGAGGAGAATTTGCTTTCTTGAAATTGGAAGCCTTACCGCTACACTTTTTGAGGGTTAATTTTTATTGATTTAAGAGCTCAGGATTTCCTTCAATAAAGCTGTATTACCTTTCTTTTCTGTTCATCCTAGATTATCTCCTCATGTATCTTGCATACAGATTGTGGTGGCTGCAATTGTTATGTCATTGATCTAAGTACAAAGACATTGTATAAGGAGAAAACAGCAACAGCAAACATCAGCTGCAGTTGCATAGCATCTGGAGATTGAGGCAGCAAGTGAAAATCCATCCAGAGGAGAATATTGAATCCCCACATATATTGGTCTCACCATCATTGTCCTTAGTTGTCGAAGAGTAAGGCTATTTTACACTGTCATCACTAAATTGTGTCACCTGCTGGAGCAGGAATTAGGCTTAGAAGGAGTCACAGCTACCCTGAATCATTATGTCAGCAATTCATTTCAATGACCAACCTCCACCAATCCTCCATCCATAAAATGCATGTGGGGTGTAACTGATGCCAGTTTGCCATGAGTGCAGATTTTCATATACTTCATCCATGAGGAAGAGAAATGGGATTCTCCACAGTTTCAGTCTTCCCCAGATTCAAGGTGTTATTGACTGAACCCACATTGATTTGAGTGTGAACTATCACTAACCTGCAGAGTTCACCTACCAAGAAAGCTTTCACTCAAATTACGATTGCATCAATTAACATGGGAGCTGCAATGACTCTTCCATATTGGAGAACTAAGAGCATCCTTCCAAGGTCCATGGGATGGCTGCTGGGAGACAAGAGGTCACCCCTCCAAACATGGCTCATGACATCTTTATGAAATCCTCAGACAAACTCAGGATGAAGATGCAATGCTGCTCATGCTTTGACCATGGCTATGTTGGAATAGACAAGAGACCTCCTTAAGATGAGACTGACAAAGTAGATAAAGTACTAAACAAAACCATCAGACAAAAAAAAAATCACATGAAGTTCCACTTCCAAATGCCTGTCAAACATGAAATTTGTATTTTCAAATCCACACAGCGCTCCCCTGCCCTGTCAACCCCGCAAAATTCCCCATCGCTGGATTCTTGTCCAACCCTACAATCCAATGAGATCTTGGTGCATGTCAAATTTGGACTGTTGCACAAACTCAATTTTAATTGTACCATCATTGACAGCCATTTCCAAAACAGACTATAATCATTCTCTGTCTGGGTTGTTTTTTGAGTTGTTTATTCAGCTTTCTAGTTAGTGATTTTTGTGTATCTTTATGCCACATGATGATAGTTATGTTTGAGTAAGACTGGTTCAAGAACAGACAAGTCAAAGACAGTTTTCAGGCTTATTCTTCCAAGTAACACTGTTCACTGAAGCTCATACTAAATACTATCATAGATGATAATTTTATACCAGATTCAAAATTATATTAGGTAATCAATAATCCATCTTCTGTGACTGTTGATGACCACATGCTGTGTCTCTGTCAGTGAGTTATACTCTGCTTTGTTTCACAAAGTCAAAAAGTGTGGCACTGGAAAAGCACAGCAGGTCAGGCAGCATCTGAAGAGAAGGAGAGTCGGCATTTCGGGCGTAAGCCCTCCATCAGGAATGTGGGGAGTCTGAAAGGGGATGAGAGATAAATAGGAGAGGGGTGTTGGGCTGGGGGGAAGGTAGCTTGGAAGGCTATAGGTAGATGCAGGTGGAGTGATGGTGATAGGTCGGAATGGAGGGTGAAGCGGATAGGTGGGAAGAAAAATGAACAGGTAGGACAGTTCAAGAGGGCAGACATTGATGAGTGTGTTTGGAGGGTCCCAAGGCGGAAGATGAGGCGTACTTCCTCCAGGCATCGGGTGGTTTGGATTTGGCGGGAGGAGGAGGCCCAGGACCTGCATGTGCTTGGTGGATTGGGAGGGGGAGTTGAAGTTGTTGGCTGTGGGGTGGTGGGGCTGTTGGGTGCGTATGTTTCGGACATGTTCCCTGAACCATTCCGAAGTTGGTGTCCTGTCTCTCCAATATGGAGGAGACCTCATTGAGAGCAATGGGCACAGTAGATGAGGTGTTTGGATGTGTACGAAAATCTTTGCTGGATGTGGAAGGATGCTTTGGGGCCTTGGATGGTGGTGAGGGGGGAGGTACGGGTGCAGGTTGTACACCTCTTGCGGTGGCAAGGGACTGTGCCGGGAGTGGACGGTGGGTTAGTGGGTGATGTGGACCTAATGAGGGAATCACGGAGGGAACAGTCTCTGCAGAATGCTGATAAGGATGGGAAGGGAACTATATCTCTGGTGATGGGGTCTGATTGTAGGTGGCAGAAAGGGCGGAGTGTGATGCGTTATACCTGGCGATTAGTGGGGTGGAAGGCTCTATCCTTGTTGTAGTTGGAGGGGTGGAGTTCAAGGGGAGAGATGCGGGAAGTGGAGGAGATGTGCTGGAGGACATTGTTGACCATGTGGGAGGGGAAATTGTGGTCCTTGAAGTAGGAGCCACCGTGGATGTTCTGGAGCAGAATTGTTCATCCTGGGAGCAGATGCAGTGAAGGCAGTAAAATTGGGAGTAAGGAATAGCATTATTACAAGAGACAGGGTGGGAGGAAGTGTTGCCCAGATAGCTGTGGGAGTTGGTGGGTTTGAAGTAGTTGCCTGTGTTGAGCCTGTCACTGGAAATGGAGATGGAGAGGTCCAGGAAGGGGACAGAGGTGTCTGAGATGGCCGAGGTGAACCTGAGGTCAGGATGGAAGGTGTTCATGAAGTTGATGAACTGTTAAACCTCCACAAGCCTCATGTCCCCTCCTCCCACCTTATCCCAGATCCAACTCTCCACCACCCTCTTGAACTGTCCTACCTGTACATCTTCCTTCCCACCTACCCGCTCCACCCTCCGCTCCAAACTATTACCATCACCACCCACCTTCATCTGCCTATCGTCTTCCCAGCTACCTCCTCCCTCCTCCCATTTATCTCTCAGCTCCCTTGGGAACCCCCACCCCACATTCATGAGGGAGGGCTTATGCCTGAAACATCACTATCCTTCTCCTTGGATGCTGCCTGACCTGTTGGGTTTTTCCAGCATCACACCTTTGAATCTGATCTCCAGCGTTTGTTTGACAGAGTGTTCCATACAAGTTATTTTAATGCCACCCACATTGTGCTATTCATACCCCAGTGATGTGCAGTTCTGTAAAATCATAGCAAGAGTACTCCATGGCTCAAATATCCTTATATGACCATAAATATCTCTGCTTAGCAAATATGGACTTGCCCAATGATCTTTCTTCTTTTTGTTTGTTACAATTTCCATTATACAGTTCTAGTTTTTTTTTCCTTCTTAAATATATGAAAGTTTCTTCGTGATTTTTAGATTTTGTTTTCGAGACTTCAAATTTGAGATAGTGTTCTTTTGGATTAATTTGGTCAATGTTCATTTTTTTCATAGCTCATGCTTGTTGCTACTGAAATATCCATTCTTTCTGGTAAATCTTTTTTTCTGTGATTACTACAAGTGCTTTCTCTTCTACAATGATGTTAGCATTCCCAGCCCATCCCCAATAAAAAGTGACCCGTTTGTATTCCAGGGTGACGTGGAAAAAGATAAGCAATAGATAGAACAAGATTTATGAGTGAACACAGTTTAGGGTTTGGACAGGAATGTATTTGTTCAGCAGATTTTGTAAAAGCATTTGATCAGGTTGACTGGATTAAATTCTAATCAGTGCTGAAAGAAAATGGAGTAGATCACAGGGATTGGTAACTCATTTTAAGGGGCAAACATCATCAGTAAGAATAACCAATGAAGAGTAATAAATGTGTTGAATTGGAAAAGGGCTTTGATGTTTCCATTTCCAGATTGGTTTTCATGGAAAGCAGCTCACATCTGAAGAATTCAGAACTTGAGATTTAATGTGATAGAATGGGAAGGTGTCTTTGTTTTTAATTAACTGAACATCTCAGAATAAATACCTCTTCCAATTCCCTAAACGTTATCTGTTGACTGGTTCAGTTAATGAACTGACCAATTGCTCCTGCTTTAGAGTTCCAGAAGGGGAAGTGGTACATCTCTCTGCGGTCTGAAGAAAGCCAATTTTATTTTCCCTCACCAGTCACTGTAAGCTGTTGCTTTTAACAACAAAGGCAGAGACTTTATAATTTGTGAGCCAGTTGCTCTGTGCCTCTTGCAAGGATGTGAAAGTACTTGGAGAAAAGAGATTGAAAAACAACAAATTCTGACAAACAAAATGATCATCTCAGCAAACCATGTGAACAGGGCCCATTGACTTGCCTTCCAGTTATTCCTTCTACCCAGAATGCAATATTTTTGTATGTTTGAATGGATATGCAGGGGGAGCTTTATAAGGGGGTTAGAGTTACAACTAGTCAAGTTATATATGCTCATAGTTGTTTGCCTGTAGATAGAATCTATTGATTTGTAAGAAATAGTCATTCTTGTTAAGTATAGAATCCTGGTCCGTTCTTCCTGTCAAACTGGGTTTAGAAAGGCAGGCAAATTGAGAATTTCACATACTGTTTTAAAATCTTTAACTTTTGTAATGACTCTGGGAGTATCAAAGCTCGATTTCCAGTATTCTGTACCTCATTAAGGTGTGACAGGCTAGAAATCAGCAATGTTGTCATATAATATCAAATTGTTGAATTGTGCTTTCAAATCGAACTTCTGTTTCAAGCCTGTATAAAATATAAATCGAATACAGAAATCTTTATTTTACTTTTGCAAATGGCATGATGTATTGTTCAATGTGGGGTCCTTCAATTTTTTCAGGAACTTCACTGTCGTCTGCAATTATTATCGTCATGTTTGGGTAAAAGCTCCGAATGCTGTCTATCAAGATTCGAAGCTTATGATATCTTAAAAATGTCTTTGTTGTAATGGTTACCAAGGAATTGATGTCACTGTCTGGAATAAGGAAAGATAATCTAAGTTAGTTAGAGAAACAGATTTTATTTAAACATATTGATCGAATCTCTAAGGTTTATTAAAACCAAGTTTACCTGGTCCAGGATCAAACAACCGTGGCATTGGGGGCTGCCTGATAATAATCGGAAATTCAGCAACATGTTCTTCAAACTGAAAAGACACTTTTGTAAAGATAAAACAAAATGCAAATTATGTTCAAAACAATACGTTTTCCAAGTAGGAGATATATGAAAATTCACTGACCGATTTTAACAAAAAAAAAGCAGAAAACATTTAAGGCTTGCAACAACTGATTTTTTTTATTCCTTCATGGGTGTGAGTATCACTGGCTGGGCTAGCATGTATTGTAACAATAACTAACTGCCCAATGGGGACAGTGAGCTGCCTTATTGAACCATTGCAGCTCTTGGGCTGTGAGATATCAATGGTCCCGTTCGGAACAGAGTTCCCAGATTTTGATCCAGTAACATTGAGGGAATAGTGATATAGTTCCAAGCCAGGAGAGTGAGTGGTTTGGAGGGGAACTTGCAAGTTGTGGTGTTCCCATATGCTTGCCCTTCTCAATGGTCGAGGTTGCAGGTTTCGAAAGTGCTGTTGGAAAAGCACGGTAAGTTACTGCAATGCACTTTGTCGATGGTACACACTGCTGCTACTGTCTGTCAGATGGGGAGGGAGTGAATGTTGAAGATTGTTGTTGAGATTCCAATCAAGGGCTGCTTTGGCCTGACTGGTACAGTGAAGTCAGCAGCCAACATGCACCAGTGCAAACCGAGCTGAATGTCAATCAGTAGGTTATTCCTTTGCAAGTGCCACTTGATATCACTGTCAACAATCTCTTTCATTACTTTGCTGTTGATGGGTAGATGGCTGATGCAGTGATAATTGACCAGGTTGGGTTTCAGCTGTTTTTATACACAGGACATACCTGGGGAAATTTCCACACTGTCAATGTTACAGACGTGCTGGAAAATTTTGCTAGTTCTGGAATACAAACCTTCATTGATAGTGTTAGAAAGTTGTTGAGGGCCAGTGATGTCAGCCAATTCTTGATATAAAGTGAAATGAATTGAATCTGATGATGATTTATATCTGTGCCATTGGGAAAGGAAGGATATTTCTGGATCTTCCAAGCAAGACATGTTATCCTCAGACTATTATTACAACTATCCTCCTCATCGTGAAATGTTGGCTATTTTATTACAGAATAGATCATTTTTGTCATGACCATCCACCCTCTTGTTCCTTTTTGGACTGCCAGGCTAATGTTTTACAAAATATTTTGTCTCAATTGATCCTAAGTTTGAGCTCTTTCCGCAAGAATGAATGAATGAGATAACTTTAGCACCAGTTTCATGATAAAACTTTTGAGTATGCAGCCATGAGGGCTATAAAAAGCTCCTTCTTCATGCCTCCCCGAGCAACGTCAATAAGAGTGACATGGGTAGCAAACAGGAAACATGCCAAACCCTATCAGTCATTGGTACAGTATATTGGAATGCCAATGGGTGTCCAGTCATGGGATAGTGACTTAAACCACTTAATTGACTTGCAATATTCCAGTTTGAAAAGTATGTTTTTGTTTTCTTGAATCATGTCTTCCTTTTTCTGGTGGATATTTAGTTGGTCATGAAAGCTGAAGATGCTTACACACTCATTTCACTGACCTTAATGTTTGGGATCTGTAGTAAATGGTGCATCTGCTGATATTTTGCTATATGAGGTACTATATGAGTGAATTGGTCCAGGAACAGAAACTACTTCAAAATGCTTTGCCTGTATAGTGAGTGTTTATGTGATGAAGATTTAGAGTCACGGATAAAGATGTGCACGGAAACAGTCCCTTCGGTCCAACCTGTCAATGCCAACCAGATATCCCAACCCAATCTAGTCCCACCTGGCAACACCCAGCTCATATCCCTCCAAACCCTTCTTACTCTTATATACATCCAAATGCCTTTTAAATGTTGCAATTGTACCAGCCTCCACCACTTCCTCTGGCAGCTCATTCCATACACGTACCACCCTCTGTGTGAAAAGGTTGTCCCTTAGGTCTCTTTTATATCTTTCCCCTTACATCCCAAACTTATGCCCTCTAGTTCTGGACTTCCCCACCCCAGGGAAAAGACTTTGTCTATTTATCCTATCCATGCCCCTCATGATTTTATAAACCTCTATAAGGTCACCCTTCAGTCGCTGATGCTCCAGGGAAAACAGCCCCAGCCTATTCAACCTCTCCCGTTAGCTCAAATCCTCCAACCCTGGAAACATCCTTGTCAATCGTTTCTGAATCCTTTCAAGTTTCACAACATCTTTCCGGTAGGAAGGAGATCAGAATTGCACGCAATATTCCAATAGTGGCCTAACTAATGACCTGTACAGCCGCAACATTACCTCCCAACGCCTGTACGCAATACTCTAACCAATAAGGGAAAGCATACCAAATGCCTTCTTCACTATCCTATCTACCTGTGACTCTACTTTCAAGGAGCTATGAACCTGCAATCCAAGGTCCCTTTGTTCAGCCACACTCCCTAGGACCTTGCCATTAAGTGTATAAATCTTGCTAAGATTTGCTTTCTCAAAATGCAGCACCTCACATTTATCTAAATTAAACTCCATCTGCCACTTCTCAGCCCATTGGCCCATCTGGTCAAGATCCTGTTGTAATCTGAGGTAACCTGCTTCGCTGTCCATTACACCACCAATTTTGGTGTCATCTGCAAGCTTACTAACTGTACCTCTTATACTCACTTCCAAATCATTTCTATAAATGACGAAAAGTAGTTGACCCAGCACCGATCCTTGTGACACTCCACTGATCACATGCCTCCAGTCTGTAAAGCAACCCTCCACCACCAATCTCTGTCTTCTACCTTTGAGCCAGTTCTGTATCCAAATGGCTAGTTCTCCCTGCATTCCATAAGATCTAACCTTGCTAACCAGTCTGCCATGGGGAAACTTGTCGAGCGCCTTACTGAAGTCCATATAGATCACGTCCACAACCCTGCCCTCATCAATCCTCTTTGTTACTTCTTCAAAAAAAAGTCAATCAAGTTTGTGAGACATGATTTCCCATGCACAAAGCCATGTTGACTATCCCTAATCAGTCCTTGCCTTTCCAAACGCATGTACGTCCTGTCCCTCAGGATTCCCTCCAACAACTTGCCCATCACTGATGTCAGGCTCACCGGTCTATAGTTCCCTGGTTTGTTCTTACCACCTTTCTTAAACAGTGGCACTACGTTAGACAATCTCCAGTCTTCTGGCACCTCATCTGTGACTATCGATGATACAAATATCTCAGCAAGGGGCCCAGCAATCACTTCCCTAGCTTCCCACAGAGATCTGGGGTACACCTGATCAAATCCTGGGGATTTATCCACTTTTATGTGTTTCAAGATATCCAGCACTTTCTTCTCTGTAATATGGACATTTTTCAAGATGTCACCATCTATTTCCACACATTCCAAATCTTCCATGTCCTTTTCCTCAGTAAACACTAATGTAAAATACTTGTTTAGTATCTTCCCTATCGCCTGTGGCTCCACACAAAGGCCGCCTTGCTGATCTTTGAGGGGCCTTATTGTTTCCCTAGTTACCCTTTTGTCCTTAATGTATTTGTAAAAACCTTTGGATTCTCCTTAACTCTATTTGCCAAAGCTATCTCATGTCCCCTTTTTGTTCTCCTGATTTCCCTCTTAAGTATACTCCTACAGCCTTTACGCTCTTCTAAGGATTCACTTGATCTATCCTGTCTATACCTGACATCTGCTTCCTTCTTTTTCTTAACCAAACCCTCAATTTCTTTTGTCATCCAACATTCGTACACCTACCAGCCTTTCCTTTCACCCTAACAGGAATACACTGTCTCTGGACTCTTGTTATCTCATTTCTGAAGGCTTCCCATTTTCCAGCTATCCCTTTATCCGCGAACATCTGCCCCCAATCCACTTTTGAAAGTTTTTGCCTAATACCGTCAAAATTAGCCTTCCTCCAATTTAGAACTTCAACTTTTAGACCTGGTCTATCCTTTTCCATCACAATTTTAAAACTAATCGAATTAAAATGCTCCCCCACTGACACCTCAGTCACCTGCCCTGCCTTAATTCCCAAGAGTAGGTCAAGTTTGAAAACTTCTCAGTGTGGGTTTTGTGTTTTGTTTTGGGACATAATTACGTATTTACGGCCTGAACATTTGAAGGTGCCCCATAAATAAGATTAAAATTGGAGTTGTGTGGGAGGTGAAAATTTGAAGCGTGTATGGAATCTGGACTATCGCAGGGCAGGTGGAGGTTAGAGAGGTAGGCTTGAAGCCATACAGAGATTTGCAAACAAGGAGCAACATTTTAAAATCAAGAAACAGATGGACTGAAAGCCAAAGCAGGTCAATGATCAAAGAATGGTAAACTGGATATGGCAAAACTTGGGATTCTGGGAGAAGAAGTTTGGATCAACTCAATTTTATAAGGATGGAAGATGGAAGTCTGATGTGAGGCACTTTGGAGTCGGTAAGTCTAGAGGTAAATAAAGTCTATTGATAAACTGTCACGAGCCAGTGAGCAAAGGCAGTGGCAGGGATGAACAATGCAACTTTTATTAAAATTGATGTCTTGATGACTGGGGAGATCTGCATTCAGAACTTTGGCCAGTGCTAACTAGAAAATGAAGTTTCTGATTTACAAAGGGCAATCATTTTGTTAGCGAAAATTTCTTTTAGCATAGTGAAGCAATAATAACTGAAAATCCATCGGGGACTGAATGGCCAGTACTGCGCAGTAATGAAAATGAAGTTTGTTTTTGATGCATATGTCAGATAGGGAGTTTTGGAAACATTTGTCAGTTATGGGGTTGATTTCACCTTCATATTAAATGGAAAGGAATTTTGAGATTATATTAACAAATAAAACATTAAGTGCTGTACTTACCTATATCAACTGTATTGATATGGTATACTGTGCTTGTGTAAGTAATATATTTAAGCACAGCATTAATGAATTCCAAGTTTGGGCTTTTTAATATTAACTCTTTTTCACCTAATCCTTTCAACACACCATTGGGGACCTCAGCAATTGTGTTAAATATTCCTTGTGTAGCTGTTAGTTTCACCTAAATAACAAGAAAATAGATAATTAAGCTCACACAAATGCATAAAATGTGGTGTAGAGTTTGCGAGACATATCTGTAGAATGCTACAGATGCTTGTGCAACTGAGCATCTGGAAAAGATAGTGATACTTAAACTCTTTTGAGTAAATGATCACACTACTTATTATTTGAATAGAGTGTAAGTGAATGTCAATTATGGCTAAGTTGGGAGTACACTTGCTTCTGAGTTGCCTGCTTCAGATTCATACTCCACTTCCGGTCTTGAGTGCAACAAGTAATCCTGACACTCTGATAAAATACTGGGGGATTGCTGCATTGCTGGAATGTTGTCTTTTGATATTAGGTATTCAGTTAAGGTATCATCAACTTGCTTGAAGAGATATAAAATAACAAAGAACAGGTGTGTCATCTGTGATATTCTGATTAACATTTACCCCTAAACCTACATCACATTTATCTATATCAGCCTTGAACATACTTAACAACCCAGGATCTATAAGCCCTCTGTTGTAAGAACTCCACAGATTCCCTACTCTCTGAAAGAAGAAATTTCTAGTCATCTCTGTCCTATCTGGGAAACTCCTTACTCTGAGATTATGCTTTCTGACTCTAGAAGCTCCTAGACAATGGGAAAGAGCTTCTCAACATCTACACTGTCAAGCTGCCAAAGAATATTATATATTTAATGAAGTTACCTCTCATTCTTCTACATTTCAGTGAACACAGGCCCAACTTATTAAACTTATTAAGGGGAATGAAATTGTTCACAGCATTTCAGCTGTGGTCTAACCAGTGCCTTGTATAGTTTTAGCAAGATTTCCCTATTTTTATACTGATAGCCCTTTGAAATAAAGGCCAACATTCCATTTGCCTTCCCTATTACTTGCTAAAGTTGATAGTAGATATTTTTTGTGAAATTTAAGTACTACACCCAAGTCACTCTGTGCTGCAGCTGTATGCAGTCTTTCTCCATGTACGTAATATTCAGCTCCTCTATTGTTCCTGGCAAAATACATGTTCTCAGTTTATCCTTCATTATATTCCATCTGCCAGGTTTTCTCCTATTCACTCAACCTATTTATGTCCCTCTCTACACTCTGTTATTCTCCCACTTGCCCCCCCCCACCAAACTTTGTGCCTTCCGTAAACTTGGCAATAGCATATTAATTTACTTTATCCAAGTCGTTAGTGTATCTTCTAAATAATTTTGACACCAGTACTGATCTCTGTGGCACTTCACAAGTTCAAGATTGCTACCCTGTTTTCTGTTAATTAGCCAATCTTCTATCCATGCTAATACCACCGAAAACACCAAGGGCTTTCAGATTAAGTACGTTCAATATACTGTACCCAATCAAATGTCTTTTAGAAGTCCAAAGATATTACATCTCCTGGTTTCTCTTTAGCTATCCTGCTTGTTACATCCACAAATAATTTGAACAAATTTGTCAAGCACTATTTCCCCTTCATGAAGTCTTGCAGACTGTGCTTGGTTATATTATGTATTTCAAATGCTCCATTATAATCTGTGCAATAGACTCTAACATTTTCTCAACAACAGATGTCAAGTTAACTGGCCTATACTTACCTTACTTTTGTCTCTTTCCCTTTTGAATAAATGGGAAATTTTACAATCCGTGAGGACTTTTCCAGAATCTATGTACTCTTTGAAGATTACTACCAATGAATCCAATATCTCTGTAGCTCCAGCCTTTAATATCCTAGAATCCAACACATCAGGTCTTGGGTCTTATCAGCTTTTAGCTCCATTGACTTCCCTCTTATTTTTTTTTTCTAGTCTTACATAATGTATTTCTTGATCTTCCTTTTGCCCATTAATTATTTATTATTTCTTAAATGTTACTATGTTTTCTACAATGAAGATTGTTGAAAAATATTTATTCAACACCTCTGCCATTTCCTGGTTCCCCATGATTATTTTCCCAGCCTCATTATCGAAGTGGTCTTTGTTCTCATTAGCTCTCTTTTCTTTCTTAGATATTTAAAGAAACTCTTGCTGTCTTGATATTATTTGTTAGTTTTCCCTCATAGTTTATTTCCTACCTCTTTATTATTGTTTGTTTTGAAAGTTTCCCAATCCTCTGTTTACCACACATCTTTGCCACATTGTATGCTTTTTCTTTCAATTTGATGCTATTGTAATTGTTTACCCCCTTCTTACAATCCTCTTTTCTCAGTGGGATATGTCTTTGCGTTAAATGACAAAGCATCCCAACTGTGTCATGGTTGAACTATGACAGAGGAATATAAAAAGACTTCAATTAAATAGAAGTATTAATCAATGCAAGGAGTTGCCTGTCTATGACAGAAGGTAATCCAAGCAGAATAAAACTGGCTTTTTTCTCCTAACTTCCATGCATCCAACAGATTCCCTGCTTGGAATCAGTCTGAGGTGTATAAAATCATGAGGAGCATGGATAGGATAAATAGACAAGGTCTTTTCCCTGGACTGGGAGAGTCCAGAACCAGAGGGCATAGGTTTAGAATGAAAGGGGAAAGAGTTAGAAGGGACCTAAGAGGCAACTTGTTCACACAGAGAGTGGTGTGTGTATAGAATGAGCTGCCAGAGGAAGTGGTGGAGGCTGGTGCAATTACAACATTTAAAAAGGTATCTGGATGGGTATATGAATAGAAAGGGCTTAGAGGGATATGGGCCAAGTGCTGGCAAATGGGATTAATTTGGTTTAGGATATCTGTCAGCATGGACGCATTGGACCGAAGGTTCTGTTTCCATGCTGTACTTCTCTATGACTCTATGAGAAGATTGGCTTTCTTTTAAACGAACAGCCATTCAGAGCATTTAAAATCATTTTAAACAAACTGTAAACTGCTTTTCATCGCTGGATAAATATCCAATCCTTTGGATACAAGATTTTTGCACAAAGCTGGCTGGGTTCTCTCCTTCACGAAGGTGGACATGATCCATGTATACTTGCAATTGCAGTTAGGTGAGAATTTCCAGAAGTAGCCTCCTATTAATACCCATAAGGGTTTGTACCAATGTATGAGACTGCCATTTAGGGCATCATCAGCCTGTTCAATTTTTTAGCAGACGTTGGAGAACGTTGGGTGGGCGGCACGGTGGCACAGTGGTTAGCACTGCTGTCTCACAGCGCCAGAGACCCGGGTTCAATTCCCGACTCAGGCGACTGACTGTGTGGAGTTTGCACATTCTCCCCGTGTCTGCGTGGGTTTCCTCCGGGTGCTCCGGTTTCCTCCCACAGTCACAAAGATGTGCGGGTCAGGTGAATTGGCCATGCTAAAGTGCCCGTAGTGTTAGGTTAAAGGTAAATGTAGGGGTATGGGTGGGTTGCGCTTCGGCGGGTCGGTGTGGGCTTATTGGGCCGAAGGGCCTGTTTCCACACTGTAAGTAATCTAATCTAATCTAATCTAATCTAAAAAAAAATTTTGTAAGACCTACCTCAGGTCACCATTTACCTAGATGACTTTCTAATGCCAGGTAAAATTAATAAGGAACACTTAGAGAGCATGGGAATGGTCTTAAGCATTTATCCAAGGCAGACATACACCTAAAAAGGGAAGAATGTATGCTCCAAGTCCCCCAAGTGACCTACTTGGACTGCAGAGTCAACAAATTGGAAGAGAAAGGGAGGGTGATCAAAAATGCCCAGCTCCCACATCTGTCCTGGAGCTTGGATAAACTATTATAGAAAGTTCAAACATCACCTGGTCTCCATTCTGGCAGCTTTGTGTCAACTCTTTAAAAAAACGGTCAGCCTTGGAAGTGGTCGCAAAGACAAGCCATAGCTTTCAATGAAATAAAGAAACAGCTATCATTGTCTGAAGTGTTAGGATATTATGATCCCAAGAAAGACATGTGATGCCTCTCCATATAGAATTGATGTGGTATGAGCTCATAAGTGACCCAATGGAGAGGAATGCCCAATGGCGTATGCACCCAAGACTTAGCTAATGTGCTGTGTAAATGCACCAGTTAGAGAAGGAAGAATTGATGGTCAAATTCGGAGTCAGGAAGTTCCACCAATACCTTGATGGATGAAAATTTATGATAGTCACACACCACAAACTCATATTTGGTCTACTTAAAGAAGGCAAGGCAGTGCCGGTCATAGCTTTAGGCCACATTCAGTGGTGCGCTCCAATGCTAAATGTTTTTAATTACAAGTCAGAACACCGTCCAGGAGACTGAGTAGCAGATACATCACGGTGATACACTTAATGGAAGCTTCTGTCATGATATTAAATTTTCCAGACATGCTCCCAGTCACAACTGACAATGTCAGACTTTGGATATAGGGCCATGTGGTCATTTCAAAACTGAAATAGCTGGTGGGGAGATGGGGGAACCAAAGGGTCATCAGAACCAGAACTGAAATATTTTTGGACCTGGAGAGACTTGATCACCATTGAGGATGGTGTATTGTTACTGGGAGCAAGCGTGATTGTCTCAAGCAAAGGCCACTGACAGATACTGGATGGACTCCATCAGGATCATCCAGAAACCTCCAAAATGAAGATGTTGGTGAGAAGTTATATCTTGTGGCCAGGATTGGTTGCGTACGTAACCGCTTTGTTTTGGGGCAGTGCCCAGACAACCAACAAGGACAAACGTTATTGCCAGCAGCTCTCCCACATCCTTCGGAATGGTTAGGTAAACTGTGGACTTGGTTGCTAGTCAACAATGCAGGTCTTTCCATGGGTTCAATGGTCTTGGTCATGGTAGATGCCCACTCAAAGTGGCTGGATATGCACAGAGTTCATTCATCAAACATGACGATGATGAATGAAAAACTGCATGCATCTTTTTCAACAAATGGACTACCGGATGTGTTGGTCACAGATAATAGGCTATTGTCTACCAGCAGGAAGTCTGAGCATTTCCTAAAGTCAAATGGGATCCAACCAGTAAGGAGAGCTCCATATCACCCATCATCCACTGGTCTGACCGAAAGAGTAATCCAAATTCTGAAGGCAGACTTAAGGAAACAGCTTATAGCTCACTGAATACCAAACTGTTCCAGTTCCTATTTGGTTATAAGATCACCCCACATGCAGTTATAGGGATATCTCCATCTGACTTGCTAGTGGGGAGATGACTCTGCATCAGGTTAATTCTGATCTTTCCGGACATGCAGGGAGGGAGGGAAGGATGAAATGGCTTCAGGAATGCCAATCCAGACATAAGTGAGAGAGACGGTTTGTTACGGGGGAGCAATGTTTGGTGCAAGAATCGTGAAAAAGGCCCCACACAGGTAAGAGGCATGGTTGACGGGAGGTCAGAATCAGTGACATAGATAGTTCGGGTAGGTGTGATGGTCATGGACAAACATGCGGACCATATGAATTTGCAAATATTGCAGGAGCAAAACAAGCCTAAGTCCTCAGAACAGTTGGAAAAACTGCTGGAACCTATGGGTTCACCCATTCCATCAAGCATTGATGAGTTCTCTGAATCAGAGGTGAACATGATGGATGTAACAGCCTCGACAGCTTTGTCGCCGGAAGGCGAGAGTGAAATTCTGCCCAGATGCTCCTGGTGGAAGAGGTGAGCTCCCTTCCATTACTTCCTGCCCGGTCATGCTGAGTCAAAGGAACCTGCCCCAGTGCTGAAACGTCCCAAGAGGGTCTCCAAGATAAAGCACTGGTCAATGCCCTTGGACTCAGAGGGGGAGGGATGTAATGATTGTTACAAGATCTGCCAGGTGGACATCATAGAATAGGAGTCCCCTGATTTGGGCTCTTAATCTGATCCAATAAGAGAGCCCTGGCTGAGAGATAAAAACAGGAGTGTCAGAGATACTGCCACTCTGGTAGCTGACTCTGAAGAGGCAGTACTAAAGTCAAGGATGGTTCATGTGTAAATAAAGTGTAACTTGATGATGGAATATCAGCCTCTTGTGGAGTTATTTCGATATGATTTGGTTTTCGTCTTCCTTTGTCAAATGTGACAATTTGACACCAAATCATGGAGAGGAGGCACCCAGAATTGAAGGAGGAGTGAGAAAGAGAGAGAGGGAAAGATATAAAAAGTGAGAGAGTGGGATAGAGAGAGAGAGAGAGAGAGGGATAGAAAGAGAGAGAGACAGCACAAAGAAACAGGAAGACACAAAAGTAATATAAAATTATCATATGGGAATTGAATCTGGGCCTCTAGGCCTCGACGTAGGGACACTAACACTGCACCGTAAAAGGCCTTTTTATATGCCATTTAGTGGGTACAGTTTGATTCATTTCAAAGTAATAGTCAGATTTAACTGAGGATAATCAAGACATGTACACCAAAGTCTGATAAAGGAACGGCAAAGGAAAAAAGCATTGAGTCTTTGCTGTTGATACTGTTAATTGTGGTTTGAGAGTATAATTTCCTAAATGAATACTTTGAGTTGATATTCATCAAAGAGATGGAATTAGTGGAGGATGGTCTCAGGGAAGGGAGTGTTGAGTTTCTAAGCCAAGTTGCTACGAAGAAGGAAGAGGTGTTGTGCACCTTAAAAAGTATTAAGATAGATAGGTCCCCAGGTCCTGATGGGATCAATCCTGGAATATTGAGGGAGGCAAGAGAACAAATTGCTGGAGCATTGACAGAATCTTTGTATCTTCTTTGGCCACAGGTGAGGTCCCAGAGGACTGGAGAATAGCCAATGTTGCACCATTGTTTAAGAATGGTAGCAGGGAAATTGCAGGCCTGTAAGTGTCACATCTGGGATGGGGAAATCATTTGAAAAGATTCTCAGGGACAAGATCTATAAATATTTTGAAGCAAATGGACTTATTAGTGATAGAAACCATGGTTTTGTGCAGGGGAGGTTGTGCCTCACTAATTTGATCGAGTTTTTTGAGGAAGTGACAAAGATGATTTATGAGGGAAAAGTGGTTGATATTGTCTACATAGATTTCAGTAAAGCTTTTGACAATATCCTCATGGCAGACTGGTACAGAAGTCACATGGTATCAGGAGTGACCTGGCAAGATGGATGCTGAATTGGCTTCGTCACAGGAGACAGAGGGTAGCGGTGGAAGGATGCCTTTTGGATTAGAGGGCTGTGACTAGTGGTGTTCCACAGGGATCAGTGCTGGGACCTCATAAATTATTTGGAAGAAAACATAGCTAGTCTAATTAGTAAGTTTGCAAATGATGCAAAGAATGGTGGAGTTGAGGATGGTGAGGAGGATTGTCAGAGGGTACAGCAGGATATAAATTAATTGGAGGCTTGGGCAGAAAAATGGCGATGGAGTCTAATCCGGATAAATGTGAGGTGATGCATTTTGGACGGTCAACTCCAGGTGGAAATTCTGCCAGTGGATGGCAGAACTCTAAGGAATATTGATATGCAGAGGGATCTGGGTGGGAGGTCTACAGATCACTGAAGGTGGCAGTGCAGGTAGACATGGTAGTGAAAAAAGGCCTGTGGCGTGATTGCCTTCATTGGAAGGGAACATTGAGTATAAAGGATAGACAAGTTATGATGCAGCTTTGTAGAACTTTAATTAGGCCATGCTTAGAAAACAGTGTACAGTTCTCGTCACCACACTACCAGAAGGATGTGGATACTTTGGACACAGTACAGATAAGATTTACTATGGTGATGCCTGGTAAGGGGGATTTTAGCCATGCAGAAAGGTTGGCAAGACTGGGTTTATTTTCATTGGAATACAGGAGTTTGAGAGGTGACCTGATAGAAGTTTATAACATCATGAATGCCATGGAGAGAGTACAATGTATGAGGTTTTTTCCCAGATTGGAGGTGTCAGTTTCCAGGGTACACAGTTTCATGGTGCAAGAGAGGAACTTTCAAAGAGATGTGCGAGGCAATTTTTCACACAAAGAGTAGTGAGCGCCTGGACTGTGCTGCCAGAGGAAGTGGTGACAGCAAATAGATGACAAATACATGAATAAGGAGGGAATAGCAGGATATGGATCCTGTAAGTGAAGACAATTTTAGTATGGAAAGGCAAAATGTGTTGGCACAGGCTTGGAGAGATGAAAAGCTTACTTCTGTGCTGTATTGTTCTTTGCTCTTTGTTCTCTTAGTTCTACAATTTGCATGTGCAATCTGTTGTTTTCTTGCTGGCATTTTTAGTTGAATACAAATCAAGCTTTGTAAGGTGGACAGGCAAATTATTTTCAACTCATCAGGAAATGATACAAAAGTGAATAGTATTGAAATAATACTGAATATTTTTATCATGACATTTGCATCCATACTTCACTCATTTATTTGACTAATCCAAATATTGGATAATTCTATTCTTGATGTGAAAGTGAGTTTAATTAACAGGAATAGAATCTAATCTCATCTAAAAGGCAGTGTCTCTGACTCTCTCAGTAATACACTGTCGTTTTAGCCTTCATTACATGCCGAGACAAGGGCCTACCATCTTCTGATTCTGAAGTAAGAACACCTCTACTGAGCCTCGTCAGTCCATGTTGGACTTCCAGACACAGACGAGCAGTTTGAACATGGTGCAGGAAGCCTATCAGTACCAATGGAATTATTGCCAGGCATAATTTCATATCAAAAAAAACTTGAAAGAAACAAGAGATGTACCTACCGTATAGTTCTGTCTACCAAATGTAAACACACCCAAACCTAAAAGAAGAGATTGTATTTTATACAAAATGGGAAAGTAAAAAAAGAATAACATTCAATGCTTTCATGAAACTTAAGGTGATATTCTCACCTGGAATGACAATGGACTGCAGTGGCATTATTTCAACTCCATGGATAGGATAGCTTAGTGGGGAATTGGGTTGAGCTATGATTACCTTCTTCAAAGGTGAATCGATCCTGTGTAAAAATAGCTAATTATATACCACGTAGATATTTGTAATCAACCTGTTCAGATTGATAATGAACATACCTCTGAATCACCATGTATACCACTGATTTAATTTAACCTATTTTTCCTAATCAGGGTCTGTTCAGAGGTTTTATTACCATCTCTGGAGAAGGTGGGACTTGGACCTACGTTGCCTGGTACAGGGGTAGGGAGACCACCACTGTGCCACAAGGAGCCCCTTATGTACCACTTTTTCCTGAGACTCTCAGTCCACGGGTAGGAACACTACCACTCACCATTAGAAGACTCCTGGGTCCATTTTTTTCTCAAATCACCGGTATCATGTATATTTTTCATCTTTTGTAGTGCTGAAAAATGTCCTTTGTTATATATTTTTCCCAATCACCTGTGCTAATGTATATACATATATATTATAAGCATGTAAGTTAGCTGGCTGAACTGAAAGTTTGTTTTCAGACGTTTTGTCACCATACTAGGCAACATCATCAGTGAGAGTCTCTGGTGAAGTGCTGGTGGTATGTCCCGCCTCTTTATTTCTAGGTTTTGGTTTCTTAAGGTGGGTGCTGTCATTTCCAGTTCTTTTTTTCAAGGGCTGGTTGATGTGTTTATTGATGGAATTCTGGTTAGAATGCCATGCCTCTAAGAATTCTCATGGTGTCTTTGTTTGGCCTGTCCTAGGATGTGTGTGTTGTCCCAGTCAAAGAGGTGTCCTTCTTTGTCTGTACGTATGGAAACTAGTAATTTTGGGTCAGTCTTTTGGTGGCCAATTGGTGTTTATGTATCCTGATGGCAAGTTCCTGCTTGTTTGTCCAATGTAGCGTTTTTTAATAGTTCTTGCATAGTATTTTGTTAATAACGCAAATGTTGCTGGTATCAGCGAATGGATCCTTTAGGTTCATTAGTTGCTGTTTAAGTGTGTCGGCAGGTTTGTGGGCTACCATGATGCCAAGGGGTCTGATTAGTCTGGAAGTCATTTATCATATGCCTTTGATGTAAGGTAATGTGGCTATGGTTTTTGGTTGTGTGTATCTGCTTGTTCAGGTTTGTTTCTGAGGAATCGGTGAATTCTGTTTACTGGGCACCTGTTTTTCTTGAAAACATTGCAGAGAGATTTTTCTTCTGCTTTTGTAGTTCTTGGGTGCCGGAGTGTGATGTAGTTCATTGAAATAATGCCTTGATGCAGCTCTGTTTGTGGATGTTGGGATGATTGCTTCTGAAGTTAAGTATTTGGTTTGTGTGTGTTGTTTTTCTGTAGACGCTGGTTTGAAGCTCTCCGTTAGCTGTATGTTCAACTGTCACGTCTAGGAATGGGAGCCTGTTGTCATTCTCCTCCTCTTTTGTGAGCTAACTTACATATTTATCATCAACCTGAGCTACAAATCTTCTCAAAAATTGCTAATGTATGTATTATATATAGAACATAGAACAATACAGTGCAAAACAGGCCCTTCAGCCCTCGATGTTGCGCCAACCTGTGAACCATTCTCAGCTCGCCACCCCCCCACCCTACATTATCCCCTCCCATCATCCATGTGCTTATCCAAGGATTGTTTAAATCTCCCTAATGTGCCTGAGTTAACTACATTGGCAGACAGGGCATTCCTGCCTCTGACATCTGTCTTAAATCTGTAACACCTCAATTTGTAGATCTGTCCCCTCATACAAGCTGACATCATCATCCTGGGAAAAGACTTTCACTGTCTACCCTCTCTAGTCCTCTGATCATCTTGTATGTCTCTATCAAATCCCCTCTTAGACTTCTTCTTTCCAATGAGAACAGACCCAAGTCTCTTAGTCTTTCCTCATAAGACCTTCCCTCCAGAGCAGGCAACATCTTGGTAACTCTCTTCTGCACCTTTTCCAATGCTTCCACATCCTTCCCGAAATATGGTGACCAGAACTGTACACAATATTCCAAGTGTGGCCGCACTAGCGTTTTGTATAGTTGCAGCATGATATTGCGGCTCCGGAACTCAATCCCTCTACCAATGAAACCTAACACACTGTTTGCCTTCTTAACAGCACTATCAACTTGGGCGGCAACTTTCAGGGATCTATGTACATGGACTCCAAGATCCCTCTGCACATCCACACTACCAAGAATCTTTCAATTGACCCAGTACTTTGCCTTCCTGTTATTCTTCCCAATGAGCATCACCTCACATTGAACTCCATTTGCCACCTCTCAGCCCAATTCTGTAGTTTATCCAAGTTTTCCTGTAACCTGTAACATTCTTCCAAAATGTCCACTACTGCACTGACTTTAGTGTCATCTGCAAATTTACTAATCCATCCATCTATGCCTGTGTCTAAGGCATTTATAAAAATGACAAACAGCAGTAGTCCCAAAAAAGATCCTTGTGACACACCACTAGTAACTGGACTCCAGGCTGAACATTTTCCAACAACCACCACTCGCTGCCTTATTTCAGAAAGCCAGTTTCTAATCCAAACTGCTAAATCTCCCTCAGTCCCATGCCTCGGCATTTTCTCCAACAGCCTACCACGTGGAACCTTATCAAAGGCTTTACTGTAGTCCATGTATGCCACGTCAACTGCCCTACCCTCATCTACATGCTTGGTTACCTTCTCAAAAAAACTCAATGAGGTTTGTGAGACATAACCTGCCCTTGACGAAACCATGTTGACTATCTGAAATCAAATTGTTGCTTGCTAGATGATCATAAAGCTTATCTCTTATTGTCCTTTCCATAACCTCTCCTAAAACAGAAGTAAGGCTCACTGGTCTATAATTACCTGGGTCATCTCTACTGCCCTTATTGAACAAGGGCACAGCATTTGCAATTCACCATTCCTCTGGTACTAAACCTGTAGACAATGATGACTCAAATATCAAAGCCAAAGGCAATGCTGTCTCCTCCCTAGCTTCTCAGAGAATCCTCGGATGAATCCCATCTGGCCCAGGGGACTTGTCTAATTTCACTCCTTCTAGAATTGGTAACACCTGTTCGTAACTAACATTGATCCTTTCTAGTCTAATATCTCATACCTCATTCTTCTCCTCGACAATATTCTCCTTTTTCTGAGTGAAAACCAATGAGAAATGTTCGTTTAGCACCTCTCTGATATCCACAGGGTCCACATTCAACTTCCCACTTCTGTCTTTGAGTGGCCCTATTCCTATCCTAGTCATCCTTTTATTCCTCATATACCTATAGAAAGCTTAGGGTGTAGATTTGCTCGCTGAGCTGTAGGTTTGATATCCAGACATTTCATTACCTGGCTAGGTAACATCATCAGTGGCGACCTCCAAGTGAAGCGAAGCTGTTGTCTCCTGTTTTCTATTTAAAACTTTCTCCTGGATGG
>NC_057742.1:20429778-20443970 GCF_004010195.1 Chiloscyllium plagiosum
TTAGGGAACATCTCCGGGACACCCGCACCAATCAACCACGCCGCCCCGTGGCCCAACATTTCAACTCCCCTTCCCACTCTGCCGAGGACATGGAGGTCCTGGGTCTCCTTCACCGCCGCTCCCTCACCACCAGTAGATGACATTGGTAGAGGAATGGGTGAATTTCTGATGAATGTGGAAGCATCCCTTGGGGCCTTGGACGGAGTTGAGGGGAGTGGTGTGGGCACAGGTTTTGTACTTCCCGCGTGGCAGGGAAAGGTGCCAGGAGTGGGTTGTGGGCTGATGGGAGGGTGTGGACCTGATGAGGGAGTCGCCGAAGGAATGGTCTTTTTGGAACGCTGATAGGGGTGGGCAGGGAAATATATCTTTGGTGGTGGGGTCCGTTTGGAGGTGGGAGAAGTGGCGGAGGATGATGCGTTGTATGCGGAGATTGGTGGGATGGAAGGTGAGGACCAGTGCGGTTCTGTCCTTGTTGCATTGGGAAGAGTGGGGTTCAAGGGCGGCGGTGAGTGAAGTGGAGGAGATACGCTGGAGAGCATCGTCAACCACGTGGGAAGGAAAGTTGCGATTGTGGAAAAAGGAGGCCATCTGGGATTTTCTGAGGTGGAATTGGTCAGCTTGGGAACAAATGCAGCGGATGCGGAGGAATTGAGAATAAGGGATGGCGTTTTACAGGAGGTAGGGTAGGAGGAGGTGTAGTGTAGGTAGCTGTGGGAGTCGGTGGGCTTGTAGTATATGTCTGTGATTAGTCAGTCACCAGAGACAGTGATGGAGTGGTCCAGGAAGGGGAGGGAGGTTTATCCTTGAAGTTTATCCCTGATATGTATGAGATGATACACGTTTGAAGAAGTAACAAGACAAGGGAGTACTCAACGACCAATACGACGCTAGGAATCTTAGAGGAACAGAGTGATCTTGGGTTACTTGACCACAAAGCCCTGAAGGCAGCAGGATAGCTCAATAATTTAGTTAAGAAGGCATGTGAGACAATTGCCTGTTCATGGCAAGGATTATAAGAGTAGGGAGGTTATGTTAGATCTGTACAGAATTTCAGTTAAGTCACATGCAGTTCTGGTCACCATATGACAGGAAGGATGTGATGAACAGGAGGTGATGCAAAGCAGATTCATCCGATTTTGCCGGGTATGGGGCATTCTAGCTATGAAATGAGCTGAATAAACTTGTTTTCTTTGGAGCAGAGAAGGTTGAGGAGGGGCCTGATAAAAATGTTTAAGATTATGTAGGGAAATGGATAGAGAGGATAGAAAGCAGCCTTCCTCCTTTTTTTTTGAAAGGTCAATAATATGAGGCACACAAAGTGAAAGTCAGGGGGTTGAGGATAAATTATTTTACCCAGAGAGTAATGGGGTCTAGAATGAACTGTCTCGGAGGGTAGTAGAGGTAGTTAGCCTTACAATTGTGAAAGATTACTTGGTTAAGCATTTGAAGTATCATAACATTCAAGATGGCTAAGTGCCAGAAACTGAGAACAGCATAAATTTAGTTTAATTTGGTAGTCCAGATCAATTAGCCAAAAGATTTCTTCTGTGCTGCATGATTCTATGATGTTGAGGAATCGACTGAACTTCATGTTATGATCACTAATGATCATAATACTGGATAAGCCACATCCCAGAGTGAAACCAGTTTGGTGGACCATAATTTTTATTTTTGCAACTTGTTTACTTTGATGATCAGTCACTGAATATATGCTCGAGAGGCTGTCAATGTACCTTTACTAAAGCACTGTCGAGACTATCACTATTTCGGATTTATTTTTCTTACTTTTTAGTTTGGAACTGTGAGTTGAAGTTAAGAATTAAACTTGTACTTTTGAACAACAGCTTGGTCTTTCGAAAAAACAAGAGAATGAAGACAGTTGTTTCCTGTTAAAAACTGGCCTGGAAGGATAATGTGATTTATTTACTGACCAAAGGACACTATAGACATATCAGCAGTGAGCTGTTGCACTGCTCAAGGTGGCATCTTGTTGGATTGGTTAATCAAAGAAGAATCAATTTGATTGGGTTTCGACAGGTGGCAAGGTGAATTTTTTGGAGACTTCTGGAGATGGTGCTGCTTTATTTTGCTGTCTCTCTAGTTTCTCCCCAGTTTTTGATATATTGGATGCTCTGAGAAAAGAATCCCAGTCTGTAAGAAATATAAGATCATAAGTTAGAGAAACAGAATTAGGCGATTCGGCCCATCGAACCTTATCTGCCATTTGATCATGGCTGGTATGTTTCTGAACCCTATTCTTCTGTTTTCCCACTGTAAGCCATAATCCTTTTGCCAACGAAGAACCTATCTATCTCTATACTGAATGACTTGGTCTCCACAGCCCTCTGAGCAATGAGTTCCACAGATTCACTACCCTCTGGCTAAAGAAATTCCCCCTCATCTTAGTTTTAAAGGGTTGTCCCTTCATTCTGTGCCATTGTTTCCTCATCTGTCATAAAGTTATAGTCATACAGCACAGAAACAGACCCTTCGGTCCAACAAGTCCACCGACCATTTTCCTAAACTAAACTTGTCCCACCTACTTGTGCATGGCCCACATCCCTCCAAACATTTCTTATTCATGTACTTATCTAAATGTCTTTTAAATGTTGTAACTGTACCCACATCCAGCACTTCCTCCAGCAGTTCATCCCACACACAAACCACTCTTGGTGCAAACAAATTGCCCCTCATGTCTTCTGTAAATTGTTCTCCTCAAGGCTTGAAAATGTGCCATGTAGTTTTGAAATCCATGACCTCAGGGAAAATATGCCATCTAGTCTTGAAATCCCTCACCTTGCCATTCACTTTATCTATATCCCTGATGATTGTATAAACTTCCATAAGGTCACCCCTTAACTTGCTGTGCTCCTGTGTAAAAAAAAGTCCCAGCCTATTCAGCCTCACCTCATATCTCAAACCCTCCATTCCTGGCAATATCCTGGTAAATCTCTCCAGCTTAGTAATGTCCTTCCTATAACAGGTCGACCAGAACTAGACAGAGTATTCCAGAAGAGGACTCAACCACGTTCTATACAACCTCAACACAATGACTCAATTCCTACAGCCAAAGAACTGAGCAATGAAGACAAGTGTGATAAACACTTTCTTAACCACCCAACCTATATGTGATGTAAACTTCCATGAATTATGTACTGTCCTACCATGAAAATCTCTTCTCCATATCCACGCTATCCAGGCCTCTCAGTATTCTGTAAGTTTCAATCAGGTTCCCTTCATCCTTCTAAACCCCATCGAGTACAGACTCAGAATCCTCAAACATTCCTCATTATGACAAGCCTATCATCATTGTAATGCACCTCCTCTGAACCACCTTTCCCCGCCCACTCCCCCAATGCCAACACATTCATTTTTGGATATGAGGCCAAAACTACTCTCAATATTCCAAATGTGGTCTGACCAGAGCCTTATATAGCCTAAGCACTACATCTCTGCTCTTGTATTCCACTCTCTTTCAAAGAAATATTAGGATTGCATTTGCCATGAACCTGCATTCTTACCTTAAGAGAATCCTGAACAAGTACTTCCAAGTCCCTTTGTGTTTCAGATTTCTGAAACCTTTTCCCATTTAGAATGTAACCTAAGCCTCTATTCTTCCTACCAAAGTACATAATCTCATATTTTTCCACATTATATTTGATCTGTTACTTCTTTACTCACTCGCCCAGCTGGTCCAAGTTCATCTGGAGTCTCCCTGCTTCTTCAACACTACCAATCCCTGCACCAATCTTCGTGTCATCTGCAAATTAGCAACAACACCCTCAGTTCCTTTGTCCAGATTGTTAATGTCTAATATGGATAATTGTGGTCCCAACACTGACCCCTGCAGAACTCCATGAGTTATCAGATGCCATCCAGAAAAAGATCCCTTTATCCCCACTCTGCCTTCTGCCAGTCAGCCAATCCTCTACCCATGTCAGTAATTTGTTGCTAACAGGGTGGGCTTTTATTTAGTAGCCTCCTGTGCAGCACCTTGTCAAAGGCCTTTTAGAAATCTAGGTAGATCATGTCTACTGGTTCTCCTTTGTCTAATTTGCTTGTTACCTCCTCAAAGAATTCTAACAGATTTGTCAGATATGACCCAGCCTTGTTTTACCATGCACTTCCAAATACTTTGCAATCTTAGCTTTAATAATGGACTCTAAAATTCTACCAATGTCTGAGATCAGGCTAACTGGCTTCGAGTTTCCTGTTTTCAGCCTCTTTTCCTTCTCAATCAGGGGTGTGACATTAGTCATGTTCCATTCCTTTAACACCCTCCCTGACTTCAATAATTGCTGAAGGATTACCACCAATGTCTCTACAATCTCTTCAGCTCTCTCCTTCAAACCCTGAGGTATAGCTGATCTGGTCCGGGTGATTTATCCACCTTTGGAACCTCCAGCTTTCCCAACATCATCTTAGCAATGGCCGCTACACTTAGCTCGGCTCCTGACTTACTTCTAAGAGGTTTCTGGTGCCTTTCACTGTGAATACTGATTCAGAGTACCTATTCAGTTTCTCCGTCATTTCTTTGTTCTCCATTACTACTTCTTGAGCTTCATTTTCCAAATGTCTAATATCAGCTCTTGCCCCCTTACCTTTTGTATGAGTAAAAACCTCTTAAAATCTTCTTTTATATTACTAGCTAACTGACTCTCATATTTCATCTTCTTCTCTGCCACCCCCCACCCCACCACACCTAATAACTTTTTTAGTTATCCTGTGTTAGCTTTTAAAGGCTTTGCAATCCCTGGCTTCCTACCAATCTTCACCACATTGTATATTTTATTTTTCTTTTGCATTTATATTGTACCTCACTTCCCTTTTAAGGTTTGATTGCCTCAACTCCCTTTAGCAAATTTTGTCTTCCTTGGGATGAATTTCTGCTGTGCCTCACAGAGAATAGTAGTGGAAGGAAGTTTCTCAAAATGGAGGACTGTGACCAGTGGTGTTCCACAGAGATCTGTGCTGGAACCATTGTTGTTTGTGATATACCTAAATGATCTGGAGGAAGGTATAGGTGGTCTGATTAGCAAATTTGCAGATGACACTAAGATTGGTAGAGTAGCAGAGAGTGAAGGGGACTGTCAGAGAATACAACAGACTATAGATAGATTGGAGACTTGGGCAGAGAAATGTCGGACGGAGTTCAATCGGACAAATGCGAGCTGATACATTTTGGAAGATCCAATTCAAAAGCGAACTAAACAGTAAATGGAAAATCCTGGGAAAAATTGGTGTACAGAGAGATCTGGATTTTCAGGTCCATTCTTCCCTGAAGGTGGCAACGCAGGTCAGTCGTGTGGTCAAGAAGGCATACAGCATGCTTTCCTTCATCGGATTGGCAGGTCATGTTACAGTTGTATAAGACTTTGGTTTGGCCACATTTGGAATACTGCATATAGTTCTGGTCGGCACATAACCAAAACAATGTGGATGCTTTCGAGAGGGTGCAGAGGAGGTTCACTAGGATGTTGCCTGGTATCGAGGATGCTAGCTATGAGGACAGGTTGAGTAGTTTAGGGTTATTTTCATTGGAAAGAAGGAGGTTGAGGGGGAGCCTGATTGCAGCCTACAAAATCATGAGAGGTGCAGACAGGGTGGATAGCAAGAAGCTTTTTCCCCGAGTGTGGAACTCAATTACTAGGGGTCACGAGTGCAAAGTGAGAGGGGAAAAGTTTAGGGGAACAATGCGTGGCAAGTTCTTTTTGCAGAGGGTGGTGGGTGCCTGGGACATGTTAACAGTGGAAGTGGTAGTGGCGGGAATGATAGTATTAATTAAGATGTATCTAGACAGTTACATGAACGGGCATGGAGCAAAGGGATACAGATCATTGAAAAATAGATGACAGGTTTAGATAGAGGATCTGGATCGGTGCAGGCTTAGAGGGTCAAAGGGCCTGTTCCTGTGCTGTAATTTTCTTTGTTCTTTGTTCTAAATCCAGAATTGTCTGTTTCCTCGTGGTCTGTACCACAAGCTGTTCCAAACAACATCTTGGAGACATTCTATGAATCTCTGTTTTTGAGATTCAGTACCAACCTGATTTTCCCAGTCCACTTGTATAATTAAATCCCCCATGTTTATTATGATAGTACCTTTCTTACATAGCTGTTCTATCTCCTGATTTATTTTCTTCCCAACATTCTGACTACTGCTAGGAAACCTGAACACAACTCCCATGAGGGCCTTTTTCTCCTTTGCAATTCCTTACCTCTACCCACAGATTTGACTCCTTCCAAGACAATATCACTCTTACTATCGACTTAGTTTCATTTCTTACTAACAAGTGAAGACCCCCCCAGCACCCCCTGGCCATCTGCTGTTCCTTTTGATAGGACACAGATCCTTGGCTATTTAGTTCCCAGCCATGAGCTCCTTGCAGCCAAATCTCTGTGTTACCCAAACATCACACCCACCAAATCCAGACTGTGCTACGAAATAATTTATCTTGCTTCACATTTTGTGTTCCTTTAAGTATAACACCCTCAGTCCTGATTCGGAGATGCCCGTGTTGGACTGAGGTGTACAAAGTTAAAAATCACGCAACACCAGGTTATAGTCCAACAGGTTTCATTGGAAGCACTAGCTTTCGAAGCGCCTTTCCTTCATCAGGTGGTTGTCCTGATAAACCACCCGGTGAAGGAACAGTGCTCCGAAAGCTAGTACTTCCAATTAAACCTGTTGGACTATAACCTGGTGTTGTGTGATTTTTACCTTTGTACACCTCAGTCCTGTGTTGACTATCTCCCTTCACATAATTGTCACTTCTCTGCTATGCCTGATGGTAGGTTCCTAATCATTTCCATACTCTCTATATAATTACATGTACTGGAAATTTTAATCCTTGCTGAGCTGTCTGGCTTCTTTACCTTTTCCCATTATTTACCATGCACCTGAACCCATCCCCTACTATTTAGTTTAAAGTCCTACTCACAGCCCCAGTTATGCAATTTGCAAGGAATCACATCATAATATGACACAGGTGAAGCCCATCCCATTGGAACAGCTCCCTCCTTCCACAGTACTAATTACACTTTTTAGATTAGATTAGATTACTTACAATGTGGGAACAGGCCTTTCAGCCCAACAAGTCCACATTGACCCGACAAAGCGCAACCCACCCAGACCCATTCTCCTACATTTACCCTTTCACCTAACACTATGGGCAATTTAACATGGCCAATTCATCTAACCTGCACAATTTTGTACTGTGGGAGGAACCCGGAGCACTTGGAGGAAACCCACACAGACAAGGGGAGAATGTGCAAACTCCACACAGTCAGCCGTCTGAGGCGGGAATTGAACCCGGGTCTCTGGCGCTGTGAGGCAGCAGTGCTAACCACTGTGCCATCGTGCCGCCCACTGTTCCAAGAATTCAAACTATTTCTCCCATATCGATCGTTGAGCTTGGTGTTTACCTCTTTATTCTTGTTGACCTTGTGCCAATTTTCTCATGGCTCAGGTAGTAATCTGGGGTAACATATGCACATATTTCTACAAGTCTGATGAAGCTGTTCGCATTAACTGATTACTTTGGAATTCAAGCATGATATACACTTCTATGTGTCAGTGAACTACCCATTGTCTAAGGACTTTGTGAAGGCCCAGTATCAATTATTGGAAACTTAATAGAGAGGCAAATTACATGGTTTTATTTTCATTTCTAATCTATCTCTTAACAGTGTCAGTTTGTCAGTCCCTCTGTGTGTCAAAAAAATTGGGCTTTTGCTCATAGTTATTAATTAGATATTTGTGCAGCTAATGTTACACTATTAAGAATTAATGGTAAGCTTTTGTTTATGTTTTAAACTTGGTGTCCAAGATCAATTATTCACAAAGTCTAGTTAAGTACATTTGGGCAGTTTGGAGGGTTATTAAATGTTTAATTTCACTGTGTTGTGAATCCAGTGGTAGTGAGGCTAATTTGGTTTGGTTTGCTGTCTCTGTGTTGTAACAAGAACATCAATGTTTATTACACACAGACGGAAAAAAAATTAGCAAATACATAATACAAGATAGTTGAAATGGTTTCAAATTTTTTTAATAAATATTCAACCTTTTTGCTATCAGCAGCAATCTTTCAGCTAGTCAGACATTAATGGGTGGTCACCTGTTCCCACATTAAAATCTCATCATCATTGACATGGCTGCACTTAGGTTCTTCTTGGCAATTTCTGCATTCATTTGTTGTTACCTTTTCTTAAATTGTAAATACATTTCTAAATACCACTTCACCATGCACAGAACTCAGAAATGGAACTAAGCCCTTCCCTTCTCAATTTACACGAAAATGAGCTCCACATCAAGCTTCAGTTTCCAAACATTACGTTCCTAATCTCATAAGCGTTCATCACTTTTGTGCAATTTACTATCTACATATTGTTTTCAAAATTAGATACCTCTTTCTGTGTTGTTCATACTGTTGTTTTCTCCTTTTTTGGATTGTTAACAGGTCTTTTGGATCATAAGACTTTGTTAAAGGCAATTGTCCCCCAATGTTACAGCTGCAATTTTTGTTGCCATTTAACCTGTAGAGGATTTGAAGTTGATGTTAGCCAGACTGACAAATAAAAGGTATTTATTCTCTAATCTGTGTTAATACTATAATAATATACAATGCACATTTCATTACCCTGATTCATAAGATAATCTATTCATTCATTCATTGCTTCAATACATGTCAAACCAACTTAGGAATGTATTAGTTTCAATATAATGATTGAGAACATCATGTATTGGCAAATATTTTGAATTCCTTTCTTCCATGTTGTCCTTTAGCTCTGACGTTGTTGGCAGGCATGGATCATTTATGTTGCTGGAGGACATGGATTTGTGGTGGTGAAAGATGTCGATATATGGCTATCCCATTGTCACACAGTCAACTAGTTGTTGTGATGCCACAATTCTTTTTGAATGTCTTGTGGCTCAGAGGTAGTGTCCCCCTATCTCCAGGAAAAAAAGGTCTAGTTCAAGTCCAACCTGCTGCAGAGCTATGACATAACATGTTTGGACATGGTCATTAATAATTTGCACAAATTTGGCCCATGAATATACAGGCACAACCTTTTTGTTTAGTCATGACATGAAAATGAAAAGACATGTCTTGCAGTAGCATTATTTAAAATGGTAAGCACCCTTATCCATGTAAGGTTTTGTTTCTCTAATGATTTTTGCTGTGAAATGTCTGGCAGTAATCTGCAGTGTTGTTTGAGATGTTAAGATGAGTTCCTGCCTTTGCAAAAATTGTCACCTGATTCTCACAAGATTAGAGGAGTAGGTGATTTTTTTTCAGCAGCATCATAGGAGCTTAGAGCAAAGGCTGTGGGGAGGGTGAGCTTTGTTAAGTTGAAGGCTGGTGTTTCCAAGTCTCATTGATGGAGGCTATCTGGCACGCCATTACCTTAATTTTCATGACTATTCAGTACTCTGTGTGTTCTTCAACTATTGAATTCATCTTGTGATATTTTGCCTGATAGCCACTGCTGGCACTTTGTGATACTTGCTCTCTCTACCAGTACGTGGTACTTGGGAAGGACTGTTTGTGATGGTTGATTTCCATCAAACCTCTTTTACCTTCACTTTGTCTTGGGCCTACTTCTCATGATTTGTGGAAGAGAATGCACAACCATAAAGTGTTGTTACAAAAGGCATTGTTCTTGTGAAGACATATTGCATGACAGCAATTAGTCAACTACATTTGGTAATGCATTCATACTAGGGTCTTATGGAGTTGATGACAAAGAACGACTCCCTCCAAAAGCCAGAGTCGAGCATCTTAGTCTTCTCCCACAGATTATGTGTGATGTCATGGAATGTGTGGCGCCATTGTAACATGAACATTAGCTCTTTCAGTGTAATTATTTATTACAACATCTTCCCCAAGCTGTTTCTCCCTACAGTCAACTCATATTACAATTATAAAACATAAAACATTACAGCGCAATACAGGCCCTTCGGCCCTTGATGTTGCGCTGACCTGTGAAACCAATCTAAAGCATATGTCTATCCAATGACCATTTAAATGCCCTTAAAATTGGGGAGTCTAGTACTGCTGTAGTTACACGCACTTACTACTCTCTGAGTAAAGAAACTACATCTGACATCTGTCCTATGTCTATCATCCCTCAATTTGAAATTATATCCTCTTGTGCTAGCCATCACCATGGGAGAAAAAAATGCTCTCAGTGTCCATCCTATCTAACCCTCTGATTATCTTATATGTCTCAATTAAGTCACCTCTCAACCTTTTTCTCACTAACAAAAACAGCCTTAAGTCCCTCAGTCTTTCCTCCATACCAGGCAACATCCCAGTAAATCTCCTTTAAAACCTTTCCAAAGCTTCCACATCTTTCCTATAATGCGGTCTCCAGAACGGTACGTAATACTCCAAGTGCGGCCTTACCAGAGTTTTGTAGAGCTGCATCATGACCTCAAAGCTCCGAAACTCAATCCCTCTATCAATAAAAGCTAACACACCATCAGTCTTCTTAACAACCCTATCAACCTGGATGGCAACTTTCAGGGAACTATGTACATGGATACCGAGATGCCTCTGCTCACCTATACTGCCAAGGATCTTACCATTCACCCACTACTCTACGTTCCTGTTGTTCCTTCCAAAGTGAATCACCCCTCACTTTTCCACATTAAACTCCATTTGCCACCTGTCAGTCCAGCTCTGCAGCTTATCTATGTCTCTCTGCAACCTACAACATCCTTCAGCACTATCCACAACTCCACCGATCTTAGTGTCATCCACAAATTTACTAATCCATCCTTCTACACCCTCATCTAGGTCATTTATTTAAATGATAAACAGCAGTGGCCCCAAAACAGGTTCTTGTGGTACACCACTAGTAACTGAACTCCAGGATGAACATTTCCCATCAACCACCAGCTTCTGTTTTCTTTCAGTGAGCCAATTTCAGATCCAAACCTCAAAATCACCCTCAATCCCATGCCTCCATATTTTCTGCAATAGCTTACTGTGGGGAACCTTACCAAACACCTTACTGAAATTCATATACAACAAATCAACTGCTTTACCCTCGTCCACCTGTTTGGTAACCATCTCAAAGAACTCAATAAGTTTTGTGAGATACGACTTACCCTTCACAAAATGTGTTGACTATTTCTAATCAATTTATTCCTCTCTAGATGATTATAAATTCTATTTCTCATAACCTTTTCCAATAACTTATCCACAACCGAAGTAAGGCTCACAGACCTATAATTACCAGGGTTGTCTCTACTCCCCTTCTTGAACAAAGGGACAAGATTTGCTATCCTCCAGTCTTCTGTCACTATTACTGTAGACAATGATGACATAAAGATCAAAGCCAAAGACTCTGCAATCTCCTCCCTGAATTCACAGAGAATCCTAGGACAAATCCCATCTTGCCCAGATGACATCCATTTTCACACTTTTCAGAATTGTTAACACTTCCTCCTTGGCAATCTCAATCCCATCTAGTCTAATAGCCTGTATAAGGTTATTGTGGTACACCACTAGTAACTGAACTCCAGGATGAACATTTCCCATCAACCACCAGCTTCTGTTTTCTTTCAGTGAGCCAATTTCAGATCCAAACCTCAAAATCACCCTCAATTCCATGCCTCCATATTTTCTGCAATAGCTTACTGTGGGGAACCTTACTAAACACCTTACTGAAATTCATATACACCAAATCAACTGCTTTACCCTCGTCCACCTGTTTGGTAACCATCTCAAAGAACTCAATAAGTTTTGTGAGATACGACCTACCCTTCACAAAATGTGTTGACTATTTCTAATCAATTTATTCCTCTCTAGATGATTATAAATCCTATTTCTTATAACCTTTTCCAATAACTTATCCACAACCGAAGTAAGGCTCACAGGCCTATAATTACCAGGGTTGCCTCTACTCCCCTTCTTGAACAAGGGGACAAGATTTGCTATCCTCCAGTCTTCTGTCACTATTACTGTAGACAATGATGACATAAAGACCAAAGCCAAAGACTCTGCAATCTCCTCCCTGACTTCACAGAGAATCCTAGGACAAATCCCATCTTGCCCAGATGACATCCATTTTCACACTTTTCAGAATTGTTAACACTTCCTCCTTGGCAATCTCAATCCCATCTAGTCTAATAGCCTGTATATCAGTATTCTCCTCAATAACATTGTCTTTTTCAAGTGTGAATACTGATGAAAAATATTCATTTAGAGCTTCCCCTATACCCTCAGACTTCCCACTACTATCCTTGATTGGCCCTAATCTTACTCTAATCATTCTTTTATTCCTGATCTACACTTAGAAAGCTTTTGGGTTTTCCTCGATTCTATCTGTCAACGAATTCTCATGTCCCCTCCTGGTTCTTCTTAGCTCTCTCTTTAGGTCTTTCCTGGCTAACGTGTATCTCTCAAGTGCCATAACTGAGCTTTCACGTCTCATCCTAACATTCTTTTTACTCTTGACAAGACATTCAACTTCTTTACTACACCACAGTTCCCTCACTCAACCACTTCCTCCATGCCTGACACACAGAGGTTGTTCCTTGAATAAGCTCCACATTTCAATTGTGCCCATCCCCTGCAGTTTCCTTCCCCCTCCTATGAATCCTAAATCTTACCTAATCACATCATAATTGCCTTTTCCCCAGCAATAACTCTTGTCCTACGGTATGTTCCTTGAATAAGCTCCACATTTCAATTGTGCCCATCCCCTGCAGTTTCCTTCCCCCTCCTATGAATCCTAAATCTTACCTAATGTATTACATCATAATTGCCTTTTCCCCAGCAATAACTCTTGTCCTACGGTATATACCTATTCCTTTCCATCACTAAAGTAAACATAACCGAATTGTGGTCACTATCACGAAAGAGCTCATCTACCTCCAAATCTAACACCTGGCCGGGTTCATTACCCAGTACCAAATCCAATGTGGCCTTGCCCCTTGTTGACCTGTCTACATACTGTGTCAAAAAACCTTCTGCAGACATTGGACAAGAACTGACCCATCTAAAGTTCTCGAACTACAGTATTCAGTCCCCCATAACAATTACCGTTACTCTCGCTCCTATCCAGAATTATCTTTGCTATCCTTTCCTCTACATCTCTGAAACTATTTGGATGCCAATAGAAAACTCCCACCAGGGTCACCTCTCCTTTCCTGTTTCTAACCTCAGCCCATACTACCTCAGTAGACGAGTCCTCAAATGTCCACCGTAATACTGTCCTTGACTAACAATGTCACACCTCCCCCTCTTTTACCATCTTCTCTGTTGTTATTGAACATCTATATCCCGGAACCTGCAACAATCATTCCTGTTCCTGCTCTATCCATGTCTCCAAAATGGATATGGATATCATTATATTACACTTATGAATATTCTACTTTTCCGCAAGTCTCTGAGTTCACAAAAGCAATTGGTTTGGAATTTTCAAACTTTACCTAGAATGCTTTCTGTTCAAGTTTGGCATAATGGCGAACACTTGCTTGTGGATTGTTGGCCCTGCTTCTGAACTGTGGATAACTGGAGGATCTTCTATCTCTTCTATTTCTTCCTCAAGGATGTAGTTATTTTTAAATGTTGTTATTGTTTCATGACCCCCAATCTCCTTACTGTCTTTCTTGGAAGTTAACTGATCTTTTGAACTAAGTACTATACCCTTGTGATATTATGGACTCCTGTATCATGCAATGCTTTTCTAATTGGAGCCTCTTTTTTTAAGTATCTTGGATGATGAGACCTTGTCTTGGATTTGAGATCTGGATCTGATGGAATCATACACATAGAACATAGAACAGTACAGCACAGAACAGGCCCTTCAGCCCACGATGTTGTGTTGACCACTGATCCTCATGTATGCACCCTCAAATTTCTGTGACCATATGTACGTCAAGGAGTCTCTTAAATGTCCCTAATGACCCTACCTCCACAACTGCTGCTGGCAACGCATTCCATGCTCTCTCAACTCTCTGTGTAAAGAACCCACCTCTGACATCCCCTCTATACTTTCCTCCAACCAGCTTAAAACTATGACCCCTCGTGTTAGTCATTTCTGCCCTGGGAAATAGTCTCTGGCTATCGACTCTATCTACGCCTCTCATTACCTTGTATACCTCAATTAGGTCCCCTCTCTTCCTCCTTTTCTCCAATGAAAAAAGTCCGAGCTCAGTCAACCTCTCCTCATAAGATAAG
>NC_057742.1:20444317-20454132 GCF_004010195.1 Chiloscyllium plagiosum
CCTCTGCCCCCCCCCCCCCCCCCCCAACTCCTGATGGATTGGCCAATAGCTATTTATTCCTGGACCACTGCTTGGACAGCTCTATGCTACTGGACCAGTTGTTCTCCTGCAAATGTTCTATCCCCTCCAATTCATCTGATGAAGTTGAGGTTGAGATGTGTGCAGTCTCAAAAGAAAAGCTAGGCTGATTGCAGTCTGTGTACATATATTCAATTCCTGTGTCGTATTGTAATATAAATTAAAGCATTTCTATGCTTCTGATAGTATTCCATCATGTAGTCTTTTCTCTGTGGTGCAAAATTTCTACTTTTCCAACCTTGGAAACTGGCCTTTTATTTGCTAATAGGTTGTGGGTGTCACTATCTGGGTCAGCATTTATTGCCCATTCCTAGTTGCCCTTGAGAAGGTGGTGGTGAGCTGTCTTTGCTGAGGTTGACCCACAAAATTCCAGAATTTTGACCCATCATCATTGAAGGATCAGTGACATATTTCCAATGAGTGGCTTGGAGGGGAACTTACAAGTGGTGGTGTTCCCATGTATCTGTTGCTGTTGTTCTTTGAGATGGGAATGGTCATGGGTTTGGAAGGTGCTTTTGAAGGAGCTTTTGTGAATTTCTACAACGCACTTGTAGATAGTACGTACTGATGCAACTGTGCATTAGTATTGGAAGGCGTTGCTGTTGTGGTGCTAATCAAGTGGCAAGTGGTTGCTTTGTCCAGGCATTCATCCAGGGAAGTGGAGAGTATTCTATCATGCACTTGACTTGTGCCTTTTAGGTGGTGGGCACACTTTGGGGAATCAGGAGGTGAGTTACTCGCTATAAGATTCCTAATCTCTGACCTGCTCTTATAGCTACTGTACATATGGCTGGTTCAGTTCAGTTTCTGCTCAATGGTAGCCCGCAGTATGTAGATAATGGGGGAATTCAATGACGGTTACACTATTGAATGTCAAGGGGTGATGGTTATATTGTCTTTTATTGGAGCTGGTCATTGCTTGTCCTTTATGTGGTGTGAATGCTACTTAGCACTTTTCAGTCCAAGTCTAGATATTGTCTGAGTCTTGCTAAATTTGGACATGAAGTGCTTTAGTATCTGAGGAATGGTATTGAACATTACCTAAGCAATGGAATACCTGTGTGCCAAACAATGTACGCAGCAAGTGATAGACAAGGGCTACGTGGTTGAGAAATATGTCAGCCATGATTGAATGGTAGAACATTCTTGATGGCCAAATGGCCTAATTCTGCTCCTACTTGGTCTTATCCTATGGTCTTATTCCACAAATCATGGATCAAATCAAAGCTCTGCAGTCCTGCTACATTCAGCCCTGTACGATGGTGAGCAATTAAACAACTCACTGATGGATACTGTTCCACAAATATTCCAATCCTCAATGATGGGGTAGCCACGTATATCAGCCCAAAAGGTAAGATTGAAATATTTGCAACAATCTTCAGTCAGAAGTGGCAAATGGGTGATCCACCTTGGTCTCCTCTAGAGGTAGGAGATAGCGAGGACTGCAGATGTTGGAGAGTTCAGAGTCGATAAAGTGTGCCGCTGGAGAAAGCACAGCAGACCAGGCAGCATCTGAGGAGCAGGATATGCAATTTCTTTCAGGTTCTGTTTGAAGAGCTTCAGGGTGGATTTCAGAGGGGTGGGTATGGGTATCTGCATGGGTATATCTGCCTCTTTGTGGGATATGTGGAACAGTCCCTCTTCAGCAGTTACACTGGCACCATCCCCCACCTTTTCCTTTGTGACATCGATGGCTGTATTGGTGTTGCCATATGCTCCCATGAGGAGAATGAGCAGTTCATCCACTTCACCCACACCTTCCACCCTGACCTCAAATATACACAGACTATCTCTGACACGTTCCTCCCCTTCCTGGACCTCTCCATCTCCATCTCTGGTGACTGACTTAACACTGACATCTACATCAAAGCCACCGACTCCCATAGCTACCTTGACTACACCTCTTTCCACCCGACCTCATGTAAAAGTGTGATCCCTTACTCCCAGGTCCTCTGCCTCTGCCGTATCTGCACCCAGGATGAGCGATTCCACTTCAAGATGTCCCAGATGTCCTCCTCCTTCCAGGATCATAAATTCCTCTCCCACATGGTCAACAATGCCATCCAGTGCACCTCCTCCATTTCCTGCACCTCCGCCCTTGAACTCCACCCGCCAAACCACAACCAGGGTAGAATCCCCCAGTCCTCACATTCCAACTCACTAATCTCCAAATCCAATGTATCAACCTCCACCATTTTTGCCACCTACAATCAGACCCCACCACCAAAAATATATTTTCCTCCCCACCCCTATCTGTATTCCACAGGAACCATTCCCTCTGGGACTCCCTCATTAGGTCTACACTCCCCAGCAACCCCTCTCCACACCTGGCACCATCCCCTTGTCACCATAAGAGGTGCAAAACCTGCACCCACACCTCCTCCCTCATCTCTGTCCAAGGCCCCAAAGGATCATTCCACATCCGGCAGAGATTTACTTGCACATTCCAGATCTCCCCTCACCCCACCCAATCCCAGATCCAGTCCTCTGACTCAGCTCTGCCCTCTTGACCTGTCCATCTTCCTTCCCACCTAGCCACTTCACACTTCCCACCATCCTATCACAATCACCTCCTACCTTTGCCCACCTAATGCCATCCCAAATACCTTTCTCCTAGCCCCACTCCCAACTCTATTTATCTCTCAGCCCCCTTCTCCCTCTGCATTTTGATGAAGGGGTTATGCCCAAAATGTCATTTCTCCTGCTCCTCAGGTGCTGCCTGACCTGCTGTGCTTTATCAGTGCCACATTTTATTGATTCTTCCAGAGGACCCCACGATCACAGATGTCAGCCTTCAGCCAATCGGATTCACTCTGTGATGCCAAGAATTGGCTGGAGGTAATGAGAATTGCCAAGCCTATGGCCCCTGACAACAATCTGTTACTAGTACTGAAGCAATGTACTCCAGAAGTTGCCGCACCAAATTGTTTCACCAACACCAGCGCCGGCATCTACCTGACTATCTGGAAATTATGCCTGGCATGTCCTGTAACAAAAAACAGGACAAAGCTAAATCAGCCAATTACCGCCCCATCAGGTGGTCATATTAAAGTGATATCATATGCAATGCTATCACTTAACAATGCACTGCTCGCTGGTGCTCATTTGGTTTGCACCAGGGTTAGCATTGAATACAGGAGTTGGGCGGTCATGTTGCAGTTGTACAGGACATTGGTTAAGCCACTTTTAGCATATTGCGGGCAATTCTGGTCTCCTTCCTATTGGAAGGATATTGTGAAACTTGAAAGGGTTCAGAATTTACAAGGATATTGCTAGGATTGGAGGATTTGAGCTATAGGGAGAGGTTGAATAGGCTGGGGCTGTTTTCTCTGGGGCATCGGAGGCTGAGGCGTGAGCTTATAGAGGTTTATAAAATTATGAGCGGCATGGATAGGATAAATAGGCAAAGTCTTTTTCCTGGGGTCGGGGAGTCCAGAACTAGAGGGAATATGTTTAAGGTGAGATGGGAAAGATATAAAAGGGACCTAGGGGCAACCTTTTCACGCAGAGGATGGTGCGTGTATGGAATGAGCTGCCAGAGGAGGTGGGAGAGGCTGGTACAATTACGGCATTTAAAAGGCATTTAGATGGGTATATGAACAGGAAGGGTTTAGAGGGATGTGGGCCAAGTGCTGGCAGATAGGCCTAGATTAGGTTGGGATATCTGGTCGGACTCAACGTCTCTATGATTCTATGACTCCATACTCACCTCCTAACATCACTGCTGCCTTGGTTCAAACATGGATAAAAGAGCTGAATTCCTGAGGTGAATACGAATGACTGCTCTTGAAATCAAGAACTGCATTTGACTTAGCATGGCATCAAGAATCTGTGGTAAAGCCAGATGTAATGGGAAATAGGGAGAACACTCTCTGATGGTTGGAGTCATTCTTGGCACAAAGGATTCACATTATGGTTGTTGTTATCTCAGCGCCAGGGCACCACGGCAGGAGTTCCTAGACCAGACATCTTCAGCTGCTTTATCAATGACCTTCCCTCTCTTCCTAGGTTGAAAGCGGGGATGTTTGCTCATGACTGCACAATGTTAGGCACCATTCACAGCTCCTCAGACCTGAAAACAATCTATGTCCAGAGGTCGCAAAACCTGAACAATCTTCATGTTTGGGCTGGTAAGTAAAATTCATGCCAGAGACTTGTCAGGCCAAGTCCATTTCCAACAAGACAAAACCTGAGCATCACTCCTTGACATTTTCAATGACGTCACCATCACTGAATCTCCCACTATCAACATCCTTGGAGTTTACCACTAGGCAATAGCTGAATTGGAATAGTCATCTAAGTGTTGAGACTACACGTACAAGCCGAAAGCTTGGAATTGTGCTACAAGTAGCTCACCTCCTGACACACCCAATGCATGTCCACAATCTACAATCTACAAGGCACAGGTCAGGAGTATTCCCCTCTCGCCTGAATGAGTGGGACTAAAACAACACTCAGGAAGCTGACAAAGCAGTCCACTTGCCTCTAACTATGTCTATACATATTGACTCCCTCCAACACTGAAGCTCAGCAACAGTATTGTGTATCAGCTGCAGTCATGTACCTTGGTATCTTCCAAACCCACGGTCACTAAAATGTAAGGACAAGAACAGGAGATACATGGGAATATCACTAACTGCAATTTTCCCTCCAAGGCACTCAGCATCCTGATTTAGAAATATATCCCCAAACCTTTAGTGTTGTTGAGTAAAACACCTGAAACTCCCTCCCTAATGGTGTTGTCAGTGTACACCAAATGGACTACAGCAGTTCAAGAAGACCACCACCACCTTAAAGGAAATTGGAGATGATCAATAAATGCAGACACAGCTAGCAACAGCCACATTGCATGAATATTTAATTTTTAGAAAGCTGCAAGTTATTGGTTGACATAGAACCCATGATACAGAGAATTATCGCCTATGGGATTGTTCCCTGACACTTCTTTCCTGTGAGTGTAAGGGCAAAAGGTTGCCAATTATGTGGCATAGCAACTGCTGTTCCTTTCTCTGCTGGATAGTTGGACACTTGTGAAAGCAATGAGGTAGGTGTATGAGAGTGAGGCTTAGTACACGGATGTTAGACATGAGGCCTGAGGTCGCAGAGCGATTTTCAATGAACGATGGAAATGTGGTGCATTGAGCAGCACGAGAGGTTGGTGGCTTGGTGATTGGAAATGATGTGGAGGTGCCGTTGTTGGACTGGGGTGTACAAAGTTAAAAATCACACAACATCAGGTTATAGTCCAACAGGTTTATTTGGAAGTACTACCTTTCGAAGTGCAACTCCTTCATCAGTTAGCTAGCTAGCAGAAAAGAGATGTCATGTGAAGATGCATTCACTGAGTCTGACCACCCACGTGAGATTATTAGACTGCTTGTGCCACTGCTGTTAAGCCCCCAGATCAAAATGTTGAAAGCACTGTACACTTGTTCCAACTCCCTCCTGAAGATTGCTTTTGATAGTTTTCAGCCCCCTGAAACACAATAGCAAAACTTCACCTGCACACCTCCACCACTATTGTCTCTAACACTTGATCAACCATGATTCATCTCTCCTCCTGTCCTGGCACTCACTTTACAGGAATTTCCATTGCAACAAACAATTTGCGAAGCTTGCCTTTAAAGTACCATCATGCATTAAGAAGGCAGCCTGCCTTTTCAAGTGCTGAGTCAATGCTACTGGGCCCCCTGCTGTGTGAAGACGCTCACAGGCAGCATGAAAGATTCTACAGCAGCACAGCCAGTGCAATGGGTTGTGGCACAATCATTTCATTGACTTTGGTATATGGATTTCATACATTTGCCATGTTGAGAATATTGGGCATGAGCAACTTGTGAATTGTGACACTAACGTCCAATTAAGTTGTTGGTCAATTTCCAGCCAATTGACATCTCCTGCTCTGCAATACAATGGATTTCTGACACCACTCAAACCCTCATTCTTCTCTATGTTGATATGTGCTCTTCACACATGTTAGTATCCGGTTACAAAAACACAAAGAACTATTGATGCTAGAAATCTGAAAGGAAAATATAAATTGTTGGAGAAACTCAGCAAGTCTGGCAGCTGCTGTGGATAGAAAGTAGATTTAATATTTTGGTTCCAGTCACCCTTCTGAAGAAATGATGACTCTGCTTTGTCTCCAGATCTGCTAGATGTGCTAAGCTTCTCCAGCAATTTCTGTTTTTGTTCTTAAACTGGTGTTATTATGATCCCAGGCAATATTGTCATGAGCTGGCTAGGGACCAGTAATCTTTCTTTTAGAAATCGACTATATTTGAAATACCAGGTACTTGCTAAGAGAGTAAAATCTTAAAATACCATAGTTTGAGCAAACAAAATAAAATTTACTCTCAGTATGGCATAACCAATAGCCAAACTGTAGTCAGAGGTGCCTTAATGTGTATCAAATAGAAGATGTGGTCAAGACAGATCTCCTCCACTTCTCAACAATTGACCCAGATGTTGACAAAATCTGATTTAACTTCTTTCACTTTCATGAAGAATTTTAGTTCTTCACTTTTGAAGATCTAGCCCAGAATGCCCTGAAAGCTATTTCACTCTGACTTGTCCAAATGACTGCTCACATCCTGGTGGTTTAATCTCTTCTCTTGAGATTGCAATCCCAAGGAGTCCTGAAACTTTTTGCAAAAGTCTCATTACTATCGTAATTTCAGCTTTCTTTAACTGCCCCAAATCTCTTTGAATTCCAGTATTCTTCAACTGCATCAAACAAGTACTGCTATGGACTTTCCTTCCTCTACTCTCAGGTACACTAAATTATCAATGGCAATCATAGCTTCTTTTTAGGCCAAATCGTTTCCACAGAATGGATCCCAGCATTGTACAGGCAGCTAACAACGTTCCTTCAGCAGCATGCAGTCATCTTTTGCTTTTCTATGATTACAAACTGATTGAAAAACTGACTCTTGAACTGCACATGAGTGATATATGGATTGTTTTTCATGAACTATTAAAATATAGCTCTAGCCCATGTATCGCTAAGCAGCATCAAGGCTAACTATGATGTGAATTATGTACTTTATTTAGTGACTGCCTTACATATCTGTACACAGCTTACTGTAGATATTTATTACCAGCAATATATCAGTTTCAACTCCTTTAGCAAATGCACTATGAGCTTAAAATCACTTAAAAATACATTGAAAGGACACAGAGATGCCAAGAGTACTTTAATACTTCATAGTATTAATACATTTGATATTTCTTTTTTCTTTACTGTACATAGTTACATATTTACATTTACTATCTTCAAATAATAATGAACCATTTTAGGAATAGTATTTATATTTTTCAATATTCTTTATCATTTTCTCTTAGGCTCTGCTATACTACCAGGACTGTTATCTTTTCACGTGTCACCAATTATTTTTTAACAAGTCTACTTATTTCAAGATTTGTAACATTCAGTGTATTTCTTACTTAGAGCAAGAACATATACATTTAAGAAATAGCCTATGATTAAACAAAAATATATTTCCAAAGGCATTTCACAGAATTAAGATAGATATATTACTTTTTGTGTCCTTTATGGTTACCAAATGGATATTCTGTTGGTTACTCTTTTAAACACAATAGCTGAAACAGGATCAGGATGGGTTATCTTGTCAGTCATGTCCCCATAATGTGATAGAGTCATAGAGATGTACAGCATGAAAACAGACCCTTTTGGTCCAACTCGACAATGCCGACCAGATATCCTAACCTAATCTCATCCTATTTGCCAGCACTTGGCCCTACCCCTCTAAATCCTTCCTCCTCATATACCCATCGAGATGCCTTTTAAATGTTCTAATTGTACCAGCCTCCAGCACTTCCTCTGGCAGCTCGTTCCATACACGGACCACACTCAGTGTGAAAAATTTGCCCATAGGTCCCTTTCAAATCTTTCCCCTCTCACCCTAAACCTATGCCCTCTAGTTCTGGACACCCCCACCCCAGGGAAAAGACTTTGCTGATTTACCCTCTCCATGCCCCTCATGTGTTTCTAAACCTCTAGAAGGTCAAACCTTCAGAATTCCTATGTGACCTATGGCTCCTGCAGTCAATGAGTTGTTTTGTTCCTTTTTATAAAGGACTGATGTCTATGTTCAACTTTATTAATTTAGGCTTTCAATACTGTTCCAGAAGAGTTACTTATCAATACTTTGTTGACTATTGAGTGGTACTTACCTCCTGATCCATTCCATTCAGAATCACACATTTGTTTGACATCCACAATGTTTCTGCTCGTCTAACCACCATTTCTTACCAGCCTTTGCCCTGTCTTCAACATTTTTTTGTTAATTGTATTGCACTGAACTGCTTCCCAAAGACAGGCTTAGTCTTGACATTGAGAGTCAGTTGTCCGTTTGGGACAGATAAGTGGTAGCAGGTAAAGGTAGGGCTGGTACTGAGAAAGGCGGTGATCTGCTATTGCACTGTGTCCACAAACAGTCCATGGGTGAGCACTGTTATTGGCAGTGGTAACCTTGAGGATTCTTCACTCATTCGTATAATATCCAGGGAAAACTCACAGGATCTCCAAAAGCCAATCTGACATAGGGACTGGGTGAGTCAGAAGTGCAGGACAGAGACAGGAATCACCAACAATTTTGAGATTTAAGTGCTCTTCTGAGATAGATATTATGCTGTAAATTTTCTGCTTGAAATAAAGGAAATGTGAAATATCTGGATGTAAAACAACAGTTTTTAGTTGTTTGCAAGGACATAATTAAGAATACATTTCAACATTTTCAGAGCAGGATTAAATTTTAAATGATAGATTTTGACAACTAGGCTTACCATCTTCCTCCATATGGTGACAGAAAGGTTAGTTTTTCTGGTGGTGTGAGGTTCAAGTGCCAGTTATCAATCTGCTTCTTCATTTTCATGACTGGAAGTAAATTCCTTGAAGGATTACTTGTCATGTGAAAAAATATCGCAGTCGAAATCAGGATCACTAAAATGACAGCGATTTTGTAAGAAGTTCTGAGGTACATGCTGAAAGAAAATAGACAAAAATTAGGAATTAAATATTTGAATTAAGTCATAAGACAAATTAATTTCAAAACCTTTGGAATTAATTTTATAGTAATGGTATTAATTAATCAGAATTTCACATTTATTATCCTTATGTTTATTAGAATCAATAGGAATTTGGGCTAAATGACAAAGGATAGGTTTCAGGGAATTGTATAATTTATGTTCCTCAGTTAGTTTCATAAGCTGTCTAAACAGTTTCAAAACAGCCTAAAACAGGGATTTTGGATTGTGAACAGATATGCCATGTATATGTCAACCTAACAGAGATACCACCCAATGTGTGAACTATGCACTGTCCTTTTTTGCTGCAGATACATTTTTAGATTATCTTTTGTGTTGTTAAGTTGTGTGCTTCCTTTATCTGTTCTTCTCCCTTTTAAACTGCTGTTGTTTTGACTTTTTTTTCCAAAGATCCAAAACAATGCAAATGCATATAAAACAGTAATTACTACTCCTGGAATTCGAGGAAATCACCTCCAGCACCTAAAATACCTCAAAAAAAGGAGCAGCTCTTACAGCCAGAAATTTTTCCCATCCTCCATCTTAGGGGATTCTGTAGTCCGAGGTACAGACAGACGTTTCTGTGGCCAGCAGAGAAAAAGCAGAATGGTGTGTTGTTTCCCTGGTGCCAGGATCAAGGATGTCTCAGAGAGGGTGCAGAATGTTCTCACAGGGGAGAGGGGCCAGCA
>NC_057742.1:20455128-20467704 GCF_004010195.1 Chiloscyllium plagiosum
TCATTTACATAAATGATTTGGATGCGAGCATAAGAGGTACAGTTAGTAAGTTTGCAGATGACACCAAAATTGGAGGTGTAGTGGACAGCTAAGAAGATTACCTCAGACTACAACAGGATCTGGACCAGATGGGCTAATGGGCTGAGAAGTGGCAGATGGAGTTTAATTCAGATAAATACGAGGTGCTGCATTTTGGGAAAGCATATCTTAGCAGGACTTATACACTTAAAGGTAAGATCCGAGGGAATGTTGCTGAACAAAGAGACCTTGGAGTGCAGGTTCATAGCTCCTTGAAAGTGGAGTCGCAGGTAGATAGGATAGTGAAGAAGGCATTTGGTATGCTTTCCTTTCTTGGTCAGAGTATTGAGTACAAGAGTTGGGAGGCCATGTTGTGGCTATACAGGACGTTGGTTAGGCGGCTGTTGGAATATTGCATGCAATTCTGGTCTCCTTCCTATCGGGAAGATGATGTGAAACTTGAAAGGGTTCAGAAAAGATTTACAAGGATGTTGCCAGGGTTGGAGGATCTGAGCTACAGGGAGAGGCAGAACAGGTTGGGGCTGTTTTCCCTGGAGCATCGGAGGCTGAGAGGTGACCTTATAGAAGTTTACAAAATTATGAGGGGCATGGATAGGATAAATAGACAAAGTCTTTTCCCTGGGATCGGGGAGTCCAGAACTAGAGGGCATCGCTTTAGGGTGGGAGGGGAAAGATATAAAAGCGACCTAAGGAGCAACTTTTTCACGCAGAGGGTGGTACGTGTATGGAATGAGCTGCCAAAGGATGTGGTGGAGGCTAGTACAATTGCAACATTTCAGAGACATTTGTATGGGTATATGAATATGAAGGGTTTGGAGGGATATGGGCCGGGTGCTGGCAGGTGGGACTAGATTGGGTTGGGATATCTGGTCGGCAAGGACAGGTTGGACCGAAGGGTCTGTTTCCATGCTGTACATCTCTATGACTCTATGACTCTATAAGTTAGAAAACTCTGGATATTATCTACCTACATGAATACTTTTGTTTGGGGTGTTGGCGGTGGGGCCTTATTAAACTTATACTCTTGTTAGAAACATTGCTCTGAATTCTCCATTTGAAAGAACAATGATGCTATCCCCATCCAGTATTAGATTAAATTCCCTGTGGTATAGAAGCAGGCCCTTTTGCCCAACAAGTCCACACCAACCCTCCAAAGAGCAACCCACCCAGACTTGTTTCACTACATTTACCCCTGACACTGTGGGCAACTTAGCAATTCACCTAACCTGCATATCTTTGGATTGTGGGAGGAAACTGGAATACCCAGAGGAAACCCATGCAGCCACAGGGAGAATGTCCAAACTCCACACAAGCAGTCACCCGAGGACAGAATTGAAGCCAGGTCTTTAATGCTGTGAAGCAGCAGTGATAACCACTGAGCCACCACATCAGCCATAAATAAGGAGCAATAGTAATCTTGAGTTTGCTTCTGCAAACAACAACCCAAGTAAAACTGTTTGCTGCTTACACTCATAGTGTGAACCATCAAACTTAATTGTAACTTCCATTGTCTCTTCCATTGGGCAGGCATATTCAACATCTACACTTGAATGGTTAAATGAAGAAACCAGCCAGATGCTGCCTTCAATGTCCTGCATTACCACAAGCTTCCCTGCATAGATATATAGCCCCAGGATTGGACATTAAAACACCGAGTCATAGAGATGTATAGCATGGAAACAGGCCCTTTGGTCTAACTTGTCCACGCCGAACAGATATCCCAAACTAATCTAGTCCCATTAGCCAGCACTTAGTCCATGTCCCTCTAAACCCTTCCTATTCATACATCCATCCATATGCATTGTATGAAAAGCATGACATTGCAATACTTATACATTAAACACTGATTAAATATAGCAGATAAAGTTATGGCCTGTTCTTTCAGCATAACTTCAGTCATTTGAAGTCCTGGCAAACAATGAAAGTGACACTAAAAATGTACTTTCACAATGTGAACTGTCATTCCATCCAATTTAAGTTATTGTTGATGGAATAAAAAAGTTAAAAAAAAAATATTTTGTCTATTTAGCTTTCTTTCCTAAATGCATTGGATTTCCATTCTCTTTATTTCAGTTTATGTACTGAACTAAATCTTCTAACTTAAGCTTTCTGGTTTTGACTCAGTGGGTTTTAATTTTCAGCCCCTCTGGACAGTGATTGTAGATGGAGTGGCTGCTGATGTTGGTGCCTGGTTTTGAAATGGTCAGGATGGCTCCATCACCTAAAGGTGACATGATGGCTTCATGGTTAGCACTGCTGGCTCACAGTAGCAAGGACACGAGTTTGATTCTAGCCTCAGGCAACTGTCTGTGTGGAGTTTGCATATTCTCTCTGTACCCAAAAAGTAACTAACTGGCCATTCAATTCCATCGTTATCTTCCTGTAGTTGTACAGCTCCAACTACTATATTGATTGCAACTTTGAAGAGTTTCAAATAGATTGGTGTAGCTGAAACTGGTGCAGTGGTTAATACTGCTTTTAAACTGTCAAATTTAAGAATTTCCTGGCATTGTTCTGTCCAATGAAATTTTGAGTTCTTTGTCAGTAAATCTGCTTGTGGTGCCCCACCATGCTGCTGAAGTTTGGAACAAACTTCCAGTAGAATCCACTTAATCCCAAAAATTGAAGCACCTCTTTCTATGAGGTTGGTCATGGAAATTCCTTGATGGCCTTTGTCTTTGAGTTCCTTGGGATCAATAACTGATGTTATGTCCCAAGAATGTCACCTCTGCTTTGCGAATTCTATTTTCTTTTAGTTTATTACCAGTTTTGCTTCTCTTCATCAAAGAGCTCTGCCAACTGCACCAAGTGATCTATCCATGACTTATCAAAGACCACTACATCATCCGGATAGACTGCACAGTTGGGTAGCCCAGCCACAACTCTGTTCCTGAGTCTTTGCAATAAGGCCAGGGCATTCTTCATTTCAAAGGACATCAGTTTGAATTGATTTTGCAATTACAAATGAGTTACAAATGGAGAATTTATTTCACTTTCTCTGATAAAGGTACCTGCCAATAACCATGCAGTAAGTAAGTCCAACTTAGTGATGTAACTGGCTTGGCCAACTTTCTCGATTGTAGTCATTCAATCGTGGTTTTAGGTATGAATCCGATTTTGTCACAGCTTTGACCTTGCGATAGTCCACACAAAGTCCCATCAGGTTTGGGAACTAATTCCGATTGGCAAACTCTACTTGATCTGACTTATTTCGATGATATCTTCGTTAAGCATTGCATCCACTTCCTTCTGGGCCTGTGTGGCTTTGAAAGGATTAAGCCTGTAGAGGTGTTGTTTTATTGGAACAGCATTCTCTACTTCTACCTCATGCATAATAGCATTAGTCCTCCCCATCTTATTCTTGCATATGTCCTCATATTGCTGCAACAAATCTTTCATCTGGATTCTTTGCTCCTAAGACAGATAGTTCATTAACCTATCTCACTCCCTAAGGATTTCCTCATCGCTAAACATATTTTGGGGCACATCAAACTCCACAACATCTGGGTTTGATTTGAAACTCAAACCTGTTTCTCCCGTTCTCTTTCTCAATTTTAATAAGGTTTCAACATATTCACATAACATATCAATATGGTTTTTCCTATCTGGCATCTTTACCAGATAGTTTACATGACTTAATTTAAAACGGACTACTCAACCTGGCTTTGAAGGGATCTCCTACCATGGGTAACAATACTAATACATCATACCCATGGGTAAACATCTGAATTTTAGAGTTTTTATCTACCACCTGCTTCATTCTATGCTGTATCCTCTTCAGGTGCTTCTTAGCTAAGTCACCTACCCGATTTAATCTCTCCCTCACCTCAGATACATAATCCAAGTATGAGATCTCCGACTTCAGTCCTTCAATTTCTCTTTAATTAATTTCAAAAGGCCTCTCACTTCATGTCCGCACATTAACCCAAAAGGAGTAAACTAACTAGATTCATTTGGGGCATCTCTAATGGCAAACAATATGAATGGGATACCTTTATCTCAATCATTTAGGTAATCCTGACAGTACACATGGTCTTCAGGGTCTGATGTCACCTTTCCAAAGCTCCCTGGGATTCAGGATGGTACACATTTGATAAAGTGCTGTATGCCTAAACTATCCATGACTTCCTTAAACAGCTTAGCAGTAGAATTAGACCCTTGGTCTGACTAAAACTCTTTGGGTAGCCTATGCCACATGAAGAAAGCTATTAACTCCTCGACCACCCTTTTTGCCTTAATACTCCGTAATGGAATTGTCTCTGGAAATCTGGTAGACACATCCATTATGGTTCGCAAGTATTGATTCCCACTTTTAGTTCTTGGGAGGGGACCTACACAATCAATTATAACCCACGTGAAAGATCCTTCAAATGTGGGAATTGGCAACAAAGGTGCTGGTTTTATTACCGCCTGTGGCTTACCTACCATTTGGCTTGTATGACATGTATGGCAAACGATAACCTTGTGCATTCCAGGCCAATAGAAATGCTTTTCTACCTTACTTAGCCAGCGTCTTTCCTCACACCTAAGTGGCCTCCTACAGGTAGTTCAAGTGCTACCCGTAACCCTTCCTGTCTGTATGCTATCAGCAACACAATCTGGTGTATTTCTGCCTATTTCTCCTCTGCACTAACCTGCTGTGGTCTCCATTTTCATCTTAGGATTCTATTGTTCAGGTAATAACCCTCAGGAATATTTTCTGACTCCTTTTCTGTGTATGCATCAACAAATCTATATCTTTTACTGGCTCATCTTTCTGTTGTAAGTCTATTAGCTTTTCAGGACGAAACACTTCTGTCTGACCCTCTGCCTGTTCAAGTTTTTCCTGCACCATTACTTCGAACAAGGTGTCCACTAACTGAACCTCAACTCCTTCATCTTTCTTTTTAGTTTTGTTTCGTGCTGTAACTTATGATAGTGGGACCTTGTTACTACACAGTCTGGGAAAGTTCCAGGATATTTTTCTTTTAATTCCTCAGTTACCTGGTCTTCCTTGGGCTTCTCCATAACAAGGAGTGTCACTCCCACCTTGGATCCTGCTAAATCATTCCCAAGAACAAATTGTATTCCTGCAAATGACACTCTGTCAATCACTCCCACTGTTACTTCCCCAGTCTTGAGTTGGCACTCCAGCCTGATCTCACATAGGGGCACATTAAATTTCAGCTCATTTATCCCACAAACTACCACTCTCTTGGGTACCAGGTCAGAAAGAGGGCAAATACATTCATCTCTTCCTGTTAGAGACTGATTATATCCTGTACCTCTCAAAATTATAACTTCTTACCCTTCTCTCCCTGTTCTTTCTGAGTAAACTTTACCCACAGAGTCAAAGTCTTTATGGAGATCAGACTCTAAGTCCATACTCAGCCCCTGCTTAGGCTGTGCATGCTCCCTCAGCTCCTCGACTTTTCTTGGGGTTTCATTTACTACTATCACTGATGCTGCTGTCTCAGCTTCTTTTACCACATCTTTTCCCACAGTACCCTTCTTTAACGACCAGCACTTTGTCTTTACATGTCCCACTTTACCACAGTGGAAACACCTGAAGCCTTTTACCTCCTTTCAATCCTCTTAGGTTTCTTTTGTAACCTGTGGTAAACAATTCCAGTGGTCTCTACTCTTTGTTTCATAGTGTAGGATCTCCCCTTCTCCCAATTTCTATCCCTCACAGGATAAAATTCTTGCCGGAAGCTAAATTATGCCTAATGCCCCAGTGCATATTCATCTGCCATTTCTGCCACTTTTCTCACTTCTTGAACCTTCTGTTCATCCATGTGAATTCTTCCCATCTCCGGAAGTGAGCTTTTAAACTCTTCCAGCAGAATAATCTCTCTTAGAGCCTCATAGGTCTTCTCTATTTTCAAGGCCCGCACGCTTTCGTCAAAATTACTGTGTTTAATTTTTTCGAACTCAACATAAGTCTGACCTAGTTCCTTCGTTTTGTTTCTGAACCACTTCTGGTACCAATTCATAAGCACTCAAAATAGCCTGTTTAATCTCTTCATAATCTCATCCAACAGCACTACAAATGCCTCTTTCACTTTGCCTAACAGCTTTGTCTGAACTAGCATTACCCACATCTGACCACTCCACCTGCCTAGCCAATTTTTAAAATAAATTAAAGAAGGCTTTGACGCCTTTCTCATCAAAATGTGTTTTACAATATTTGTAGATATCACTACCATCTCTTTTCATCTCCATCCTGTTAAATTGACTTTCCTGACTCAGTTGCAACTTCTGAAGTTCAAATTCTCTCTCCTTTTCTCTTACTTTTCTCTCTCTTTCTCTCTTCCTTTCTTCTCACTCTCTCTTTCTTTTTCTTCTCTTTGTTCAGCTCAGAACCTTCTCTCTCTTTCTCTCTCCCTTTCTTTATCTTCTAATTCCATTTTCCTCAATTGTAATTTAAGTTTTTCTGACTCTACTGCATTTGCCTGTTACTCTGACATACCTAAATACTTGACAAACTCCCTTACAATTTCCTTTTGTCCCTAGTTAGACCCAAATCTAACCTATTTGCTAATGCTAAAAGTGTGGTCTTTTTTCTGTCCTTCTAAACTTTCTTGGCAAATTTGGGAATCATCTTCAAACCCCAGAACCTCTTTAGCAATTTTAAGAGCTACTTCTGTAACTTTTAATTTAACCAACCATAAGTGCCCAAAATTAAGCAAGTTGTCTCATTTACATTATATATAAAGATCTAGGATACTAATCAACAAGTGTTTCAATCTACTGGGTCTTTCGTTCCCAAAATCTGTTCAAATCTGACCAAATCTGAGATTGGATGTGCCTAAACCTGTCCAAATCATGGGCCCGAGCTCCCAAACTATTACAACTCGGCAGTAAACCCTTCTGCTAATTTAACCAAACACCCAGAAAAGCTCACCAGGCCTGATAATCAGTTAAAGTATCAGTGACAGAGAATTCCCAAATTCCATTGTTTAAAGAAAAAAAACACTTTATTCTTTAACTCTAAAAGTGAACATTAAACAACAACCATTCACAACTCTAAGTCTCCTTTCTCCTAACTGTTTGTTATCTCCTCTAACTCTATAACAATATGCTGGTCCAATAGCCACCCATATTAAAATTACATCAACTTCATTTCAAAACCAGATAGTGGTGATCATCTCTGGTGTCCTCCTTCCTCTATCTATAGATCTCCCTGGGTTGTCTTCAGTCTTTGATTGCAAAGATGTTTCATATGAAAAAGGTACCTTTGTTAGAGAATGTTTTGCAGGCAGTTACTCTGGCTATGGCAGTTGGCCGCACTCTCTGGCTAACTCATACAATGCTGGATTCTTTATATCCCAAACATAAGATCGTGTCATTGGTTCAATGTTGTTCAAAACAGTAAATTCAAATTTGATTGGGTTTAGTACCCTAGAGCATAATTTAAACTGTTTAAATTTGAATGGTTTTCAACATAGCAACCAAACGTCGGGTATTTGTTTCACAACCAAACATTACATATTTTTCAATTTTCCAGTACACTCTAAGACTGCTAGTCAGTCACATACCAGGTGCCTGCAAGCTCTCAGTGCAAACCAGTTTTCACTGTCTCTTAAAGGTACAGTACACGCCTTCAACTTCACAACACTTCATTACTCCTTTGGGCAATGAATTCCTGAATTCAACTACTTGAGTGCGATAACATTTGTATCGCCACTTTGCATTTGTAGCTTTTGAAAATTTCTAAATTTATGCCCTCATGTTCTCCACTCTTCTATAAGTAAGAACTATTATCCCTGTGAATATTAATTATTGTTTCTGGAGGGTTCCCCACTGCTGACAGTAAACTAAACAGTCTCTAATTGCTGGGTATATCCTCACATTCCTTCTTTGAACACCTTTATTTCCTCTGGCACTGTCCTGAATCTTGGGAAAACTGGAAAATTATATCAAGTACTTCCAGAATTTCAACTCTCAATTCCTTCAGTATCCTTACATGTGCTGAATTCAGTCCTGTTGCTTTGTCAACTTTAAGTACAAGTAGCTTATCTAATATCACCTTCTTATCAGTTTTGAGCCCTCTTAAATATCAAATTTTCTCCTCTCTCACAATGGTCTGGATAGCATCTATGTCCTTTGTAAAAACAGATGCAAAATATTTAGTTAATGCTTCAAGTGTAAATCCCTTTTTTTATTGTTCCTGATCAGCCCGACTTCTTCATTTACCATGGTTTTATGATTGATGTGCCTATAGAGGATATTGACTTTTGATTTTATGGTAGTTGTTAGTCACAGCTGGTTTGCAATGCCAGCTGCCTGGGTTCAATTCCTGCACTGGCTGAGATTATTATTGATGTCACTCCTTCACAACCTTGCCTCAGGTGTGGTGATTCTCAGATTTAACCACTACCAGTTTTCTCTCTCTAATCAGAGAGCAGTCCTATGGTCCACTGGGGCTTTGGCAACTTTACCTTTTCCTTATTCCTCTTTGATGGTCTGTCCTTGATTTCCTCACTCCTTTGCAGCTCTAGTGAAATGCCCTGGAAAAAAAACTTTGTCCCATCTTTGTTCAGATGCAACCTGTCTGGCGAGTATGGCTTCTATCTCTCCCTAAGTCAGTGAAATGTCACAGGAATCTAAAGCTTTGCCTTCTATACCATCTTCCCAGTTACACATTCATCTGACCTACCTTCCTATTTCTGTATTCCTTTGCAAGTGGCACTGGGAATAATCCTGAGATTAATATTTTGAGGTCCTGTTTGCTAATTTTCTCCTAGCTCCCTATATTCTGCCTGCTGAGGATATTGCCATTCCTACCTGTGTCACTGGTATCAACATGGACTATGTCCTCAAGCTGATCACCCTTCCTGAGGAGATGGCCACTCGGCAATAGAGCCAGTGCAGGCACAATGGGCCAAATGGCCTCATTCTGTGCCAGAACAATTCTGTCCTTCCTGTCTTTTTGCTTCCCTCCTGTACAGCTGAGCCACTTGTAGTTTCAGAGGCTTGGTTCTTATTGAGCACCTTTAAGAAACTATTCAACAGAACAGAAAACTGATTAGTGGATCAACTTGTAGACTCCTGCACCAGCTTCTGCCTCTACTTAGGTTTTTTGAACTGCTTGGTGATCAACCATTCCCTATCTGACTGCATGCCCGAACCCATGGTGTGATCATTTCACTACAAGTACTATCCACCTAAACCTCTACTTTGCATTGACTCCAGCAACTTCTCAATCTGCAGAACCCAGAACTCAGTTTTTTTTTTGCAGCCTGTGATACATGCTGATCTAGTTCATGTGAAGTGTTTACGACTCCCCGTTTGCCAAAGAATGGCCATTCCATGCGACTGAGCTGCCCTAAGCATAACCTAAGCTTAATTTTGCATTATTCATGTTAAATTAGAGATTAGAGTGTAGATGGTAGAATTATATGCCTTTATCGACCAATTAATTCCTCCAATATTTAGAGGTAAGATAAATCATTTAAGAGATCAAAATACACTTGAGAAATGGGCACTGTGTGGCTGAATATCCAGACTGATAGATATGACCATAAGAGAGAGAAGCAGAATTAGACTATTTGGCCCAAAGAGCCTGGTCTGCCATTTGATCTTGAATGATAACCCCATTCTCCTGTATTCTCACCTTACTAATTAAAAATCTACCTATTTCTATCTTAAATACGCTTAATGACTTGGCCTCCACAGCCTTCTGTGACAGCTACTTCCACAGATTCACCATCCTCTGGCTGAAGAAATTCTTCCTCATCTCAGTTCTAAAGGGTCGGCCCTTCATTCTGAGGCTGTGCCCTCAGGTCCTCTCCTACTTGTGGAAAAGTCTTCTCCATGTCCACAGTATTCAATCCTCTCTGTATTCTCTAATTCAAATATCTTCCAGAAATCTGGTCCATTATATTGTCAGACATTGAAATGGCACTTAGAAGTTTTTAATCCTTTAGCATTGAGTCAAATAAATTTTCTGACACGTGCCCCTACCTGCAAAAAGATATGCTTCTGATAGTCAAGAATTGCAGAAGAATTGGTTAAGCTGAGTAAGGGAAGAACTCAGAAAGCCCAATTCTGTATTAGGAATACAGCTTTCTTCAAAAAGAGTCAAACACCTATAAATACCCGGTTTTTATATTTTTCTTTGTTTTAATTGTGAGCTGAAATAGAGGAAAATGACTGTTTTTAAAAGTAATGATTGTGGAAAGGGTTTCTGCATTTTTAAAAACCAAGTTATGGAAACTCATTGTAGGTGGTGTTGACACTGCTGTTTTGGTCAAATAATGGGAGAGGCTGATTATTGGTGGGCTGGCACCAGGGGTATGAAAGGTGAGGTTTGGCCAGCAGCAAGTAGCTGATTGGCTTTTGCTGTTGTCAATCGCAAAAGCAAAAATCCGGCGAACAATTATGTGATTGGCTTCTTGGTAGCTAAACAGCTTATGGGTGTAAACGATATGGCCAGGAGCCTTTGGAAGTCAAGAAGGAGAGGTGGTGTGTTGAAAATAACTGAAGCTTGAAACAAAAAGATGATGTTTCCTCACCAGTTGTTCTAAGCTTTAGTTTTTAACCAATAAGTCAGAGATTTTATCATTTGTGAAACTGTTGCTCCATGCTTTCTTCAAGTAAGTGAAAAGTACCTGAAGTAGAGATACTGAAGAATAGCAGGTCCTATTAAGCAAAGTTTTGGCGGCTAGTAGCTCAGTGGTTAGCACTGCTGCCTCACAGCACCAGGGACCCGGTTCAGTTTTCACCTCCGGCAACTGTCTGTGTGGAGTTTGCACATTCTCCCTGTGTCTGTGTGGATTTCCTCCAGGTGCTCTGGTTTCCTCCCACTGTCCAAAGATGTGCAGCTTAGGTGAATTGGCGTGCTAAATTACCTGTAGTGTTAGGTGCATTAGTCAGGGGTAAATGTAGGGAAATTGGTCTGGGTGGGTTGCTCTTTGGAGGGTTGATTGTGGACTTGTTGGGCCGAAGGGCCTGTTTCCACACTGTAGGGAATCTAGTCTGCTTTTGGGGCAGCACGGTGTCTCAGTGGTTAGCCCTGCTGCCTCACAGCGCCAGGGACCTGAGTTTGATTCCTGCCTCAGGTGACTGTGTGGAGTTTGCACATTCTCCCCGTGTCTGTTTGGGTTTCCTCCAGGTGCTCCGATTTCCTCCCACAATCCAAAGCTGTGCAGGTCATGTGAATTGGCCGGGCTAAATTGCCCATAGTGACAGGTGCATTGGGTAGGGGAATGGGTCTGGATGGGCTACTCTTTGGAGGGTCAGTGTGGACTTGTTGAGCTGAAGGGCCTGTTTCCATATTGTAGGGAACCTAATCACAATGATTTTGTTCGTAGCACTCTGGAGAGAGGTAATTGAACTGCCTTCTCTGTTTTTCCCTCAAACCTTATTTGCCTCTCTGTCTGTAATTGCCTTTAGGTATGCAAAGGGGGAGTTTTATAAAGGAGGTTGGAGTTGGAACTGGTAGAGTTAAATGACAACAGTTTCCAGTTGTTTACCAGTCACTAGATTCTGTTTATATGAATTAAATGGTCATTCTTGCTCAGTACAGAAGCCTGGTCTGTGTTTTCTGCCAAATTGGGTCAACAAGGGCAGGTCAGATATTTTGCATAAAATGATAAAATCTTTAATTTTTGCGGAGACTCTGGGAATTTTGGGGCTTTATTTCCCACGTGCCATACCCCGAGTCTGGCTTGGTACACTGTGCAGTAGAGCTCAAGTAATTTAAGAGGCTAGTTTCTGAATTAATTAGAGTATTAATGATAGAGGAAAAATACATTTCAGACAGTCTGTTGGAATGACTTTCTTTATAATAAACAGAATTAAAGACACAAAAAAAAATTAAAATGATTTTAAGAAGAAACTTTAAAAACCTAAACATCCATTCCTCAATCGATAACAACTCAAAAATGATCAAGACAGAAAAGCCAAAAAAAAAATGTTTTCACTCAGTAACATTTTTGGTTGAAAATTTCTACTGATGCCATCCTTACTTTAACAGACAAAACCTGAACAAACCATTGTCCAACATCTTTTGCCTATTTTTCATGGCATTGTTTCCTGCTACTGTGCATTTCAGTTCAAGTAATTATCGATGAAGGATTATCTTTGCTAGATTAATTTAGGATATCTGGTCGGCATGGACAAGTTGGACCGAAGAATTTGTTTCGGTGCTGTGCACCTCTACAACTCTGTGACTTTGGAGTTGCACAATGGATTAGATGTAAATTCATAATTATAAGGAAACAGGTGGGAGAGAACAAATATATTATTGTTAACAACAGCCTATTATGTGGGAGGAGCAGGTCTGGCTGGTTTTAATATTGTGGCTTGATGGGCTGATCAAAGTAATGATTAAAGTGGTGCTGGAAAAGCACGGGAGGTCAGGCAGCATCCGAGGAGTAGGAAAATCAACTTATCGGGCAAAAGCCCTTCATCAGGAATGAGGCTGGGCGCCTCGGGGGTGGAGAGATAAATATGAGGGGTAGGGCTGGGGAGAAGGTAGCTGAGAGTGCAATAGGTGGGATGGGGGTGGGGGTAAAGGTGATAGGTCAGAGAGGAGGGTGGAGCAGATAG
>NC_057742.1:20467719-20484394 GCF_004010195.1 Chiloscyllium plagiosum
TGGAAGGTTGGAACTGAGATAAGGTGGGGGGAGGGGAAATGAGAAAACTGGTGAAATGCACATTATTGCCATGGGGTTGAAGGTTTCTGAGGCGGAAGATGAGGTGTTCTTCCTCCAGGCACCGGGTGGTGAGGGAGTGGCGATGGTGGAGGCCCAGGACCTGTATGCGCTCAGCAAAGTGGGAGGGGGAGTGAAATGTTCCACCATGGGGCAGGGGGGTTTATGATGCGGGTGTCCTGGTGGTGTTCTCTGAAATGCTCTAATCTTGACTCTAATCTCTAGCATCTGCACTACCCTCCTCCACCTGATCAAAGTAATGGATTTACAAAAAACAGACAACAAATGAGGTGTGCGGAGAAATTGAGACAAGCCTTGACTGTGCTAATAAATATGCTGCAGAATCCTGACAGGATGCAGCTAAACACAGGCAGTGTGTAATCATCCCAGCAGCTGCAGACAATACAATATACACTCAGACATGAATTGAATAGAATCAACCGGAATGCCATCCCCAGGGCAATCGGAACCTCGAGTTGTTTACCAGACACAGGGATGCCCCACACCCTTACTTGGAGAGGGCTACCTGACCTATGTGCACCTAACACCTCTAGGAATGGATACCCAAGGACCACCCTGCAATCGATATAGGAACATCTGGTTGGGGCCAATCGATCAGGGTGATCAAGCCGTGAATGAGGTGGTTGTGAAGAGGACAGCTGTCCCTTGCTAAGGTCACGAGTTCAAGTAAATCGATTGGAATAGAAAAATCTATAATGAGCAGTTCTTTAAAAGATAAAGCCAACAAGTGTCTATGTATGCGTGTGTGTGTGTTGATCCTTACAGGTAAAACACGGAAAGTCAGTAAAGACCTGGTGGGATTAGGACCAGAACATAGTGAAAGCCGTACCTTCAGTCTGATCGACCCCCTATTCCCCTTAGTTAATCAAGAATGGCAAAGAAGGGAGCGGAGGAGAATGGGAAAAGAAGCTAAGGCAATACATTAGTAAGAAAAAGTGGTCCATATGAGCAGAAGTTTACTGTAATGATGAAACGGGGTCAGGATCCCTCGGACAAAAATATTCTGGGAAAACTAAAGGGAAGTAGGCTCTCAAACTGGAAAAGGTCACAGCAATGATGTGCTGTTTGGGACAATTGTTAGGGACGGAACAGGAATTGAAAAATTAGAGGATGCAAAAAGGGAAATCAGAGTTAAAACTGAAAAACGCAGCTGAGAAGCAAAGTAATCAGGCAGACCTACTACACATGGGGCAATTACAAAGTGTGAGAGAATATATTAAGATAACTAGCACACAGTGTCAGCTAAATAGGTTGCTGAGAAGGAAGTGAGTCAGTTGAGAAATAACTGTGCAGATTTACAAGCAGCAGTAAAAGTAATGCGCCAGGCAGAAAGGGAGAAGAAACGGGTAGCCGCAGACCACACTCAATGCCTCATTGAGACTGAGAAATTAAAAACCCAATTCTCAAACCACAATGGAATACAGAGGAACCTCGATTGTCCAAATATCAATTATCTGAATATCAGATTATCCGAAGGGAATCTCAAGGGCCCGATAGAAACATTACATCAAACAGGGGGCGGGGGCTCACGTGCAGTGTGCTTCTGACTCGTCTCCTGAAGAGCAGACTTCACAAAAAATTCAGAGTTCCAGAGGAAATCAATTAACCGAATAATCAATTATCCAAACGAAATAGTGCCCCCCCACTGCCACCATCTCATTCGGATAATCAAGGTTCCTCTGTAATGTACAGTTTGGGGAGGTTAAAGAGGGAGGAGAAGGACAGGGGATAGGCGGGGATGAATTCAGGGAAGACACGCAGCAGTACGCCATGTGCATGGAGGATTGTGGTCGACCCCTGCCCTTGCTAACAGAGTCAACTTCTTCAATGCCCCTGACGACACCCCCTGTCACAATGAACCCAATTACCACTGAGAGATGCATTGGATACGCGATGCCCCAGCAATAACATACACCACACCGTTTCCAGTGGCACAATTAGCAGTAATCACGAAGAAGATTCCAGATTTTGAGCCATTGGCTGATCCATTTATTTGAAAAGGGTCAGGCAATAAAAGGTTTTACATGGGTTAGATGAGAGAGAGGAAGTAACGCTCATTATAATGTGTCTGAGCCAGTTAGTGCAGTCTGTAATCCCAGCCCAGCTAAATGTAGGGGACAGAATCCTCACCGATGTGAAAAAGGTGATCTTAATGGCAATTGGGTACAATAAAGAAGACTCCATAAATAGGTTAAACCAGTGTAGGTTGGAGAAAGAGGAGCACCCAACTGCACTTGCCAATCGTGTGTAGGCATACTTATTGGGAGTCCATGGAGACTTAGACAGGGGTCAGTTATCCAAGGTGGGCTAGCTTAGTGGGCTCGCACTGATAAAGAACGCTGCCTGGAATTGGACATCCCAACTTACAAAGGCAGGAACTGATTTAAAACATGCCCCTCATTATAGCACTCACCTTACTAGTTCCCAACCCTGACTTACCATATGCCTTAGATGTTGCAACCACAGACCAGAAGATAGCTGCAGTTCTACTGCAAGAGCCGCAGGGTAGGCAAGGTCCAGTGGCCTACACGTTCAGGGTGCTACAGCCCATGGAGCAAAGGTGTTCCACATGTGAATGACACCTCCTCGCAATCTTTTGGACAGTACAGTACTTAGACTGCATTATTGTTTTAAAGCCACTGATCATACTGATTGAGCACAAAGGACTTATGCCCGAAACGTCGATTCTCCTGTTCCCTGGATGCTGCCTGACCTGCTGCTCTTTTCCAGCAACACATTTTCAGCTCTGATTGAGCACACCCCAATCCAGCTCCTGCTGGACAGCACAATCAAAGAGGGCTCAGATTCAAGCTGCATGATGGACTCTGCTGCTTCAAGGTCGGGACATCATGGACAGACGTACCGAGATGCCTTCTTAGCCAATAACCTGAGTTATGGAGGAGACCCACATGACTGCCAAATCATCTCCACTAAACACCCCACTGGCCTTTTATACCAAAGCAGTTTCAGAAACAGTTAGGAATAAGACAAAATGTTAGGCAGGCAGAGACTGCAGTCGAAATTTATGTAGATGGATCCTCTGCCATAAAGGATTGCAGTCTGATCACTGGCTGTGAGGTATACATGACTGACACTCAAGGACAGCCACTAGTTGAACTAGCTTTAAAATTCTCCAGCCATCCATATGTCCAAACTGTGGAACTAGCAACTATAGCCGATGTAGTCAGCCACCCTGATTTTTTTCCCTTCACCTGCACATATATACTCTTATAGCATGCATGTGTGCAACAGCTTCCCTGAATTTTTACCATTATGGGAAGCCAGAGGAATTATTTCTACAGATGGGAAACCCTTATCATCAGACTCCTTATTGTAACATACACTGCAGGCCACCAGTGGAAGGAAATGTGGCATAATTAAAGTGAGAAGCCACCACAAAACATCTGCAGGGCAGATGAGTGAACTAAGGGAGGTGCTCATTTGGGCAAATTCTGGCAGCAACCGAAAGGTGAGTAGGCAAATGGAGTCACTGTCAATCAGACAAACATAGAGGACGTAAGGCAAGCACAACACAGTAATAATTCCTTAAAACAGGTCGTGGGAGGGTTCTGTCTCGAGGCTTGTGCCAACTGGAGGGATACCCTACAGGTGCAGGATGGATTAGTTTTAAAAGCAAATGTCTATGTAGTTCTGATGCAAGACAGAAATCAAATCACATACTAATATCATGACGGGCATGGGCACCAGGCCAACTATCGAATGATTGAAAGAACTCTGTTGGTGGCCTGAGTTACACAAGGATATTGCACACGATGTAGGGAACTGTCAGGTTTGCCCCAAAATTAATCAAGACAGGTACGCTCAAAAAGGAGAACTGAACACACCTGTCCAGTGAAACAAATCTACAAACTCATTATCTAGGTCCCCTTCTACTATGTAGGAATGGATTTACCTATATTCTAGTCATCATAGACATTTTCTCAAAATGGGTTGAGGCTTTTCCTGTTAGAACAAATACAGCCAAAACAACTGCACAAATCCTAACGCAACAGGCATTCACGCAATGGGGTCTATCCTGCAGTATCGAGTCAGATCAGGGAACCCATTTCACCAGGCAAGTCATGCAGAATGTGGTGACTATACTTGGTGTCAAGCAGAGATTCCACTTTGCCTACCACCCCCAATCCAGTGGGTTTGTGGAAAGGATGAACCGCACCCTAAGAGGGAGGATTAGGAAGACTGTGCAGCAGAACACTAACCAGTCACAGTACTTCAGTTTGCCTTCATGATGGTATGCAATACCATCTCCCGATCCACAGGGTATACTCCCCATACCCTAATGACAGGCCGACCCATGAAAGGAGTTGTTACCTGTTCGGTCTCAACATCACAGGACCTGCTCTCACTGCCCTCCCCCATGAGGAAGTGGTGCAGCAGCTCCCTGAGAATATCGAGGCCACTCAGTTAACAGCAGCTCTCTGGGGTGTGGGACCAAAAGGAAAGTGAGTAACGTTTAATTTGACAGTGAAGTTAACCCTTTCGAATACCTAATAGGACAGCAGGTGATGCTACAGATATACAACCCTAGTTCCTTTCCCTCCCCTAAATACTTAAGTCCACGCACCGTGGTGGATAAGACAAGCCCCTCAGACTACAAGGTGCTACTAGCCACAGGAAAAAACAGCTGGTACAATGTAAACCAATTAAATGCCTTTGGCATACAACACAGCCACTCTCACCACCTCGATATGTGTATGGTGGATGACACTGTCCAAGAGCAAGTGACAAGACCAAGGACACTCCATAACACACCCTCTCAGTCTGACCCCACCCCTGACAAAACCTATATTCTCCCATCACTACCACTGACTGCAGCTTCAACACCAAAGGAATCCCCAGATGATGTAATTGACTTAGTGGAGGACTTCCTAACAAATTGCAACAACTTGCTAGTAACTGACAGCACTGATTTGTTACACATTCCCAACAGAATAGACATGATAGAACTCCCCGATAACCGGCTGACAAAAAGGGAGATCAAGCAATCCCGACTCATTATAACTCAGACCCCAGATAATGTATCCACAACATGGATGCAAACAGGTTGGTATGGACAGAGCAAAACAGACTAACACAAACCGTCAAATGGTAACGTCCAACATTCAGGGTATCACTACTACAGGGAAGGGACACAGACATGAGAACTGGGAGGATACAATATTACCACACCCCCAGAGACTGATGTTTTATAACAGACTGATGAGTCACTGTTGGGTGTCTACTACACTTATTCATGAATCCAGGTGATGAACCCAGCTCCTGACAGCCACCCAAGGTGAGGTGCAACCATTTCTGATAGTCCAAACTCTCATGCATTTCACACGCCTCTGTAGTTCCTGTATACTGTGGGAGTAACCAGGTTACAATTCTCCAGTTGCCCTGGCATTGTTCATTGGAGAAAATCTCCATATCAGATTCTCCCCATGGTCACAATGACAATCTCATCTTCATCTTCAAATTTCCTTCACAGGTCACAACGACCACTTTGTCTTTACACTTAAATAGTTGGTCAGGATGACTGTCTCACTTCAGTCTTTTCTGACCACTCTGCGGTCAGACCATTTAAAACCACCCTAACCCCTACCACTAGAAACTGAGGTCGGAACCTATCAGACCTCTTAACTCAACTTAACAATCCACATGGAGTTCACATTCTTATTCCTTAAAAAATAAGTGGGGGAGAGTTAGGACATTTGCATTACATTAGTTCAAAGTTATTCGGATATTAGACAAAGATAACAACAGAAACAACCTTGATCTCTCCCAGGATAACCATGACCAAATAAGGGTGTGGGGGTGCCTCTGTGTCTGATAAGCAACTTGAGGTTCCAATTTCCCAGGGATGGCATTCAGGTTGATTGTATTCAATTCAAATTTGAGTGTTTTTTTTATTATCTGCAGCTGCTGGGTTAATTAAATACTGACTGTCTGTCGCTGCAGCCTGTGATTGAGCCCTGATTGATCTATTGGAGAACACTGAAGACCTTCTCAAAGTACTGAGTATAGAAATCACCACAACACCTTCCTCAGGGGCAGTAACATGAGACCAATCACTGTGAAGAGAAGACACCCCTAGGACCACCGAGCGAAGACTACAGATGATCATCACCACATGGATCAAGGCCAAGATCTCATGATAAGAGATGATCATTCAGAGTTAGGTTAAAGCACAAGATAGTTGATTAGATTTATAGGGTAAATTGTTAGTTTGTAGTGTATTTGGTGTTAAAGTATTAAATAAATAATTTGTTTTATTATTGAGTCGACTCACAGTTTCTTTGCTAGATATAATAGTTAAACACATTTTGTGGCAGGTGGAACAATATCCATATCTCATATTATTTTACTTTTGACTTTGACACCATGTGTAAATGGGTGGGACCTGATTCCATAGGTCTTGATACCACAGCATCCAGGGAACAGGAGAATCAACGTTCGGAAGGGCTTATGTCCGAAACGTCGATTCTCCTGTTCCCTGGATGCTGCCTGACCTGCTGCGCTTTTCCAGCAACACATTTTCAGCAAAGAACTAAAGAACAAAAGAGTCTCTATGATCATGTGCACTTACATAAGATGCAGGAATGGTTAAAGTGGCAGGTGTGGTTCTTCTAGGTGTGGGATTAGGGGAGGTATCCTCATTCCTAACAGCAATGGAAAAGAAATTCCAGCTGCTATCAAGAAGAAAGTGTAGTTGAAGTGAGTAGAGAAGATTAGTTACAGTAATGTCATCACCAGGTATAGAATACAGTCCACAAATGTTTCAATGATCTGACAATTGAGGGAAAAACAGCATTATGCATGTTATGCTAACGGTGAATTGTACCATCGGTTCCCTTGTTCCAGGTTTCAAACATTCCCAGTTAATCCTGATAAATTGAATGCCAGTTCATTCAGCTCTCCTGACTTTCAGCATGTACATTTTTTTATGGAATGTGGGATTGCTGAATAAGCCAGCATTTCTTAATTGTTTCCTTATTGTTAATGAGTCAAAAAGGGTTATGCTGGAAATGCACAGCAGGTCAGGCAGCATCTGAGGTGCAGGGGAGTCGATGTTTGCGGCATAAATCCTTCATCAGGAATGTGAAGGGAAAGGAGAATGAGAAATAAATAGGAGGTTGAGGTAGGCCTGGGGAAGGTAGCTGGGAAGGCAATAGGTAGATGTCAGTGGGGGGTAATTATTGTGATATTGAAGAGTTAATTTTGGTCTACTGACCTGCAGGAAATTGGATATCCCGAGGCTAGGGTGGGATGTCTCTGTTCTACAGATAGAATGTAAGGAATTTACATTCCCATCTCTTGGCATTCAAAGCCATTTGCATGGCCAGTTCCTAGTTAATCAAAAGCCATTTACATTGTCATCTCTTACTCTTTACATTTTCATCCGCTATTCAGAAATCAATAAGAACATTACAGTTGGAATTTTGACTATGCCCTGTAGTTTAAAAAAATGATTTGCAACAGATTTGATCATTGTAAGGGATGATTTATATGATATCGTTTCTGGAAATGGTCAGGTCACTGCATTGTGTCTTGAGTGGCATGTGACTGTGGGGAATGGCTGGGGGTTGTCTTGTGGGCATTACTGACTGTGATATAAAGATTTTGTATAAAGGAAGGACTGTTTCCTTTGTTCAGGGAGACCTCTCGACACGTTTCACGTTTGCAACAGATTTGATCATTGTAAGGGATGATTTATATGATATCGTTTCTGGAAATGGTCAGGTCACTGCATTGTGTCTTGAGTGGCATGTGACTGTGGGGAATAGCTGGGGGTTGTCTTGTGGGCATTACTGACTGTGATATAAAGATTTTGTATAAAGGAAGGGAGACCTCTCGACACGTTTCACGAGCATGGCGAATAATGTTAAGAGTTTCTCCAAAGTTTGTACTGTATTTGCTTAAGAAAACTTGGTTGTTGTTCACAGAAATTGGTGTGTTGCAGTTGCATCTCAAGGAAAAGCCAAGAATCTCAAGGAGAAAAGAACCTTACATTTTGTCGCAGCGGTGGGATTCCAACATAAACAGAGCTTCAAGGTGGACTGAAGAAATGATCGCCTGAGTGCCGGTTCTGTGAGACGGATGGGCCCACAAAGTAAGATTTACCTTGATCTCTCTCCTTAACCTACCACTCAGTCGACCCCTTGTCCCCTGGGACTCTGTGGTGATGGAATCTCTTAGGTAACTTATGCAGTTTGTACACTATTGAGTTCACTTTCAGAATCATAAGTTACTGGGAATTCGGAGGTTAAAATCCCTCAGGCAAAGGAGGTTAAAGTGATGTGGGAAAGGGGGGTGGGGGATTAAAGTCCCCAGGAAAAACAAGGTTAAAGTCCTCTAATAGTGATGTTTGAGACTCTGGAGCATAGTGCAAAAAAAAACTAAAATATAGTTACTGTGCCTAACTCTAACATCCTTGCCTTAGATTGGTTGTTAAGAGGGGAGATCCCCCACGTGAAGGTCAGGACTCTAAAGTGGGTGTAGAGACTACAGACACGAGGTTTGAGTCTCTGGAGAATAAAAAAATTTGGTACTTCTTAAAGTTATAGCCTTTATCCCCTGAGAAGCTCCCCTTAGAAGTACTTTTAGGACAACATGGTGTCACTGGAAAAAGGAGGAGAGTCCACTCAGATCCTGACAGTGAAGTGCATTGTCTGCCAGGGAAGCTTTGTCCATGTTTTTGTTGTGGGAGTCTCAGTTTCTGGGCTGTGGACTTGACGTGGCGAGTCTTTCTTCTGGGGGAGGGGATTGCGGCGCCATGTAGTCCGCTGCGAGGGTTTTCTCTTTTCGTGGGTGTGGTTTCGTCGGGAGGGTGCGATTGGTCTTTCTTTCCTTCGCGGCCTCGCCCAGTGGTGGGGTGAGAATGTTTTTGTCATCTTTTTGTGTACACACACCGGGCACTGTGGGGTTTGCGGAGCTTTGGGAATCTTGGATCAATGCTTGTGTTTTCTTCTGTGCCGTGTTTAGGAGTCTATGAACGTGCTTTATATTTGTCCGACTCTGGTGTGGATCTTTTGGGGTCACCTCCTCCATCTTTTCGACTCCTCGTTTTCCATTTTCATGGACCATCACCAGGTGAACTGAGGGGATTCTCAAATGTGCCGCGTTTTCTCCCCCATATTAAAATGAGAAGAATTCTGACCAGAGGCTCTTCAAAAAAAAACCCAAGAAAAGCTGAAATTAAGGTTGTACTAATACTTGGATCGACAAAGGAAGTTTCAATACAAATTATGTAATAGTGAAAGTGTTTGATATTTAAATATTTTGGTTTGTTAAAATACTGGTTCAGAAAATATTGAAGTAACTGTTTTGTCTTATTTGAATTAGGATCTCAATTCAATGCATTTTGTGGGATATGTAATAAGGCAGGTTTTGTTTTTACATTAATATTACACATTAGTCCTTTTTAAAATGATCAAACATGTAACCTTAAAACAAATTTATTGAGTGCCCTGAGCCCCTGATTTGTTTGAAATTCTACAATGCCTGTTTTAAAAAAAAAATCAATTGTGTTAGTGGCCATGCTTTTGCCAGATGAGAGTATTGTAGTAAAATATCTTTGCGTTTTATTTTTAATGCAGAGTTTCACAAAAAGAGTGCATTTTAATTTTGATGTTGTGTTAAGATTTTAAAGAATATTAGAACTTGAGGCTGAGCTGTTGAAGTTCTAGATGAAAGTGAGGACTGCAGATGCTGGAGATCAGAGTCAAGGTTAGAGTGCTGCTGGAAAAGCACAGTAGGTCAGGCAGCATCCGAGGAGCAGGAAAATCAGCAAAAAACCCTTCATCAGGAAGAGCTGTTTAAGTTCTGTCTATTGTTGTTAAGACTTGATTGGCCCCCTTCATATTGCAAGTTCAAAGAACGTTAATCTCTACCAAAGTTGTTCAGTTACTGGTCTGTAACCTTTGTAATTCTGGTTGTTTTATTTGGGAAGTTTCATTTGGAGAACATATTTTAATATATTATGCATTTGTTTCCCATGAATATTTGAGATTTAATTCTGTACTGAAACTGCCTCTTCAATGGCCAAAGCACAGTAAACATCTTGCTGTTTTCTTGCTGTTCCAGATTTTTGAATTAATTTTCCTGGCAGCTTTCACATTAACCAAGTATTAATTTGTCAAATGAAAATGGTTTTTAAATAATCTGAATGGGGTCCTCCCGGGGGTTTGATTTTAGGACAATTGATTGTTGTTTATAAATGACTGAATTGATTAGGCAGTACAATTTATAAATTTATGAATTGTAGAAAACTTGATAGTGTCATAAATAGTGAACTGAGTAATAGACTTCAAGATGACTGAGAATGTTGAAATAGGGAGACACAATTTAGTTTAGTTAAATGAGTTACTGTCTTCATACTGATAACCACCTTGGCAAGGAAGTAATGAGAGAAGACATGCAAAGAAACTTTCAGCAGCTAACATCGTTCTCTAGAGTTTCTCCATTCACAGGTAAAGCACGCCTTCGGACCACTGACACAACCTGATCCAATGGATTCAATCAGCTTCATAGTCATGAGCATAAAGAGTGAAGAAGCTAATGACAGTGAAGAGGAGGCCTGTATGCTTTTTGTCAGTGGCCTTCCTATGATATTAAACCATGTGGGTTTCACCTCTTTCGATCATTTAAGGGATATTATGGTTCATTGATCAAGCTAACAATACAACAGCCAGTTGGCTTTGTTACATTTAAAACAAAGTGGGAGCAGAAACAACAAAAACTGCTGAATTCACCTAGCCTGCTGCTGCAGCTGCAGCTGCTACACTGTACACTCAAATACATGTGAAGGATCTCCGCAAGGCTGGAAATCTCATCAGTTTTGTTCAGTATTTAATTGCCTTATCCAAGAATTCTAATTTTTTCTGTGGAGTAGTGTTCAAGGACAGACAGGATTTTGTTTTCAGGTGGGAGTCTACTGAAGGAGATTTTGGATAACTGGCTCATTCCCACTCAACTTGAAGGGGCTGGAGTGTGGATTTAAGGACTTCACCGATGAACACTTTTTTCCCACATGGGAGGATCCTATCTACGACTAGTAATTTTTGTTGTTATAATCATTGTATGCTGTGTGTCAATAACTTGCTTAAATACTAGCTGTCAGAGTCTTATGGATAAACTTATACCGCCATTTAGGTGGTTATCATGGAATGATAAAGGAGGGAATGTGATATTAAAGAGTTAATTTGCTCTGCTGACCTGCAGAAAATTGGATGTGCTGAGGCTAGGGTGGAATGTCTTTATTCTACGGGTAGAATGTAAGGAATTTATATTCCCATCTCTTGGCATTCAAAGCCATTTACATTGTCATCTCCTACCATTTACATCATCATCCCCATTCAGAAATCAATAAGAACATTACAGTTGGAATTTTGTCTACTCCCTGTAGTTAAAACAGAGATTTGCAACAGACTTGACAATTAAGGGATGATTTATATAGTATTGTTTCTGGAAATGGTCAGATCACTGCATTGTGTTGAGTGGCATGTGACTGTGGGGGATGGCTCGGGGTTGTCTTGTGGGCATTACTGACTGTGAAGTAAAGGTTTTATATTAAGGAAGGACTGTTCCCTTTGTTCATGGTGATCCCCTGGCATGGCTTTGCAAGCATGGCGAAGAGTGTTAAGAGTTTCTCCAAAGTTTGTACTGTATTTGCTTAATAAAATTTGGCTATTACTCACAGAAGTGGGTGCATTGCAGTTGCGTCAAGTGTGTAAGAAACTCAAGGGATAAAGAACCTAACAACGATGATGTCATTGGGGAAGGTGGAGCAGATATGTGGGAAGGATATGTGGAGAGGTCAAGAGGGTGGTGCCGAATTTGATGGTTGGATCTGTAATGAGATGGGGGATGGGAGATTTGAAAACTTGTGAAATCATTGGAGTTGCATGTCCTTGGCGGAGTGGAAGGGAGAGTTGAAGTGTTCATCCACAGGGTGGTGGGGCTGCTTGGTATGTGTGTCCCAGAGATGTTCCCTGAAATGCTCTTCAAGTTGGCACCCTGTCTCCCCAATGTAGAAGAGAGCTCATTGAGAGCAATGGACACAGTAGATGCAGTGGGTGGATATGCAGGAAAGTCTCTACTGGATGTAAAGTGAGCCTTTGAGGCCTGGACAGAGGTGAGGGGGGAGGTGTGAGCACCTTCTGTGGTGGCAAGGGAAGGAACCAAGTGTGGAGGGTGCGTTGGTGAGGGTGTGGATCTAAGAAGATAGTCGAGGAGGGAATGATCTCTGTTGAATGTGGATGGGGTGGGGAGGGAAACTTTTCTTTTGGTGATGGGGTCTGACTGTAGGTGGTTAAGTAGTGGAGGATAATGCACTGTATCCAGAAATTAGTGAGGTGGATGGTAAGGACTAGGGGGTTCTATCCATGTTGCGGTTGGAGGGGTGGGATTTGAGTGTGGAGATGTGGGGAGTGGAGGAGATTTGCTGGAGGACATTGCTGATCATATAGGTGGGGGAATTTTAATTGTCATTGAGGAAAATGGTGTGAGCTGCACCCTTGAATCATTACAGTCCTTGGTGTGTGTAGGTACACTCATAATTCGGTAATTTTGTCCCAGTGACAATGAAAGGAGGATGATTTAATACCAGGTCAGGAGAGTGACAGCAGGTGAGGGGGTATTTGGTTTCAGTTGGTAGAGTTTGTGAGTATGAAATATGCTGAAAAGGAGCCTCTGGTGAATTACTGCAGTACATCACATAAATGGTACAGATTGACGCCCTTGTGCATCTATGGTGAAGTAAGTGAATGTTGAATGTATTAAACAGCATGTCAATTAAGTGAACTTCTTTGTCCTGAATGGTGCTGAACTTTTTGAGTGTTGTTGGAGCTGCACCCATCCAGGTAAATGGAAAGTGTTCCATCACACACCAGACTTGGACAGTGTAAATGGTGGACAATTCTAGGGGAGGCAGGGGCTGACTTATTGGTTGGTTAGCTCAGTTGACTGAACAGCTGGGTTGTAATGCAGAGTAATGCCAACAATGAGGGCTCAATTCCTGTAGCAGCTGAGGTTCCCTTGACGGTCCGTCTCCCCTTGTCTGCAGTATGGTGACACTCAGGTGCCACCAGTTGTCTCTCTCAAATGAGAGAGTAACTCTATGGTCCAGTGATACTGTGGTGATTTTGACCTTGTTATTCATCACAGAACTTCCAGCTTCTGACATGCAGTTCTAACCACAGTATTTATATGAAAATGGAAAGAACTGCGGATGCTGAAAATCAGAAACAAAAACAAATATTGCTGGCAAAGCCCAGCAGGTCTGGCAGAGAAATCAGAGTTAAGGTTTTAGGTCCGGTGACCCTTCCTCAGTTCTGAAATGACCTGCAACGTTAATTCTGACCTCTCTTCACAGACACTGCCAGACCTGCTGAGTTTTTCCAGCAATTTCTGTTTCAATGCAGTACTCAAGTGGCTGCTCCATTTTGGTTTCTGGACAGCATCGACCCTCAGATATTTACAGTGGAGGATTCAACAATGGTAATGTTAATGATGGTGAAAGGTAGATGGTCAGCCTCTGTCTTGTTTAGGGTGTACATTACCTGAAAATTGTGCAGCATGTAACTTGCTAATCATTAGCTCCAGCCTGGATGTTGTCCAAGTCTTACTGTACTTATGGATAACTGCTGTTAACTGCAGGTGAGCTCCTGCAAAAGGGATTTTTGTGCACAGCCACTGAAGGTACTTCACTGGATATTGGCTTAATGGAATCTAACTCTCATGAACCTATGCTTATAACTTTGATTTAAATGAACATTCACACCACAGAAGTACCAGGTAATGACTCCCTCCAACAAGGAGGACCCAACCATCTCCCTTTGATGCTCAAACACATTACCCGCATTGAATCGCCAGATCAACGTCCTGGGTTTACTACTGACCAGAAACTGAATTGGACAAAGCATTTAAATACAAGTAAAATGTTGTAGATTCTAGAGATCGGAAATAAAAGCAAAGTGCGTGAGAACCTCAGCACATCTGGCAGCATTTGCGGAGTGAGACACAGTTAATCTTTGAGTCTAAAACACTTTTCAGAACTGGAACAGTCGCACAGTTATAGAGCACCAAAACAGACCCTTCAGTCCATCTGCCGACCAGGTTTCCCAAACTAAACTAGTCCCATTTGCCTGCATTTAGGCCATATCCTTCTTAACTTTTCCATCCATGTACCTGTCAAAACGTCTTTTAAATGTTGTAACTGTACCTGCATTTACAACCTCCTCTGGCACTTTATTCCATAATTCAACCACTTTCTGTGTGAAAAGGTTGCCCCCAGACCCCTTTTAACCTTTTCCCCTCACACCTCTACCCAAGGAAAAGAGCTTTATCCTATCCATGCTCCTCATGATTTTGTAAACCTCTGTAAGGTCACTCCTCAGCCTCCTATGTTCCAGAGGAAAAAATTCCAGCCTATCCAACCTCTCCTTATAATTCAAATGCTCCAGTCTCAGTAGTATCTTTGTAAATCTATTCTGCACCTTTTCCAACATAATAATACTCATCCTATAAAAGGGCAACACTGTGCGCAGTGAGAGGTGGAAAACCCACGAGTTTGATGCTGTATTATGAGAAGGGAGGTCCAATAAGTGAAGGGCTAGTTCGGAGAGGTTAAGGGAGATTGGGAATCAAAAGTTCAGAGAAGAAAGTAGAAAGGGAGTGGTCATGGCTTTGGAGAGTAAAAGCATGGGTCCAGAGTGGGTGTTTTGGGCAAAACAACGATGAGCTCTGACTGTAAGGTCAACAATGACAAACAAGATTCCAATACATGGTGGGTGGAATTTTGTGTGGGTAGCAGGGAGATGATATTAACTGGATAGACAGAGACCATTATCTGAAGTTGTTGAACTGAATGTTGAGGCAAGAATGTGAGAAGTGCCAAAATAATAATTAATGTCCTGTTTTTCAAGCTTGCATCAGATTCACAAAGATGGTTTATGTAAAGCCACATTAAAAATATGGCAATCAGAGCAGGCTAGTGGTTAGAAATTCTATAGTGAGCAACTCACTTCCTCACAACACAAGACCACCTTCAAAAAGGCACAAGTCAAGACTGTGATGGGCTACTCTCCACTTGTCTGAATGGGTGCAACCCCAACAATGCATCATAAAGCTAGGCACTATTGAAGATACAGCAGCCCATTTGAATAGCATGCCATCCACCATCTTCAACATTTCCTCTCTTCATGACTGATACACAGTTGAAGTGTTAAGTGTTAGCTACAAGGGATATTGTGGCAACTCAGCATGGCTTCTTTGACAGCATCTTCTAAATCCTTGACCTCTACCAGTTAGTAGGATAAGGGCAGAAGATGCATCAGAACATTCCCACCTGCAGTTTCCCTCCAAGCTACATATCATGGAATTACATCATTGGTCCTTCACCATCTCTGGATCAAAACCCTGAGCTGATTGTACCTACACACATGCACTACAGTGGTTAGGAAGGCAGTTCACTGCAAACTTATAAGGGTGATTAGACGAAGGAAAATAAATGTTGGCCAAGACAGCAAGCCCAAATTCCATTAACATTTTTAAAAAAATCATTAAATTACAAATGCTTTATCAGCGCAAATATCAGCACATCAAATGTTGCCAGAGGGACAAGTTTCAGTTTTCAGAACTGGTGTAGCAACTGTCCTAGCTACAGTCTATCTGTGAGACTAGGAGCTAGTATCTCTCTGGAAATGGCTACTTTGCAACTTAAGAGTGTGGATGCAGAGAGGGAATGAATGCTCATTTGAATAAGAAGGATCATGCTCCATTTTCCTGAGTGCATTTTACTCTATAACTGGTACGTAGTTTTGCATAATTGGCATTGGTCCTGGGGAGTATTACCTGTTTACCTTATTTTAAGGTAATTCATCTTTAAGGACTCAAGTGTTTTGAATATGCAATGTTGCAAATCTTTCTCACAGTCAGTTTATTTTAGATTTGCAAGTTACACATGTGGAAACCAGTTGGTTTGCTGTAATTGTTTTTTCACAACTTATGAAATATTATATGTTTAAAAAAAGAACTAAATCCATGAATCAGGAATTGAAACACTTCATTTTCTTTTAAGTTAGTCAAGCTAATATGAGAGTAAGCTTTCTAGGAACATACAAGCTAATTGCAAAAGCTTCCATAGGTATGTGAAGCTAAAAGATCCCTCCAGTTAGAACAGGGCAAGTTATAATGGGGAACAAAGAGATGACAGACCAATCGAATACATATTGTGGTTCAGTCTTCACAAAGGACAAAACTAATATCCAAAGTTATTGGGGGAAAACAAAGAGGGGGAAATGAAGGAAATCAGTATTAGCCATAAAATGGTGTGGGAAATTGATGGATTTAAAGACTGATAAATCCGGATCATCAACGCCACACTCACAGGAATCCGATTCACGAGAGAAGAAGAGAAGGATAGCCAACTCCCATTCCTAGACGTGATGGTACAGAGAACACCGAACGGAGAATTCACTACAAGGGTATACAGGAAAGCCACACACACAGACCAAGTCCTAAACTATGAAAGTAACCACCCCAACACACACAAATGAAGCTGCATCAGGACACTATTCAAAAGGGCCACAACACA
>NC_057742.1:20484615-20515774 GCF_004010195.1 Chiloscyllium plagiosum
CTAGCAACATGAATTCGACTGGGACAACACTACTATCATAGGGCAAGCCAGACAGAGAACAGCCAGGGAATTCCTAGAGGCATGGCATTCATCCACAAACTCCATCAACAAACACATCGACCTGGACCCAATATACCAACCACTACAGCGGACTGACAACCGGAAGCGGCAAGGGACAGACCACTATAAACACCGAGGAAACATCAAAGAAGCGCTTCGCAGGAGGCTCCCAAGCACTGATGATGTCGCCTAGCCAGGGGACGAAACGTTTGCAACAAAAACTTCCAGCTCAGCGAACAGAACCACAGCAACGAGCACCCGAGCTACAAATCTTCGCACAAACTTTGGACATTGAATGTTTTCAAGAAAGAATTAGGTACAGTTCTTAGGGGGTAAAGAAAGCAAAGGATATAAGGAGAAAGCCGGAACAGTGTATTGAATTGGATGATCAACTATGATCTTATTGAATGGTGGAGCAGGCTCCAGGGACTGAATGGCTCCTATTTACTATGCTAGAGGATACGGTTCACTTGGATTTTCAGAAGGTTTTTGATAAGATCTCACATAAGAGATTAGCATGTAAAAGTAGTGTCCTGATATGGGAAGGGATTGGTCGGCAGATCGGAAACGCAAGGTAGGAATAAATGAACCTTTTTTCAGCGAGCAGGCAGTGTTTAAAATGCAATGACAAGGACTAATGCTTGGACCCCAGCTATTCACAATATATTTGGAGAATGGAACAAAATAACAAAATGTATCTCTGTATTTGCTGGCAATACGAAGTTGGGTGGGAGGGTAGACCACGAGGACAATGCAGAGCTGCTTCAGTGTGGTTTGGACAAACTGAGTGAGTAATCAAATATATGGCAGATCATGTGTAATAGGAATAAATGTAAGTCTATTCAAATTTGGGAGCAAAAACATGAAGCCAGATTACCACCTGAATGGTGTAGATTGGGAAAGGGAAGACACAACCTGGATATCCTTGTACAACAGTTGCTGGAAGTAACTAGGCAGCAGGTTAAAAAAGCAAATGGTATGTTGGCTTCATAGCAAGAGGATTTGAGCATGATACAAGGGATTGATGAGACCATACCAGAAGGATTGTGTGCCACTTCAGTGTCCTTATCTGAGGAAGGATGTTCTGGCTATGATGGGAGTGCAACAAAGATTTACCAGACTGATTCCTGGGCTGGCAAGAGTGAGGTATGAGCAGGGATTGAATCTGTTTGGATTATATTCACCAGAGTTTACAAGAGTCATGGAAACCTGTAAAATTCTATCAGAACAGGACAGGACAAATGGATGAAGGATGTTCCCAATGATCAGGAAGCTGAGAATCAGGGATCACTGTCTGAGGTTGTGGGGAATGCCATTCAGTATTAAGATGAGGAGAAGTATCTTCATCCAGAGAGCAGTGAGCCTTTAGAATTTTCTGCCACAGAAAGTGGTTGAGACAAACATATTGAATGCTTTCAAGAAGGAATTAGGTACAGTTCTTAGGGCTAAAAGGATCAAAGGGAATAGGGAGAAAGCAGGAACATTGTATTGAGTTGGATGATCAACCATTACCTTACTGAATAGTGGAGCAGGCTCCAAGGGCAGAATGGTCTATTCCTGCTCCAATTTGCTATGTTTCTATGAGCTCTTTACTATAGAGAGTAAAATGCAAGTCCAATAGGAAAATACTGAATGACTAGTTCAGGATAAATCCAAACTTGAGAATACCACCTCTGAGATGATGAAGACTTGAAGGGATGTCTCTGCCCAGCTCACCAAGGTGAATGGAAAACTGGAGGACAAAGAAAGGAAGCAGGATGAGCTCTAAGTTCTATATTAACAATCTGTTGGAAAGATTGTCAGCTTACTGAAAAACGTGGAACAGGTTGAACATAAAAACAAATCTGATTCAATAAAGCAGTGACAAAACATAGCCTGAAGGTCAAAGCAATAAAAATGACAGACTTGCAAATACAGGTGTGACTGCATAATGCACAAAACAAGCAATCGGAAATCACTCATGTGGCAGGCTTTTCAGTAAGAAATGGCAGCAATAATGTTGTAGAGACAGAATTCAAGTATAGAACATAGAACATAGAAAAGTACAGCACAGTACAGGCCCTTTGGCCCACAATGTTGTGCCAAGAATTATTCCTAATCTAGAATAAAATAACTTGACTCACGTTCCCCTCAATTCATTGCTCTCCATGTGCATATTCAGTAGTCGCTTTAATGTCCTAATGACTCTGCTTCCACCACTAGCACTGGCAATGCATTCCATGCGCTCACAACTCTCTGTGTAATGAACCTACCTCTGACGTCTCCTCTACATCTTCCTCCAAACACCTTAAAACTATGACCCCTCGTGACAGTCAATCCTGCCCTGGGGAAAAGTCTCTGGCTATCGACTCTATCCATGCCTCTCATTACCTTGTACACCTTGATCAGGTCACCTCTTCCTCCTTCTCTCCAGCGAGACAAGTCACAAGCTTAGTCAACTTCTCCTCGTAAGACAAGCCCTCCAGTCCAGGCAGCACCTTGGTAAACCTCTTTTGCATCCTCTCCAAAGCCTCCACATCTTTCTGATAATAGGGCGACCAGAACTGGACACAATATTCCAAGTGTGATCTCACCAGAGTTTTGTAGAGCTGCAGCAAAGCATCACAGCTCTTAAACTCGATCCCCCTGTTAATGAAAGCCATAACACCATATGCTTTCTTAACAACCCTATACACTTGGGTGGCAACTTTGAAGGATCTATACACTTGAACACCAAGATCCTACTGTTTCTCCACACAGTCAAGAATCCTGCCTTTAATCCTATATTCAGTGTTCAAATTCGACATTCCAAAATGCAGCACTTCACATTTATCCAGATTGAATTTCATCTGCCATTTCTCAGCCCAACTCTGCATCCTGTTTGTGTCATGCTACAGCCTGCAATAGCCCTTGATACTATCAACAGAACCTCCAACAATGCCTTTGGGTTCTCCCTAATCCTTCCTGCAAGCCTTTTTCGTGCCCCCTCCTGACTCTCCTCAGTCCATTTTTAAGCTCCTTTCTAGCAAGCCTGTAATCTTCTAAAGCTGTGTTAGACCCTTGCTTCCTTCACCTTACGTAAGCTGCCTTCTTCCTTTTCACAAGAAGCTCCTCTGTTCAAGTCATCCAAGGCTCCTTAGTCTAACCCCTTCTTTCCTGTCTCAGAGGAACAAATTTATGCAGCACTCACAACAATTGCTCCTTAAACAGTCTCCACATGTCTGTTGTCCTCTTTCTGTGGAACAATTGCTCTCAATCTGTACTTCCCACCTCCTGTCTGATAGCTTCATAATTTCGTTTTTCCCAATTAAATATCTTCCCATGGTAACTGTTCTTTTCCCTCTCTATGGCTATGGTAAATGTGAGGCAGTTATGCTCACTGTCACCAAAGTGTTCTCCTACCGTAAGATCTCACACTTGTCCTGGCTCATGGTCGAGCATCAAATCCAAAATGGCCTCTCCCTTCCTTGGTCTGTCTACATACTGAGTAAGGAAACCCTCCTGACCACACCTGACAAGAATGGCTCCATCCAAACCATCTGCACTAAGGAGGTTCCAATTAATATTGGGAAAGTTGAAGTCACCCTCAGCAACAGCCCTGCTATGTCTGTACTTTTCCAAAATCTGCTGGTCAATGAATTCTTTGATCTCCCTACTGCTATTGTAGGGGTCTGTAGAAAACAGACCTGATGAAGGAACAGCACTCCGAAAGCAAGTGCTTCCAAGTAAACCAGTTGGACTATAATCTGGTGTTGTGTGATTTTTAACAATTTTCTATATTTCTATTAGCTTTTTTAAAATCTGGAATGAAAAATGCAATCCAATCGGGAAAGGCTGAACTAGAGGCCAGGATAAATCTGAACTTGCAAATACCACCTCTGCGATGACAAAGACTTTAAGGGATGTCTTAAAAAATGAAAAGCCTGTACAGTTATTAGAACAGGCTATAATGGAGATAACACACCTGGTCAATGGAAGAGCTAAAATTTTCATAGAATGTAAATCAAGAAGTTTCAAAATGAGGTGGCTGATTTAAAGAAACAAAACAATAGTTATGAAGAATATTTGAATCACACGAAACAGTATGAGGAACAAGATGAGACAGTAGTTAATCTGGATTGTAATCATAATTGTAAATGCTTTATTTAATTAATGTAATTTACTTATTTCATTGTAATAATTATACAATTAGAATTATAATCATCCAGTTACATATACAATACAGATTCATAAGATGAGCTGTTGCTGTAAATAGTTTTTATTCCAGAAAGTAAGAGTATGCTGTATATATACCATCCACTATGCAATTAATATTTAAGATTGCATTGGCTTTGTATATAAAATGTTGTGACTCATCCTGGCAGTTCATCTGCAATGCGTTTGCAAGCTGTACAAATAAAAACAGGTTGCTTTGCTGTAATGTTTGCTTCATAACCTGTGAGGTGTTATGCCTTTTAAAATAAAATAACCCATGGAGTTAATAATTCACTGACAGTTAATTGATATTTAGACCATTGTCATTATCATTACAGGGAGTACAGCCAAAGCAAATTTCAGGGGTCGACTGGTGACTTCACTGTGTAGGGTGTTGTGTGTGAAGTTTGAAGAGGAAAGTCATAAGGGGAAATAGTAATAATGGATTCAGTATGGGGACAAACAGGTTCAGTCCTGCAGCCTCAAACCTCCAGCAAGCATGTCACTGAAAGGCTGAGAGCATACTGAAGATATCGATGATGTGACGGGTCGACAACCTGTCAGTGTCTATTTCATTGTTTGAGAAAGGATGTTGTTGTGCAAGAAGATTTCAGAGAGCTAGAAATGAGATTAAAAGAAGGACCTGGAAGGTAGTGAGTTTAATATATGCAATGTGAACGGAAATAGATGGATCGAGCAGATGATTTCCAGTTTGATTCGATGGTGCAAGATGAAAGATTTTGGATTGCTGTTGCGATAAGACCAGTTCTGGTGAGGAAGCTGAATTGTTTACAAATCAACAACATGGGAATCAATGTTTTGGTATGGTTTGTTTCAGTAATGTTGTCAGGGTTGGATTAAACTAGTTTGGTAGAGGCTGATAGTCTGAGCATAAATTTAAAAGAGAAAGACTTAATGCTGAGTTTGAAAGGCAGGAAATTAGCAAGCAAATATGGGAGAAAGAAACAACAGAAATTCAACAAAAAAGGTGGTGCTTACATACGTGGAATGTAATTCCATTCAAAGTGTGTAATAAATAAGGCAGATGAGCCAAACACAGATAGACACTTGAACACAAGAAAACCTGACTTACAGAATAATGACTTAAATAAGAGTAGGAATGGCAGCTCAAAATTCCTACTTTCTGTGTTTTCAGATGAGACAGGGAGGATGATAACATGAACACCTGAGTTACTGTTCAACTCATTATAACCTACATTGCTATATAATTCACAACTGGGGCTATTTTCCTTGAGCACTGGAGGGTGAGTGTTGACCTTACAGAGGTTTATAAAATCATGAGGGGCATGGATAGGGTAAATAGACAAGATATTTTTCCCAGGGTAGGGGAGTCCAAAACTTGAGGGCACAGATTAAAGGTGAGAGGGGGAAACTTTTTAATGGGATCTAAGGGACAATATTTTCACACAAAGGATGGTGTCTGGAATGAACTGCCAGAGGAAGTAGTGGAAGCTGGTACAATTTCATCATTTAAAACATATTGATGGGTACATGAATACGAAGGGTTTAGAGGGATATGGCCAAGTGCTAGAAAATGGGAATAGATTGATTTAGGATATCTGGTTGGCATGGATGAGTTGAATTGAAGGATCGGTTTCCATGCTATACACCTCTATGACTGTATAAGTACGACTATTACTGGGGAACATGAAAAAAAAAGTTCAACTATATCCATGCAAGCCATCAAGGAACTGAGCCTAGTCAGAAGAAGTCAAGAGAAATTTTCACACAGCCAAAGTTGAGCAATGAGGTCAAGAACCATATCAGCCAGTGCACGGTTTGTAACAAATACTAAGTCAGGCAAACTAAAGAACTGCTTATGACAAATGACACGCCTGGTGACCATAGGTGATACTTGGAATAAATCTCTTCACTCTGATTGCAACTGATTATCTTGTTACTGTTGATTACTTTTTAAACTGTTTGGAGAAATGCAATTATACACGTCATGGGCTGGCTGCCATGTTATATTTATGCAACGTCTAACTCTACAATCTGGAAAAAGCCAATATAAGCATATGCCTTGAAACATACATGTTATGCCTTTGCTAATACCCTCCCAGATATGGAACACAGGCTAGGCTGTTCCAAACAGCTAGAAGCACAACATGTGTAATTTTGACACCCTCTGATATTCCTAATTTTAGAAAGGTGACGTTTTAGTTCCATTCTCCAACTTTGAACAATTCAATACAAGCAGTCAAAGCCTGATTATGCATGTAACAGTTTTTTCCTCCTTCCTTCAGTCACAGAGAGGGAGTATATGGGATAATGCTTCTTGCATATCACTATAGAGGAGTATACAATGTTCAACAATTGAAGAATTAAAACCTTGTCTCTGGGGGAGCCAAATATGATCGGCTACTGAATGCTGGCTGAGCTAATGACTCCCACATCCCATGAATGAATAAACAAAGAGTCTGGCAATTAAAGTAACAAAAAAGACATCAAAAATGGATGGAGAAAGCAGACATACTTGTTAAGATCATGTTATGCGTGCATTCAATTAAAATCTTGAGACTTTTCCAAAACTTCATTTCCAAAGATATATACATTTCTGCTACAATTTATGGAAATAGACAAAAACAAATGATTTACCTTCTGTTTGTCTCCAGAATTAAGCTGAAAACATTGACTAAGTCCTCCAAATGTAATCCATATATCCTTAGCTGAAATGTAATTGAAGGTTTAGTTTCAGCACTTGTAGACCGATTTGATGTTTTCCATCTGTTTACTTCCTGATTTTGGAGCCAATGTTTTAATTTATGGTTCTGTGCAGCACCTACAACCAACAATTAATCTTTAAATATTCACAACAGTCACACATTCATTCATTGTAACTGTCATACAAAATGAGTGGGTGGGGCAAGACTGGGCGGTAAAGTGGCTGAAGGTAAACTAGTTTGTCAGCGAAACAAGCGATACGATCAGTGCTAATCCAAATCAAACAAGTCAGTGTGGGGGATAAATCACCACGAGTTACCTTTAATTTGGCTAATTATTAAGAAGTCTCACTGACGATCAAGTACGAAAACAGTGATTTAAACTTTATTGCGTGTAGCAAACTAAATAATGCCCCTCCATTAAGCAGGTTAAGTCTCATAATTCAACCTGATTAATGGTGGACCTTGGCCAAGTCTCCACCAACAGAGTCTGACTCTGGAAGCGAACATATTATTTTACCTTCGGCCACTCGACCGCTCAGTCTTGCCCTATCCACTCATTTTGCGTAACAGTTACCAATGAATCATTGTGTAACTGTTGTGAATAGTTAAAGATTAATTGTTCGATCCTCATGCATTGTTCTATGAAGTTCTACCAAAGGAGAAGTTCCAATATTTGATTCTTATGCAGATTTTCGGCCTTTGGTCTATGTGTGATATTTATTGTTTTTTTTTTAAAAAAGACCCTTTCATCCAAATTACTGAAAAGCTGCAGCTTGCTGTCTTATCAGAAGTAGCTTCCTTGTTCCTTGTGATATCTAGCTTTAACTATTTGTAGGAAGACACAGCTTTCTTTTAGTAACTCCTTAAATTCTTCTGGAGGGCAATCGCTTATCCTTGTGGCATAAAGCAGCTTGTTATGAAGCAGACGATAAAGCTGTTTTGTTCATGCAGTTTCACCTCCCTCTTTTCTCAGACATGGCTAATTGCTTTCAATCCCTATATACGTTTGGCCTTGTCCTTTCACAGTTTATTTCAGACAGAGTTACTGCTGCTTCTTCCCAGGTGTTACACTTTATCTTTGTTGGTTCTTTCTATGAACAGTTATTAAAGCTCTGAAGTTTATAATATCATGCTGGTGAAGTATGAAAATTGACACTAGTGTTTTCCATGATAACAGATGTGTTCGCAAATTTGACTATTCTGTATCTGTTCCTTTGTCACCAAACCCCATGACCCAGGAGACTCTCTTTATGCTTTCTAGTCAGCTTCCTCAGAAATGGGATGACACACCTCCTGAGCAGGAGGGACTTGAAGTATTTAGTTAAAAAATACTGCCACCTGTGTACCTGAACAATCTCGTCAACATAATATTAACAGATTCCCCCTTAAGTGAACACATTATAGTAATTAAATATCTACAAGACAAATCAAAGAGGAAAGCTATGATGCATGGAGGCACAGTAGGCAGTGAGACAGAGTGTGAAAACCTGGAAACACAGTTTCAGAATGTTGATGGTAGACTATTTTACGAAATAATCTTAGGAAAATTATATACAGAGTTAATGATCATTTATTTTGTCAACACCTTGGGAGAACACCAAAGTAAGCTCTGCCCTTAGCAAGAAATCTTGAATATTTATACATCGTAATGTCACATTTATAATATTTGAGTTCCAAAATGATCTGTTTGAGACAAATATATTGTTTTTTACACATTCCAAAATGATAGGCTTGCCTCTTATTGACTCTCCTTATCTTCCAAGAAGCTGCTTTAGCTCAATTTTAGAACTTGCGCTATCCTGACTGCCTTGTGTCTGGTGGCGCCTTGCTCAGCCTGGTATGAAGTCATTTGCATTCCAGCTTCAGAAAAACAACTCAAAGGTTATTGCTGTTTCAGCCAGATTGCACCTTTGCAGGATTGTGTGTGCCTGATTTTGGCATTTTGTTTATGTATGTTTTCATATTTTTCCTATAACCAACAAGTTATCCTGAATAAGTGAACTTTCCACATATAAATCTTACTTATTAAGCTAACAACACTTGTTCATTCTTTCTAATGTAGTTAGTTAACTCAGTTTAAGTTTTTATTAATTTTCCCAAACAAATTCATGCCTGGTTAACATGTTAATCCATACCATACCCAATATTTTTCCCTTAGAAGAAGAAATAATAAGAGTGCAAGCACAGGCAGGACCACAGATAGTAATTTCAAAATTTTGTTTTTGTATCACCATCATCTTATGAGACCATAAGAGCTGCTCTCCCATTAGAGAGAGACACAGTTGGTGATTATGTAACCTGAGGGCCACCAAACCTCAGGTGATGGAAGAGGTTGAGAAGGAAAGTCCTTTATGGTAACTCAAACCAGTAATGGGAACTGAACCCACACTGTTGGCATCACACTGCTCTGTAAACCAAAAGTCCAGCTGACTGAGCTAAACTAATTCCCAATTTTAAAGTCAATCAATCTTAAAGTCAATAACTAAATGAGTGATAAGAACAGATTCAAACACTGGTGGAACATCTAGATTAGATTAGATACTCTACAGTGTGGAAACAAGCCCTTCAGCCCAACACCAACCCTCCGAAGAGTAACCCACCCAGACCCATTTCCCTCTGACTAATGCACCTAACACTATGGGCAATTTAGCATGGCCAATTCACCTGACCTGCACATCTTTGGACTGTGGGAGGAAACCGGAGCACCCGGAGGAAACCCAGGCAGACATGGGGAGCACATGCAAACTCCACACAGACAGTCACCCGAGGCTGGAATCGAACCTGGAACCCTGGTGCTGTGAGGCAGCAGTTCTAACCACTGAGCCATCCTGCCGCCCACAAAACACCCCATCCACAGCATTCCTTGCACGGAATGGGCAACGGAAGCTTCTTGAAAAACTGCTCAAGTGTAGGGAAGGTGCTTGTATGCAGGGGGCACCCAGATTTGAACTGGGGACCTCTTGATCTACAGTCAAATGCTCTACTACTGAGCTACACCCCCCAGATTGTCATGATATAATGAGATACAGCAAATGTGAATGGTTTCCTTAAGTGGTATGTCAGTGAATAAGCTGACAATGTCAAAAGAGTAATTATTGGTGTGTTCCTGCTGCATCTCAATGCTACATAGAAACAACCAATTAACACGAGGGTTTAATTTCTTTCATGCAGGCCAAGTATGAACAAAATAAAAAGTTTTACCGTCTCCTCTCTTATCAGGATTTTTTAAGCTCTGCACTACCAAGCAATTATTTGCCTTTCCTCACAGAATATTTGCAATCACACCTACACAATGTTCCAAAGTTCCTGGGAGTCTCTGAAGCACACTTGAAGTGCAATTATTGCTGCAATGTCAGAAATATTGCAGATTTTTTTACGCATAGTGAAGTTGAACAGATGCAATACAATAATGATCAGGTAATCTAGTTTTTGTGATGTTAATTCAGGGAAAAGAAATTGGCCAAAATGCTGGGCATAATACATTGTTAATGCGATTACTGACTATAAACAAGAGAGCTAGAAATCATGATGGTGTGAGCCAGTGAGCACTTATTAAATATTTATCCAACTTACAAAGATAGACTTTAGAAGGGCTCCATTAGAACCTGAGTCTCTCAGTTCCCAGTTTCTTATGCTATATATCATTTTACATGGCTGATGATGCACTCTACAATTAGAATTAAAATTATTAACTGCTGATTTGACATTTGCTGCAAGTTTCATTTTGTGCACATATTATTTACATTTTTATCATAATCCCCATCCCTGAAGACCTTTTCAATTCAGACAAACATACACTTGATACTAATCTGGTTGACTGTATCCTTATTTCTTTTGGAGGCAGGATGGCAATACAACATCCTGTGGAGAAAGGATTTGAAAGATCCTCTGGGGTGATTGGGGTATCTTCCCGATTTTCTGGGCAGTCAACCCAGAACGCCAAAGGGTGTTCGCTGGTAAACCCCAATGCCAGTTCCCAGTGTCGTAGTCATTTTTGACAGCCTAAGAATAAGATTGAAACAGAGATCTCAAACATTGGCCAGGCCAGGTTTGGTCCTGATTTAAACAGATTCCTTAGTGCAGAATGCTGGTAGATCCTGCACCTTATGGCAATGGTTGAAGGCAACAGTCTTTTTAATCTGACAATGTTTCTTCTTCTCCATGACCTTACTTAAGCCCGTATCCATGATATCTGATCAAAGAGTATGCTGCAGACCTGGGAGCCAAGTACGAAACCTTCTGCACATTGATGTACTGCTAAGCACAAATTGAGTTGGAACGAAGCTTCCAATAAACAAGCTGGATTAGTGGAAAGCTTACTATGAACAAGCTATACAGCTGATTTCTCTCATTTCTGAAAAAAAAAAGCCTCTCCACCAGTTCAAAGTGAAATCTGTTTGCTCTTTTCTTGAGCAAGTTGTAGCTACAACTCTTCCTCCATTGTAGGGGCTTGAAGTGGTCATTATCAAACTGCAAGCTGTTATATGAAATGATTATTCATGGATGTCATACACAGTGAAAATCTTTTCTAAGCATAATGATAACAGCAATTGATGATGGCGATGCAGTTGTTTCACTTGAAGCGATCAGGAATAATGGTCAATGACAATAAGAAAGGTTTTACACTTGAAGATGGATGGATCTATCTCTACTAATGAGATGACAAAGATGAGGCCATCAAAAGTTCGTTGTGGAATTGCCTATGGGTAACGATGTTGGACATTTAAAGATTCTACCTTCAGAAGCTTTTGTTATACCAAGCCGCCAAACAGAATTGTAGATTTGTGCCAGCACTTGGTAACAGCCAAGTGTCCCTGGTGTAAGCATTGGAGAACACTCTTCCTGAGGACCTTGGGGCTTGGGAACAACAATGTCATTTTTTTAGACTAGCAGGTCAACTAGAAGGCTAATGTGATGTTGCGTTTTAACATAAAATTTGCGTGGACATTTACAGGCCATCCAGTGATATGGTGCTCCCGTATTTGTGTACATTCAGTGTCAGCTTTCTGAGCTGTATGGATTTTGTTGTTGAATTAGTCTCTGGGGAAGTTTGGATGACAAAGGAATATAGGCATCCATGTCCTCAGCAAATCATACTGTGAAGCCTTCCTCAAATGAATGTTGGAAAAGACTGGTCTGGAAATTGCCATAGACACATTTCATAATGGTGCCAAACTGTGTGGGAATTAATCTGAGGCTTTCGATTTGGGATGGCATAGTTGCCAGCTCTTGCTGCTAAGAATGATCTCTACTGATGTGTAATCCATCACATACATCAGACAATGGATTTAAACTAGGACATAGTCAGAGAACTTTTCACAGGTTTGAACGAATGCTTGGACCTCTTTCTCAGTGACCATGTACCACTGTTTCAGTGTCAGCAGCATAATGGAAGCACAGTAAGTCAGTTATTGGGAGTCATAATGCTAGACCAGGACCAAAAAAGCCTCTAACAATGAAGGATGTATAGGCTGCACAATGGTGAGCTGATCCAGATCAATATGGGTCAGGGTTTGGTTAGGCATTAGATTCTTGATTTGTTGAAGAATCAAAGGTTATAAGGAAAGTGTATGTGAGGAATATTAGATCAGCATAATCCAACTGAGTAATAAAATAGGCATGAAAGGCTGAACAGTCTACTCCTGTTCCTATTTCTTATTGTCATATGGGCTTGTGACCTCAACATGCTTTTGATCATAACAAAGGCCATTTTTTGGCATATTCCAATACCAAGCCAGTTCCTATCTCAGGAATTGCTACAGGTGGTCATTGAAGTGCATCAGATTGGTTACTTGTCTAACTGGGGAGCCACACCAATAAAAACCTCGGATTCATTTATAGAAAGGAGAAATAGAAATTTCCTGGTGCCTGCTCTCCTTTGGAGATCTGGTTTGATGCCAGACACATTGGCAATGTGGCCTGGGAAGTCAATGGTGGGTTTGGAAGCCTCACACTAGTGATTGTGTGTGACACCTGTAAACTGTAAAGATGCAGCACTGTCAGTATCCTGCCCCTGAGCTCCATCAGAGTGGAACTGTGATGAAAAATATCATCCATATGGCATATCACTCCCTCAACGGTCATCTATAGACACAACTTTGGGTAACAAAGAGTTTCCAAATGATAGATAACTATAATATCTTCCATATGAAATGCAGTCTGGACTGTTCATCTAATGATAAAAGCTAATGTTTGCATTCAATTTCATGAAGACTTAGCTCCTTGCAGCTCTGCTAAGTTCTTGTTGAGGGATGTGATGTGATGAGCTTTTCATTCCATGTCTGAATTGGTTATGTTAGATACAAATGCACAAAGAACTTTAGGAATTGTTTCAGGTTCTGTGCAAGAACACCAAGATGTGGGCTGGGTCACTGGTATTAAGCCTCCCTGGCTTCTATCACCATTCTAAATTTTTTAAGAGAAGGTGGAGCCATTTTTAGGGTTATTTAACACATCAACTTGTTAATCAGATTTAGATTGATCCAGTAAACCATTTACATTGTCCTCAGTCCTGTGAATACTTTTGGAGTTGCCACCTGAGCTTATCTGGTCTGTCCTGATTGTTTAGCTCTTCCAACTTGCAGGCAAGGTACAAGTCATAGAGTTACAGAGTCACAGAGTCATACAGCATGGAAACAGACCCTTTGGTACAACCAGACCACGTCATCCATAATTCCAAACTATACTAGTCCCAATTGCTTGCACTTGGCCCATTGAACTCCAAACATTTCTTATTCATGTACTTACATAAATGCTTTTTAAATGTTGTAACTGTATCTGCATTCACCACTTCCTCCAGGAGTTCGTTCCATACACGAACCCATCTCTGTGTAAAAAGGTTGCCCCTCATGCCTCTTTTAAATCTTTTGCCGCTCACCTTAAAATTATGCCTCATACTCTTGAAATATTCCACCCCTATGGAGATCGCACCTGCCATTCACTCTATCTATGCCCCTCATGATTTTATAAACCTCCACAAGGTCACCTCTCAAGTTCCTATGCACCAGTGAAAAAGTCCCAGCCTATTGAGCCTCTCCTTATAACTCAAACCCTCCATTTCCAGCAAGATCCTGGTAAATCTTCTTTGAATCCTCTCCAGCTTAATAGTACCCTTCGTAGACAGGTTCAGCACAAGTTCTGAAGGAGGACTACTGATTGTAGATGATACAACGAATGTCAACAATTTTCTTCCTTATCATGAGAAACAGTAGCCAAATGAGCTTGCACCATTAGTGTGGTACCCCTGAATTATGCAATCAAATGATAGCTGCAGAAACTCATACTTTAGCCAAGGTGTGTTTTTAGGGGGTTTGGAAACTCCTCACTTTGTGTCCACATTAAAATTTATCTGTTCCCATTAACCATTATATCAAAATTACAGTTTGGATGCTGTAACTTAATTTAAAATGAACAGTTGATAAGATTATCTTAATTTAATTTCACTTTACATTAACTTAATTCACATTTCATTATAACTTGAACTTTAACTCTATCAATTTAGCTTGAAGCAAGTTCCACCCGATTCGAGTGAAATGGCCAATTTCACTCTCCATGTTGATCTTGTCTCATGGTTCCTCATCTCTCCAAAAATAACTTCAGGGCATGAATTTCTCAAATACTGACATAAGAAGAACTCAAGGTTGCATCTGTGCACTTCTACCTAATCCCATTAATTATCCCACCAATTAATTTATTTGACAGAATATTATCCTTTTGTAAAGTTCGATGGGCATCAACTAACTGTGTCGTAATTTGTATCAGTTTTTCTAGTAAAAGTTTATTAGCAGTGGCATTGTATTTCTCAAAATAGTTACTCAACATCTCTTTTAAATCATCTGTAAGATAAAAAAAAACTACCTCCCTCTTATGTATAACAATAAATTCTACAGGGCCAAGTTTAGTTAGTATTTGAGATTTGAAGCAAAAAATCTTATTTATCTATCTATCTATCTATCTATCTATCTATCTATCTATCTATCTATCTATCTATCTATCTATCTATCTACCTATCTATCTATCTATCTATCTATCTATCTATCTATCTATCTATCTATTTATCAGCGATCACTTGAGTCGAGCATGATTGCCTTCCGTAAGGATGTCTATTTGTGGGTCTTTAGATGGCTGAAGAGGTCGGTCCAGGATTCACAGAGTCTGTTGCAGTGTGGAGATTGCTGGGTAGTAATGGTGGTTGGATATGGTGATGGTGGGTCAGCCTCCCTGATTTCTGTCCCCCCTTGTGTAAGAGTCGCTTCTGTCCAGTAATACAGTGGAGATTGTTTTCCGGGCGTTTTGCTTCCTACTGGATGACGTTTCTCCAATGATTCTGGTTTGTAGCCATGTCCTCCCAGTTATTGATGTTGATATGGAATTTCTTCAGGTTGGTCCCAATGTTATCTTTGAAGCATTTCTTTTATCTACCAGTGGCAGGTGGACCTTCCTTCAGCTGGGAGAACATGATCTGTTTTAGGAGGCGTGGGTTGAGCATTCAGAAAACACGCCAGTCCATTGGAGTTACTGTTGAATTATGGGGTTGGTGATGGTGGCTATGTGGGCAGCACAGTGGCATAGTGTTTAGCACAGCTGCCTCACAGCGCCAGAGACCCGGGTTCAATTCTTGCCTCAGGCAACTGTCTGTGTGGAGTTTGCACATTCTCCCTGTGTCTGTGTGGTTTCCTCCCACATTCCAAAAATGTGCAGGTTAGGTGAATTGGCCATGCTAAGTTGCCCATAGTGATAGGTAAAGTGGTAAATGTAGGGGAATGAGTCTGGGAGGGTTGCTTTTCAGAAGGTCGGTGTGGAGTTGTTGGGCCGAAGGGCCTGTTTCCACACTGTAAGTAATCTAATCTAATCTATGTTGACCTTCTCCAAGACATTTGTGTTAATGTGCTTGGCTTCCCAGGTGATCTGCAGGAATTGTTCGTAGGGATCTTTGGTGGTGTTCTTTCAGCGTTTTAAGGTGTCTACTGCAGGTAGTCCATGTTTCAGCTCCATATTGCAATGTGGGAATGACAACGGCTTTATATAGCTGATGTTTAGTCTGCACCAATAAGTTATGGTCTCCAAACAGCCTTCTTCTGAGTTAGGCATAGTTTCCACTGACACAGCTCTGATGGTCTTGTATTTCTGCATTGACATTGGCATCAGAGGAGAGAAGGCTGTTGAGGTATAGGAAATGATCCACATTTCCAAGGGGATAGTCATTGATCCTTATTGTGGGGATGGGGGTGCAGGGACTGTTGGGTGGTGGTTGATTGAGCACTAGACTCTGTTTTATATCAAGGCTAATGTGGAGGAGTTCGTATGCCTTGGCAAAGCCATCTAAGATGAACGGCAGACCTTCCACGGAGTCCTGTCATGGTATTCTCATCAGCATACTGAAGCTCCAAGATGAAGGTGGTGGGGATCTTGCCTTTGGCCTTGAACCTGTTACAGTTGAACTGCCTGCCTGTCAGAGGCATCTCTCTTCTGCCAACGGTGAATAATTTGAATTTCCTTGAGCAGGTTTTGGCCAGTGAGATGGAGGATGGTGAACATGTTGAATGCAATAATGCAGCCCTGCTTGACCAACATTTCTGCTGTGAAAGGTTCGGACTCCAATCCACAGTTGCTCAGCACTGTCTCAGACATGTCATCATGCAGCAGCCTCAGCACTATGACAGAATCCGCCAGAGAGTCTGGGGATCAGCTGTGACAAAGACCTTAGTTAAGTCAATGAAGACCATGTAAAGTGGCTGTTTCTGTTCTTGACGTTTTTCTTGTAATTGATGTGCAGTGAAGAACATGTCTATTGTTGTTCCGGATGGATGGAAGCTGCACTGCAATTCAGGGAGTATTTCATGAGATAACAGCAGACGTTTCTTAGCAAGGACTTGTGCAAGTACTTTGCCAGTGGTTGGCAGAAGAGAGATGCCTCTGACATTCCCACAGTCAGCCTTGTCACCCTTTTTGAATGTGGTACAATCAGAGCATCCCTGAGGTTCAAGGGGAATTCTTCTTTGAGCCAAATCTTCAAGAGCAAAGTATCTGTGTGTTCATGGAGCTGTGGGCCACCCTCCTTTCGGATCTCTGCAAGAATCCCATCAGGACCAGGATCCTTGTTGTTTCTTAGGTTCCTTGTGTCAACGTGTACTCTGGTCACACTGGATCTCTGGGGGATCTGATTGGTGATTTCTAAGTTAACATTGATATTATGGTTGTGGAGTTCTTGGAAATACTCTCATCAGTGAGTGTTTACAGCCTCATTGTTCTTGAGCAGTTATTGTTCATCTTCAGAGTGCAGGGCGTTTAGACCATGGTAGCTGGGACAATATGCTACCTTGGTGTCGCTGAAAAGGCCTCTTATGTCACTGGTTTCTGCTAGCTGCTGGATTTCCAATGTCTTATTATTCCACCATTTGTTTTTGATCTCCCCTCCCCTCGCCTGGACATCGGCCTCAGCTTTGGCATGGGCCCTTCTTTTGGTTTTGCAGTTCATGTCATTCTTCCAGTCATAGAAAGCTGTCCATTTCTTGGAGATAAGTTGCTTAATTTCTGCATTATTCTGATCAAACCGTTCCTGGACGTGTACCCAAGGGTCACATTGTGAACCTAGGAACCCAAGAGATAAACTGTCTGGAGCGTAGCTCCTGCCAGGGTCACCATGACAGTAAGGTCAGGTAGAGGTTCCAGACAAAGTGTGATCCATAAAGACTTCAATGGCAGAGTGCACGGAGGATGATAGCTGAACACAACAGCTGCAACAGAGAAGGGATGCCAGTCGTCTTGGTCTCTATGCCACTAGGCTTTGACTCCTATCTGCCAAGGTTGGTGTGGTGGCTGGCTGTGCACCAGCCTCCCCATGTTAAAACATGTCATGCACAGGTGTCCTTCCAAAAGATACCAGTGTTACATGCATCCTGGATAAAAGTCTTGTGGCGATCAGTGAGTGGCGGAGGGGGAGGGACTGTGATAGCTGGAAACCCCACATCACAAACTGATGCAAGAGGCCATGGGTGTCAAGTTCAGTCGTCCGTTCCTGGATGAAGCATTTCAGCAGCTCCATCCATAACTGACCATCCTGTTTGGGATCTGCTCTGTTCACCCCCTTAGGGGAAGGTGTCTGGAAAAGGTGCCCTAAAATACTTTGCCTCAAAGCTCCCAACTAGATTACCGCTGATCCAGAGGGATCACCCACATGTGGTCAGAAACAAAGAATAGTAAACTTGGAGCCTGGCATGTAAGACCAGTGGCCAAGTGGAGAGAACAACTGCAATCATAGTCAGAGAACTGAAGCGATGCCATATCGATCGAGCTTCTCTTTCTGAAACCCGCCTTGCAGATGCGGGTGAAAGGTGGTTACACCTTTTTCTGAAAAGTGAAGGCAGTTTCTGAGCCAAGTATTCACTGTGTTGGATTCGCAATGAAGAACCAGCTCATCTGTTACCCCTTTGAACTTCCTGTGGGGATCAACAATTGACTCAAGACCATCAACCTGATGCTCACTAACAACCAAAGGAGCACTTGTGCCTCAACCCGTGACTTGGTCGAGGAAAGCAAGGAGACTTTCTTTGCCAACTTTGACACACTGCCAAGCATCCCAAGGAGGAGAAAATAATTGTTCTTTGTGACTTCAATGCCAGATTTGAAGGAGACCACAACTTTTGGAATGGCAACACAGGATGGGAAGGTATTGGCCACACAAGCCACTCGGATGTGAATGCCACCGGGACTATGTTCGGCTCAGTGACTGCTTGGACTGATTACCACCTTATCTCGTTCCCCTTTGTCCATCAGACTAAGCAAAAAGAGGAGGGTTCAGAAGAAACTGACCCTAAGATTCATCATTGAGAGCATGGGTGACATGGTCACGGCGCAACATCTATGGGCTTGACTTGCTAATAACCTACCTCGGGAATACCCAGAAACATAGTGAACACTAGAGTCTGCTTAAATCAACCAGTATCAGTATCTGCAATATGAGATAAAATTGCACCATAGTCGTTCAATAAGTTAGTAACACAATATTCTCCCTCACCTTTATAAGCTACCAGTGTAATAACCTTTTCAAAGTTCTTTGCTTCTAATGTATAATTTAGAAGTATCTTCTTTCTCAACCACAAATTGTAAGATATCATTATACCCTATCTTCACCATTGTAAGGAATATCTCAAATTACTTGTTTAAACCTGCCTTTCCCCATCTGAGGTACATATTCAGAAATGTTTATGAGATGAAGCCGATAAGGTAAAGTGACTCTGATCTGGTCAGATTGAATTTCAGCAGTATCACAAAGGGATCTACTGTACCAGCAAACAAAAGGATCTCCCATGACTTGATATTCACACCTGATAATTATTGACGCATTAAATTCAATGCATTTTCACAATGTCCCACACTTCATGTAACAAGCTATAGATCTCACAGCTGATCTTTGTTATGTTTATCTTGAAGCGCATTTCCAATCATTATACACCAGTCACCAAACCAAGAAGAATAATCTCAACGATGAACTCCATCTTCCATTGCCCGACACTAAAATCAAGGTAGCAACTGCTGTTATGTACAATTTACAAGCAGTTATTTAAACTAGTTAATTTCCAGAAATGGTTGATAAACTATCGTTGAGACAATAACGAGCAGGTTAGACCAAGGCGAGCCAATAGATGTTATCTATCTGAACTTCAAGAAGGCCTTTGACAAAGTGCCACACAGGAGACTACTGAGTAAGATAAGGGCTCATGATGTTAGAGGCAAGGTTCAGGCATGGATAGAAGTTAGGCTGTCTACCAGAAACCAGAGAGTGGGGATAAAAGGGTTCTTCTCAAAATGGCAGCCAGTGACAAGTGGTGTTCCGCAAGGCTTAATGTTGGGACTACAATTTTTCACTATATACCTTAACAGTCTAGGTGAAGGAACAGAGGGCATTTTGACTATGTTTACAGATAATACAAAGATAGGTAGAGGGGCAGGTAGCATTGGGGACACGAGGAGGCTGCAGAAGGATTTGGACAGGTTCAGAGAGTGGGCAAAGACATTGCAGATGGAGCAGAATGTGGGAAATTGTGAAGTCATGCACTTTGGTAGGATGAATAGAGGCATGGACTATTTTCTAAATGGAGAGGAAATTCCAAAGTCTGAAGTGCAAAGAGCCTTGGGAGTTCTAGTCCAGGATTCTGTCAAGGTAAACTTGTAGGTTTGAGTCAGTAGTTAGGAAGACAAATGCAGTGATGGCATATATTTTGAGAAGATTTGAATATAAAAGGAGGGATGTACTTCTGGGGCTTTATAAGGCTCTGGTCAAATCACATTTGGAATATTCTGAGCAGTGTTTCTCAGAAAGGATGTACTGGTCCTGGAGTGTATTCAGAGGAGGATCACGAGAATGGTCCCAGGAATGAAAAGCTGAATATATGAGGAATGTTTGAGGACTCTGAGTTTAGACTCAATGGAACTTAGAAGGATGAGTGGGGATCTAATTAAAACATATGGAAAACTGAATGGCCTGGACAGGATAGATGTTGGGAAGATGTTTCCATTAGTAGGAGATACTAGTACCTGTGGGCCTAGCCTTAGAGTAAAGGGAAGACCTTTTAGAACAGAGATATGGAGTAACTTCCTCAGCCAGAGAATAATGAATCTATGGAATTCATTGCAACAGAAGGCTGAGGAGGCCAGGTCATTGAATATATTTAAGACTGAGATAGATATATTCTCGAGTATCAAGGGGATCAAGAGTTACTGGGAAAAAGCAAGATAGTTCCTTGGATGTTGCCTGACCTGCTGCGCTTTTCCAGCAACACATTTTCAGCTCTGATCTCCAGCAACTGCAGCCCTCATTTTCTCCCTGACAAACTTATCAGACATGAATGAATGGTGGAGTAGATTCAATGGGCTGAATGGTCTCATTTCTGCTCCTACGTCTTCAGGTTTTATGGTACAATGACATACCACAGGGACCAGCGCCAAGCCCCTTGTTGTTTATAATACAAATGAGTATTTTGCAGAAAATGGAAAATGTGACAAGTAACCTGCAGATGACACGCAGATTGGCTGGGTAGTTCACAGTGAGCAAGAAGATCTTAGATTGCAGAAGGATATAGAGAGTTTGTTCCCCCCTTTGAGAACCTTCTGCACCGTAGCCGAGATATCCTTGATCCTGGCACCAGGGAGGCACCATTCTGATTTCTCACTGCCAGCAGCAGAAACGGCTATCTGTGCCTTTGACTAGAGAGTCCCCATCACAATTGATCACTTGAAACCAGCCTTACCCCTCAATACATTAGAGCCGTTCTCGATACCAGAAACCTGACTGTTTGCGCTACATTCCCCGGGGAGCCCATCACCCTCTACATTTTCCAAAACAGCATATTCGTTTGAGATAAGGATAGCCACAGGAGACCCCAGCTCCACCTACCTCCCTCTCCGATCTTTCCTAGGGTTAATCCATCTACCTGACTGGCTCCTGCAATAGTGTGAGGCAATTTGCTTTTGAAGAAGTAACAAGACCAGGGAATACTCAATCAATGTTACTGCACTAGCAAGTTCAAATGGCCAGAGAGATCTTGGGATGCTTGTTTATAGATCCCTGAAAGTGGCAGGACAGGTTAATAGAGTAGATAAGAAGCCAAGATATTTGACACTTGCCTTTATCAGTCATGGCATAGATGTTAAACTAGGGAGGTCATGTTGGAGCTGTACAGGAGTTTGTTTTAGCAGTAAAATCGACGTTTCGGGCAAAAGCCCGTTCCTGATGAAGGCCTTTTGCCCGAAACATCCATTTTACTGCTCCTCAGATGCAGCCTGAACTGTCATGCCTTTCCAGCACTACTAATCCAGAATCTGGTTTCCAGCATCTGCAGTAATTGTTTTACCTAGGAGTTTGGTTAGGTCAGAACTGGAGTACTGCATGCAGTTCTGGTCTCTGCAGTATAGGAAAGATATGATTGCACTGGAGAGAGTGCAAAACAGATTCACCGGGATGTTGCCTGGGATGGAGCAGTTAAATTATGAGGAGAGGCTGGATAAGCTTGAGTTGTTTTCTTTACAGCTGAGAAGACTGGGGGGTTGGGGAGGTGTCCTTGATCAAGCTGTGTTAGAGTCTGAGGGTCATAGACAGAATGAACAGAAAGTAACTGTTCCCCTTGGTTGAAGGGGCATTAATAATGAGTCATAATTTTAAGGCGAAAGGCAAGAGGTTAGAGGGAATTTAAGAAAAAATATTTTCATTGGAGAGTGGTGGAAATCTTGAATGCACTACCTAGGACAGTAGCTAGAAACTAGCAGGCAACTTCATAAACTTTAAAAAGAGCTTAGATGAACATTTGAGATGTCATAAAATTCAAAGCTATAGGCCAAGTGCTGGTGAGTGGGATGGGTGTCAATTTAGAGTAATTTTTTTCTTGTCAGTGCAGACTCAATGGGCCAACGGTCCTCTTCTGTGCTGTTTTATTCCATGATTTGATTCGCTGAGTTGAATGCCTACTAAATCCATGAGCTTTTTGTTTGGTCTCAGTTGATGGTTAGACTAGTCAAGTCGTATCCCAGAATGAAAACAGGCTTGATTGAGAAAGTGCTCAATCTTTGTCATCTGCGAACCTTGTGATTAGTCAACGAAACATGTTCACACAAGACTGCAGATTATTTTTAACAACAGAATATACATTTATGATCTAAAAGAAGAAATAAGTAGACAAATGCATTATGTATTTATGCATATATGCATAAAACAGCTGGAAAAGTTATGAACACAAACACCTAAAGAAGTGTTTCAATGAACACCATTCATTACATAGTCTCAATCCAAGAGAAATATCACTCCGATCACAGAGTTCAACATCTTTACTATTTTTTTAAATTCACTTGTGGGAGATCACTGTATTTATTGACCACCCCTTTTTGCCTTTGAAATGAATGGCTTGTTAGGCCATTTCAGAGGTCAGTTGAGAGTCAACAGCATTCTGTGGATCAGGAGTCACCTGTCACCCAGACCGGGTAAGGGTGGCAGTTTCCTTCCCCAAAGGACATTAGTGAACCAGATGTGTTTTTTCCAACACTAAATTCATGGCCAACATTAGATTCTTAATTCTCATTCTTTTTTTAAAATTTAATTCAAATTCCATCATCGGCTACGGGCAGATTTTTAATCCAGGTCCCCAGAACATTAGCTGAGTATCTGGATTAAGCATCCAGTGACAATGCCACTAGACCATCAACTCTGATGTAATGGTTGCTGCTTTCTTTTTCTTAAATACAAAGACAATTTTATGGCTTGTTTTCTGAGTTTGCTGACATGAAACTCTTACAATTTTCATGGCCTAAATGTTATCAGTTCGAAAGATTTGATGATTTCAAACCAAAGTCTCCTGGCTTAGAAGTTTCACGGATGAGAAACTGTACAGCTAGTTGACTGGTTCCCTTGAACAGAACTGGGAAAACTTGGTTCCCCCAAAAGAATAAACAATTCTATCCTCTGAACTGAACTCCGGGTACTTCGGAACCTACCCTTAAAACTGTTGCTTTGGTGTCAAAGTTAAATTAACTGCCTCTCTCTGTTTTCCTCTGCTTGTCCTAAATCGAGAATATAGATACTTTTATCACTTACACTACACTGAAGGAGTCTGCTTGATGATTGGCTGAGGTCAAATGCTTTGTTCAAAATTATCTATTGAGATCACTGTTTCAAAATGATTGTCTGACCTTCTATGAAAATACTTTTCAGAACTAGCCCAAATCTCATTCTGAAAATATTATAATTATTATATACATTTCATCACATCTACCTTTGTTGCATCTGCTATTTAATGTGCAATTTATTGTTTGTATTAACTAAAATTTGTCTATTAATGCCTGTTTAATTTATTGTATTCTTGTTTAATTATTAAAGAAAAATACGACTAAAAATGAAATCGCGCCTACTAGTTTTCTCATAGGGTTAGAAATCAGCATGGTTTCTAATTCTTCTCAACTGAAGATATGCAGACACCTGTCATGGTATGAATGCAGGGTGGCAGCAGTCTGTGAATCATTTATTAACGCTCCCTGTCAACACTCATAAAGATTGAAACTGAAAGGTCTTCTTCTTGACAGAACACACTTAGTTTGTTGCAGTGATTGCCACAACCGAACATTAGCCTCAACAGCTGACCAGAAATGCACAGAGCCCAGGAGAAAGCTTGACTCTATCAGAGTTCCTAGTCTTTGTGGAAGGCTTTAGCTAAGATGTGCATCACAGATTCAATCAGCTTCAGAATGCCTCTGGATTCATAGAAGCTCTGCATTGCAGATAAAGGTCATTCAGCCCATCAAATCTGCACCAACTCTCCAAACAGCATCCTAACCAGAGCTATCTGCTAACCCTATATCCCATAACTCTGAATTTACCATGAGCAATCCACCAAGCCTGCACACTACAGGCAATTTAAAATGGCCAATCAACTCAATCTGTACATCTTTGGACTCTGGGATGAAACCAGGCCATCCAGAAGAAACCCACTGAGGCAGAGGGAGAACATGCATACTCCACACAGACAGTTGCCCGAGAGTGAAATTGAACTTAAGTTCCTGGCACTGTGAGGTAACTGTGTCACCATTCAGAAATCCCATAAAGATCAGATAAAGATGCTGTGAACACTTTGTAGCTGTGTTGATGACATTTTAAGAAGATGGTTAGAAATGGAAGGTTTGAGATGATTGACAAATTAACTGCTAACTATGAAAACGTTATTCAAGCCTTTGGGTTCCAAACTGAGTTGTCCAACAGTTGCTGTAAGATACCAGACAAACTTCACAATGGCCCCCAGGAATCTTCAGGAAATATTGACTATTTGCTAATGATCTGTATTGGGTGCCAGGTAACTGTGGACATAGCATGAACCGAGGGCACCTACAATGAAGCAAAGCTGGATGACAGAGGGCACAGATGCAGTCATAGTTCAATGTCTTCATTCCAGTGGGAAATTATCACACCAGCTCAAAGCCGGCCAAATTTTTAATGAAGGCTACTTCTGCTCCCACATGGGAGACTATTAAAACAATATACTACAGTAGAAAACTTTCAGATCCAGGTCAAATTCTTTAAAATCATACTGCACCAACAATAGCTTCCAAAGCTTCATAAATATTGTGGTCAGGTGACCAGCATCAAATCTGCTGACAAGACTGGTTAAGAGCTACAATCAAGCATGCTGGGAAGTTTGGCCAAGCTACTTTAAACTTTGACCTCAGTTAAAACTGGAGCAAAGACATGTTGTGACCTGTCTTTACTCAGAGACTAGTAAGGGTATGGAATGCTTTGCCTGCATCGGTAGTAGATTCGCCAAGTTTAAGTGCATTTAAGTCATCATTGGACAGGCAATTGGACGTACATGGAATAGTGTAGGTGGGATGGGCTTCAGATGAGTATAACAGGACTGCACAACATTGAGGGCTGAAGGGTGTGTACTGCGCTGTAATGTTCTATGTTCTATGTTCTGTCCAGTGAGCTGCGATCTCCAATTCCTGTGTTGGCCAAATATGGGAGGTTGGTGGTCTGATAGACATACTGACACGGTATTACTTGATATAGAACATGGAATATGATTGTTGAAGGCTTGGTGTAAATATTTAAGGGTTATTGACCAATAAACTCCATTAGTTGAGATCGAACACTGTGATGAGGTTTGGTCAATTTATTGGCTGAGTGCAGAAACGTTTCTGGAAAGTGAACATGTTTTGGGATAAATGTTAGCAAAACAAAGGATTTCACAGGAGTGATCATCGAGACCAATACTTGAAAAGTAAATGCCCTGAAGTTATCTTCAGAGAGACAAAGAACCATGAGGCAAGATCTACGCAGAGAGAAAGATTGGCCACTCCACACGAATCAGGGTGGTATTTATTTTAAGCCAAACTTATAAAGATAGAGCTGAATATTAATTAAGGTAAAATAAAGAGAAATTAAATGAATTGGGTTAAAGAGAGGCTCAGTTGGATAAAGGAAGAAGGAAATGTTGCAATGAATATTTGTTTTATGTTGAGTATTGTGACATAAAGAGTTAAATAAAGAAGGGTTTGTTTAATTAAAATCTGAGTTGACTTCCTGTCCTTTTTCTGACACACAAGAGAAGAATACCTGGGGAAAAGGTTTGAATATCCTTTTCAGGTAACATTTTTGCTGTCCTTGAGTGTCTACGATAAGAAGTGACCTTAGGTTGCACTAAAGTCGAACTCACCAGCCTTGTATTCTCAAACATCCAACCTGAAAGTGATGAAGAGATCAGCTGGCCCAACTGATGTCAGAATTCATATCCGTGTCTGAGGATAGAGGTGAATTGATCAGTAATTGGAAATAAGTTGAGTGTTTGCTGTATGTGAGAAACAAATGGCAGAATTTGTGAAGGTAATCTGATCACTTCCTGTATCCCTTTGATGACGTCAAAAGAGTTAGGAGATGATGGCAGATTGTCAAGAATGGGAAGGGATACAAAGAGAACATTGAAATAACAAGTGGCTCATGTGCATTGAGCATTGTAGTATCTTTTTAGTGATTTCACCTAACTCCACTACTGTAAGAGGGGTTGTGTAGATGACAGACTGAGTCCTCACCTTCCATGCCACTAGTAGTCTCAGGACTCATTGGGGCAGGATTTGGGGATGCTGAGACATTCAATTCCTTTGCAAAGGTGGGTGAGGGTTCCCAGTCATCATCACATGCAACACTCTGCCAAGTATTCTCTTCTAGCTCTCTCCAGTCCAATTCTTAATCGCCATCTCCGTCAGAATGAACTGTCCCATAAGCACACATCATTCATTTTTGTATCGACAGCCAACATTTTAATTCATCTGGTTTCCGATGGACGGAAATGTTGGGACGAAGCAAGGAGAGAGGAAGGAAAGCATGCTTCCACATTCAGTAAGGTTACAATGATAGTCTGTAGTTTGGAGCAGTTAAGGGGAAAAGGGTTATAAAATGAAAAGTCTCATTAGGAAAATGAGAAGCTATGTGAGGAAAGTGAGAAGTTATGTGGAGAAATAGAAAGTTTATGTGAAAAAGTGGAACAACACGAATCAGAGAATTCCTACAGTGTGGAAGCAGGCCATTCAGCCCATCCCAATCCTGCAAACAGCATTCCACCCAAACCCACCCCATCCTATCCCTGTAATCCTGCATTTTGTATGCTTAATCCACCGAATCTACACATCCTTGAATACTACGGGAAATTTAGCACAACCAATCCACGCAACCTGCACATCTTTGGACTGTGGGAGGAAACCAGAGCATCCAGAGGAAACCACACAGGCATGGGGAGAATGTACAAACTCCACACAGACAGTCACCCAAGGGTGTGGTTGAAGCCAGGACCCTGCCGCTGTGAGACAGCAGTGCTGCCCACTGAGCCAGAGTCTGTTAAATGCGGTGCACATGACCCATTGGGAGAAGGCTTACTGAGCAGTGCAACATGCAAACAGTAAACAAGATGCATCCAAACAGTCTGTGACCAAACTGAATGAAAAACACATACATTTGCAGGCTTCCATTAAAGTTCTGTATCAAGTAATCATTGGAAGTAGAATCTCTGTAGCTGATAACTCAAAATGCCAACAATTAAAATGTTGGCTATTGATACAAAAATTAATGATGTGTCCTTATGGGACAGTTCATTCTGATGGAGATGGCAATTAAGAATTGGACTGGAGAAGCTAGAAGAGAATACCTGGTAGAGTGTTGCATGTGGTGATGACTGGGACCCCCACCTCCCTTTGCAAAGGAATTGAATCACTCAGCGTCCCCAGATCCTGCCCCAATTAGTCCTGTGACTAATAATGGCATGGAAGGTGAGGAGGGATTCTGGGTAATCCAAGATGGAGGACGGGAAAAATTTATGGTGTAAGAGCTGCTCCTTTTTTTGAGGTATTTTAGGTGTTGGAGGTGATTTCCTCGAATTCCAGGAGCAGCAATTACTGTTTTATATGCTGTTGCATTGATTTGGGACTTTGAAAAAAAAGTCAAAACAACAGCAGTTTAAAAGGGAGAAGAGCAGATAAAGGAAGCACATGGTGAGGACGGTGCAGGAGAGAGAGAGAGACACACACACACACACACACAGAAAAAAAGAGGAAAACCTGCACAGTTACTGCCTTTGCTGTTTGAATTTGTATATCGCTGGACATCGGAGTGCATCTGGGAAAATTAACAAACAGTGAAAATCACAACTAATCTTGGAGGAACTGTTGGGCGAAGTTCACAGCACAGAATTAGATAAGTTAATTGTTGTTCAAAGTATGTCCAAAGGCTGCAGTAGTGGGTACAGTGGTTCTTTCTTGATTATATGTTTTTGGAGATAAGTTTCTTGATGAAACTTAAAATATAAGCCATAGCTATTACTTTAACCTGGGGCAGTGTTTGTAGAGGAATAAGACGGTGTTACTTTCTGGGTTTGTAGATTGTGAAGGAGCAAAAATGGCCTTTACAGTGATATGTACTTCTTATCAGATGTGGAAGTTTAAAGAGAGTTTAAGGGTTACTGCGGATTATATCTGCCATAAATGCTGTTGGATGCGAATCTTATCAGATCAAGTGGATCGGTTGGAGAGCCAAATAGAAGCGATGAGGAACTTGCAACAGCAACAGTATGTGATAGATGGCAGTTATAGAAAGGGGGGAAAGTCTCAGATACAGTCACATAGATGGGTTAACTTCAGGAAGGGTAACAGAGGTAGGCAACTGGAGCAGGAGTCTTTTTTGGATATACCCATTTCAAACAGGTATGCTGTTTTGGAAAATGTAGAGGAAATGTAGCACAAACAGCCAAGTTTCTGGTATTGAGACTGGCTCTAATGCAATGAGGGGTAAGTCGGCTTCCAAGAGATCAATTGCGTTAGGGGATTCTGTAGTCAGAGGTACAGACAGACGTTTCTGTGGCCAGCAGAGAAAAAGCAGAATGGTGTGTTGTTTCTCTGGTGCCAGGATCAAGAATGTCTCAGAGAGGGAGCAGAATGTTCTCACGGGGGAGAGGGGCCAGCAGGAGGTCATTGTCCACATTGGAACCAATGACATTGAAAGGGAAAAGGTTGAGACTCTGAAGGGAGATTACAGAGAGTTAGGTAGAAGTTTAAAGAGGAGGTCCTCAAGGGTAGTAATATCTGGATTACTCCAGGTGCTAGAGCTAGTGAAGGCAGGAATAGGAGGATAGAGCAGATGAATGCATGGCTGAGGAGCTGGTGTATGGTAGAAGGATTCACATTTTTGGATCATTGGAATCTCTTTTGGGGTAGAAGTGACCCGTACAAGAAGGATGGATTGCACCTAAATTGGAAGTGAACTAATATTCTGGCAGGGAAATTTGCTAGAACTACTTGGGAGGATTTAAACTAGTGAGGAAGGGGGGTGGGACCCAGGGAGATAGTGAGGAAAGAGATCAATCTGAGACGGGTACAGCTGAGAACAGACGTGAGTCAAACAGTCAAGGCAGGCAGGGACAAGGTAGGACTAATAAATTAAACTGCATTTATTTCAATGCAAGGGGCCTAACAGGGAAGGCAGATGAACTCAGGGCATGGTTAGGAACATGGGACTGGGATATCATAGCAATTACGGAAACATGGCTCAGGGATGGGCAGGATTGGCAGCTTAATGTTCCAGGATACAAATGCTACAGGAAGGATAGAGAGGGAGGCAAAAGCAGAGGGGGAGTGGCATTTTTGATAAGGGAAAGCATTACAGCTGTGCTGAGGGAGGATATTCCTGGAAATACATCCAGGGAAGTTATTTGGGTGGAACTGAGAAATAAGAAAGGGATGACCACCTTATTGGGATTGTATTATAGACCCCCAATAGTCAGAGGGAAATTGAGAAACAAACTTGTAAAGAGATCTCAGCTATCTGTAAGAATAATATGGTGGTTATGGTAGGGGATTTTGACTTTCCGAACATTGACTGGGACTGCCATAGTGTTAACAATTTAGATGGAGAGGAATTTCTTAAGTGTGTACAAGACAATTTTCTGATTCAGTATGTGGATGTACCTACTAGAGAAGGTGCAAAACTTGACCTACTCTTGGGAAATAAGGCAGGGCAGGTGACTGAGGTGTCAGTGGGGGAGCACTTTGGGGCCAGCGACCATAATTCTATTCGTTTTAAGATCGTGATGGAAAAGGATAGACCAGATCTAAAAGTTGAAGTTCTAAGTTGGAGAAAGGCCAATTTTGACGGTATTAGGCAAGAACTTTCAAAAGCTGATTGGAGGCAGATGTTTGCAGGTAAAGGGACGGCTGGAAAATGGGAAGCCTTCAGAAATGAGATAACAAGAATCCAGAGAAAGTATATTCCTGTCAGGGTGAAAGGGAAGGCTGGTAGGTATAGGGAATGCTGGACGACTAAAGAAATTGAGGGTTTGGTTAATTAAAAGAAGGAAGCATATGTCAGGTACACACAGGATAGATCGAGTGAATCCTTAGAAGAGTATAAAGAAAGTAGGAGTATTATGAAGAGGGAAATCAGGAGGGCAAAACAGGGACATGAGATAGCTTTGGCAAATAGAATTAAGGAGAATCCAAAGGGTTTTTACAAATCTTTTAAAGACAAAAGGGTAACTAGGGAGAGAATAGGGCCCCTCAAAGATCAGCAAGGCGGCCTTTGAGTGGTGCCACAGAAAATGGGGGAGATACTAAAGGAATATTTTGCATCAGTATTTACTGTGGAAAAGGATATGGAAGATATAGACTGAGGGGAAATAAATGGTGACATCTTGCAAAATGTCCAGATTACAGAGGAGGAAGTGCTGGATGTCTTGAAACGGTTAAAGGTGGATAAATCCCCAGGACTGATCAGGTGTACCCGAGAACTCTGTGGGAAGCTAGAGAAGTGATTGCTGGGCCTCTTGCTGAGATATTTGTATCATCGATAGTCACAGGTAAAGTGCCGGAAAACTGTAGGTTGGCAAACGTGGTGCCATTGTTTAAGAAGGGTGGTAAGGACAAGCCAGGGAATTATAGACCAGTGAGCCTGACCTCGGTGGTGGGCAAGTTGTTGGAGGGAATCCTGAGGGACAGGATGTACATATATTTGGCTAAGGCAAGGACTGATTAGGGATAGTCAACATGGCTTTGTGCGTGGGAAATTATGTCTCACAAACTTGATTGAGTTTTTTGATGAAGTAACAAAGAAGATTGATGAGGACAGATCAGTAAATGTGATCTATATGGATTTCAGTAAGGCTTTTGACAAGGTTCCCCATGGGAGACTGATTAGCAAGCTGAGATCTCATGGAATACAGGGAGAA
>NC_057742.1:20515791-20523842 GCF_004010195.1 Chiloscyllium plagiosum
CAGAACTGGCTCAAAGGTAGAAGACAGAGGGTGGTGGTGGAGGGTTGTTTTTCAGACTGGAGGCCTGTGACCAGTGGAGTGCCACAAGGATCGGTGCTGGGTCCTCTACATTTTGGTAAGGTCCTAGGGAGTGTTGCTGAACAAAGAGACCTTGGAGTGCAGGTTCATAGCTCCTTGAAAGTGGAGTCGCAGGTAAATAGAATAGTGAAGAAGGAGTTTGGTATGCTTTCCTTTATTGGTCAGAGTATTGAGTACAGGAGTTGTGAGGTCATGTTGCGGCTGTACAGGACATTGATTAGGCCACTGTTGGAATATTGCATGCAATTCTGGTCTCCTTCCTATTGGAAAGATGTTGTGAAATTTGAAAGGGTTCAGAAAAGATTTACAAGGATGTTGCCAGGGTTGGAGGATCTGAGCTACAGGGAGAGGCTGAACAGGCTGGGGCTGTTTTCCCTGGAGTGTTGGAGGCTGAGGGGTGACCTTATAGAGGTTTACGAAATCATGAGGGGCACAGTTAGGATAAATAGGCAAAGTCTTTTCCCTGGGGTCTGGGAGTCCAGAGCTAGCAGGCATAGGTTTAGGGTGAGAGGGGAAAGATATGAAAGAGATCTAAGGGGCAACGTTTTCATGCAGAGGGTGGTACGTGTATGGAATGAGCTGCCAGAGGATGTGGTGGACTCTGGTACAATTGCAACATTTAAGAGGCATTTGGATGAGTATATGAATCGGAAGGGTTTGGAGGGATATGGGCTGGCTGCTGGCAGGTGGGACTAGATTGGGTTGGGATATCTGGTCGGCATGGACGGGTTGGACCTAAGGGTCTGTTTCCATGCTGTACATCTCTATGACTGTATGACTCTATGATTCAGTCTGTCATCTACATAATCCCTCTATGGTATTGGAGTTTGGGGAAATCACTAAAAAGAGCTTTTGAACCCACTGCAGATTCTTCTGTGAATTTTGAAGGCATTCATCAGCAAAGATTTTCACATGGGCTTGATGATAGGGAAGTAAAATTAATGTTAATGTGTGTGTGCGCTGTGATTTCATCTGCTTTAGTGTGAATGGGGTGGGGAATTGGAAGATATGAAGGAAGCTAAATTAACCACTTTTGGTTATAACAGAGAGGATCCAGTAAATGGTTTAAGTAGGTATAGCCAAACAAAAGAGGAGCATCAGACTGTGAATGCAGGTTGATTTTGGAATCATTTCACCCAGGTTTTGGGGATAGGGATCATACTAGGTTAACTGGAGGCAATTTTTCTACTTAGTTAAGAACCTGAGTAGCACATGCTGCAGAATGGGGAAAGAAAGGGGTGTGATAATTTTGACCCCAACAGATGTTACACAGGATGAGGTATGAAGAGCAAGGTAATTGGTTCAAGTTTGGGACAAAGAAATTCAACAGGTATGGGGAAAGGGAGCACAATTGGGAAAATGTTTCTCATAAAAGTGGTCTGGTGTGGAAAAGTGAAGGAAGCAGAAGAAGGAGTGGTGGTGTAAATCCTCGGAGTTTCCTGCCTCCATGTGGGTAGAGGTAGAGGCCAAATGGAAGCCGACCCAAGATCTCAGGTGCAGTGTTATAACCGCAGTTGACTGGATCACTTCACTCGGGATTGTCAAGCATCTGCATAGGACTGAAAAGGACAGGGACAAGGACAAGGACAAGGATAGGAATCAGGATGGGGATACAGAGCTCTGCCACTAGAGGGACTAATGAGACTAGCTTCAGAAAGGGAATTGAAGGAGGCTATTTCTCTTCATCCACCATTACTGAATGCAAATCCAAAAGCATGACAGTGTCAGGTGTCGGCAGCATGGGTGTGTAATGCCATGTGGGATAGCGTGGGAAGACCACTGTTAGAATGCAAGGTAGGAGGCCACTCAAGCGAGTTCCTGTGGAATACAGGGGGTATCCACACTACTCTTAACACATCCACAGAAGTTTGTTTATCTTGGTGAGGAAAGGGGCAGTTATTTTGTTGGGTTTACCTGACATTTACAAGAAGGATCTGAAAGCAATTCAATTGAGTTTAACTTGGGTGATATGGTTTTGATTCTATCAGTAGTTGTAAATTGCCTTTTTATCCAGCGAATTGTTACATCCGGCAGATGGCTGATGGGAATAAGGTGCCAACAGAGACAAGCAAGGAAACCTATGCAAATAGAGTCTGTGTAGTTGAGGTATTCTAGTCCTGACTCAAACCTACGGATATGTCCAATGATTTAATTGCACAAGAGCTTATTGCTAAACATGCAGGTGCATTAGTCATGATAAGCGAGACTGACGTTAAATGTTGTGGGGGGGTGGGGGGGGGTAGTAGTTGTAGAAGCCTCTGACCCAAAATCCAAAGCAGTAAGGTTTCCCAAAATAAACTGAAGGGGAAGTAGAAATGGTAATTACAAGTCTGATAAACAGGGAGCTTTTACAAACAATTCTTCTATTTGGTCAATTTGAAAACCAGATGGTTTATGGCCATTGATTATAGAGAGTTAAATAAAACAATGTTGCTAACAGAGCTTAACCAACAGTAGTAATCAGTCCTTGGCCAACAATGAAACAAATTCCACAAATGAAATATTAGTAATGGGTTTTGATCGATTCCTTTAAATCAACAACATCAATATAAATTTGCTTTTATGTTTCAAAGTCACCAAAAATATGGACTTGTTTACCACGAATGTGCCAGAACTCTCCATCCATCTTCCATTGGAGTCTTTTTCACAATCGGATTGTTTAATTCAATATGTAGATGAACTTCTTTTCCAGACTGAGACTAGAGAGGAACATCTCTGTCTGATTATTGGATGAGCTACTAAACCTCCTCACCTTGACAGGTCTTAAAATAAATCCTAAGAACATGTAAACTGTGAAATCTTAGGTAGCCTACTTAGGCACTGTGTTAACTCACAGGAAGTCAAATTGAGAAGAAATGCCAGGAATCAGTTGCCCGGCTGTAAAATGTAAAATTACTGTGACATTTTTTGGGATTACTGGACTATTGTAGAAATCATATTGATGGCTTTGCTACCAAAGCATTTCCATATCAGATCTTTTAAAGAATGATGCACCATGGCAGTGGACTGAACAGCATATGGAGGCTGTTATAACAGGCTTTAGCTACAGATCCAACACTGCAAGTGCCAAGCCAGAACTCTCTTTTGCACTGGAGGTCACTCAGTGTTGGGACCACAACTTTTCACTTTACACATTAAGAATTTCAATGAAGGAACAGAGGGCATTCTGGCTAAGTTTGCAGATGACACATAGATAAGTAGAAGGGCAGGTATCACTGAGGAGGCAGGGATGGTGCAGAAGGATTTGGACAGGTCAGGAGAGAGGGCAAAGAAATGGCAAACAGAGTACAATGTGAGAAAGTGTGAGGTCATACACTTTGGTAGGTAGAATAGAGGCATGGACTATTTTCTAAATGGTGAGAAAATTCCGAAGTCTGAAGTGCAAAGAGACTTGGGAGTTCTAGTCCAGGATTCTCTCAAGGTAAACTTGCAGGTTGAGTCAGTATTTTGGAAAGCAAATGCAATGATGACATTTATTTTGAGAGGACTTGAATTTAAAAGCAGGAATGTACTTCTGAGGCTCTATAAGGCTCTGGTCAAATCACATTTGGAGTATTGTGCACTGTTTTGGGCCCCGTATCTCAGGAAGAATGTATTTGCCATGGAGCGTGTTTAGAGGAGGTTCATGAGAATGGTCCCAGGAATGAAAAGCTTAACATATGTGGAATGTTTTAGGACTCTGGATCTATACTTGATCGACTTTAGAAGGATGAGTGGGGATGTAATTGAAACTTTCCACACTGTAATGTAATGTAATCTAAAAAAAATCTAATCTAATCTTACAGAATACTGAATGGCCTGGACAGAGTGGATGTTGGGAAGATGTTTCCATTGACAGGAGAGACTAGGACTGAGGGCACAGCCTTAGAGGAAAGGGAAGACCTTTTATAACGGAGATAAAGGGAAACTTATTCAGCCAGAGAGTGGTGAATCTATGGAATTCATTGCCACAAAAGGCTGTGGAGGCCAGGACATTGAGTATAGTTAAAACTGAGATAGATAGGATCTTCAGAATAACTGGGATCAAGGGTTACGGATTGATGGTGGGAGAATGGAGTTGAGAAATCTATCAGCCATGATTGAATGGGGGAGCAGCCTCAATGGGCTGAATGACCGAATTTCTCTCCTGATCTTATGGTTTTATGGTCTTTACTATTAATGTGCATTTTCTGACATTTATGAAGAATGAGAATAATGAATGGGATTAGGATAACAACATCCTCATGACACTGGAAGATTTCCTGGAAGAAACACCAGCTGTATGTATGGACACGCATCAGAAACAATTAGTCTGGTGCTATTTGGTTAATAGGAATTATCTCATCATGCAACATTTGGCCAACAACTTAGTCAACAACTTAACTAGCAATAGGTTCAACCGTATCATTCTTTACCTACTTTCTGTCCTCTCCAGCCTGAACATTTATTAACTCAATACTCATTCCCACATTCGCCTTTGCAAACATAACTAAGCAATTTTGAACATCTCGCAACCAAAATGCTTTCCCGGCAGCTGGTGACTGATTTAACAAAGTATTAGATAAACTATCTGACTGACCAACTATGGAACTTCTGTCTGACTATCTGTCTTGTTACAGACTGGAGCAAATCCCCACAAAATATTCAGAATGTACACTAGACGCTAACATTTTCTTATTTTAAAGGGAAATATGAATGTATTCCAGATGCAATTTGATTGGTCAAATTACTGAATTTAAAGCAAAACACACTTCATTCATCTACTATAGTTAAAATACAACAAAAGAAAGAAGGAATTGGATTAATTTAACTCTACTGGAAAACTAAAGAGAATAATAGCTACAGTAACTACTACTAATTATTGTTCTAATAAAGTAACATCCTGTAGATACACCTCCTGACAAAGTGTCAAATTCAGAAACATGCCACTCCTGTAGCAGGAAGAGAAGCTCCAGCACTTGACTAAAACTAATAGATGGCAAAAATAGCTGCCACTTCTTCAAAACTCCAACAGCAATTGCTCAAAACTAAAACCAAAAATCCAGATTCTGTGAGAGCTTGACCACTTCCATTCAGGCTGCTTCTATCATTCCATTTTATTTAAGAACCCCAAAGCTTCACAAGCTGTTTACGCTAGTGCCTGTGGAAGACTGCTCCATCAGTGTCGAATCATCAGACAAACAAGAGTCAAGGTGGGAATTAAAAGTATGATGATAGGGATTACATGCTTCGAAGATAGCATGATACTGATGGCAACACTGAACACCATATGCCTTGATTTGGCTTATATGAAACAATGACTGCAGATGCTGGAAACCAGATTCTGGATTAGTGGTGCTGGAAAATCACAAAGTATATGAAACCAGGTAAAAACAATGACTGCAGATGCTGGAAACCAGATTCTGGATTAGTGGTGTGGGAAGAGCACAGCAGTTCAGGCAGCATCGAGGAGCAGTAAATTCGACGTTTTGGGCAAAAGCCCTTCCTCAGGAATACAGGCAGAGTGCCTGAAGGGTGGAGAGATAAATGAGAGGAGGGTGGGGGTGGTTCCGAGGCGGAAGATGAGGCGTTCTTCCTCCAGGCATCGGATGGTGAGATTTTCCCACAATCCAGTAACACCTTACTTTATCAACAATAGAATGGGGTCCATAATACCTCGGTGACAAACATGCACCTGATTGATGAAGTTGAGGCATAGATTGTTGTTCCACTTCATACTCTGCAGAATTCACTTTACCATCAAAATAATCCTTGCTCAATTTCATTTTGTGTTCCATTTTAATAGTTAGGCAAAAGTGAGGACTGCAGATGTTGGAAACCAGAGTCTAGATTAGAGTGGTGCTGAAAAAGCACAGCAGGTCAGGCAGCATCCGGGGAGCAGTTGAACAGTTCATCCACTTTGCTAACACCTTCCACCCCGACCTGATTAGAGTGGTGCTGGAAAAGCACAGCAGGTCAGGCAGCATCCGAGGAGCAGGAAAATTGACATTTCGGGCAAAAGCCCTTCAACAGGAATGGAGGCAGGGAGCCTCCATGATGGAGAAATCTCTCATGGAATGTCCTGTTGTCATAACATGTGGAGTAAATCCAGGTGAACTAGTGACTGTGTTTCACATTGTAACAAACAGTAGTACTAAGTTCCATGTTTTGTTGTGTGAGTCTTCCAAATCATATTTTTAAACTACGATTCATCCTCTTTACTTTCCCACTTAACTGAGGGTGATACGCTATATGGATCCTTTAATTGATCCCAGCTAACATTACTTGAGCGCCTTGATCTGATTCAATACTTTCTGGGAGTCCCATCTAGTAAACGTTTGTTTCACTTGGATATTAGCTGCCATTTTAACTATGTATTTATGAAAAGGAATGCTGCACCTCATTTACTGAAAATATCAGTGACCACTAAGATATGTTGATATTTTTTCAGATTAGATTTCCCACAGTATGGAAACAGGCCCTTTGAATCGACAAGTCCATACTGACCCTCTGAAGAATAACTGCTGAGCCACCGTGCTGCCCTCCCCGCTGTGGTGGTAAAGGACCAACATGATCCATCTGCAAATTAGTCAGTGAGCCTTCGACTGGTCTTGCATGCCTAAATTCGCCTTTAATCATGTACCTATCATGGTTATTTTGAAAACATTTTAAACAGTTGTCCACATAATATTTCACATTCTTAACCAAATTAAGCCATCAGCATAGCCCTTCAGTTCAATTAGCAATTGGTTCTACTCCCTGATGACCAGACCACCAAGACATTGATTTGATTATGATCCTGATTTGGCACCACGTAGCATCCATTATTAAGAACAAATCCACCCATTATCTTTCTATAGGAAGCAGGGTATGCAGTGTTCTCTAAATGTTTTATATCATCATCGCAATGCTGAGCCTGTGTGAGATCTTCCATTTTAAACTGACTTCTGGTAACAGCATTTATCATTTCATCCACTGGGGGCTGCCACTTTTCTCTCTGTTGAGCGCCTGTTTTCCTTGGAGGGAATTGAGGGGGAGATTTGGGCACAAGTTTTGCATTTCTTGTGGTTGCAGGGAAAGGTGCCGGGAGTGGAGGTTGGGTTGGTGGGGGGTGTGGACCTGACAAGGGAGTCACGGAGGGAGTGGTCCTTCCGGAATGCTGATAGGGGAGAGGAGGGAAATATATCCTTGGTGGTGGGATCTGTTTGGAGGTGGCGGAAATGACAAAGGATGATACGATGTACCTAGAGGTTGATGGGGTGGTAGGTGAGGACCAGTGGGGTTCTGTCCTGGTGGCGATTGGAGGGGCGGGGTTTAAGGGCAGAGGAGTGGGAAGTGGAGGAGATGCGGTGGAGAGCATCGTCGACCACATCTGAGGGAAATTGAGGCCTCAATGCCCTCCGCTTCTTCCTTTCCCACCGACCCAACCAGTACCCTTCCACTGACACCCTCCTTCGACTGACTGAACTAGTCCTCACTCTGAACAATTTCTCTTTCCAATCCTCCCACTTCCTCCAAACCAAAGGAGTAGCCATGGGCACCCGCATGGGCCCCAAATGTGCCTGCCTCTTCGTAGGATATGTGAAACAGTCCATCTTCCGCAACTACACTGGCACCACCCCCCACCTTTCCTCCACTACATCGATGACTGTATCGGCGCTACCTTGTGCTCCCACAAGGAGGTTGAACAGTTCATTCACTTTGCTAACGCCTTCCACCCCGACCTCAAATTTACCTGGACCGTCTCAGACTCCTCCCTCCCCTTCCTAGATCTCTCCATTTCTATCTCGGGCGACCGACTCAACACGGATATTTACTACAAACCGACCGACTCCCACAGCTACCTAGATTACACTTCCTTCCACCCTGCCCCCTGTTGGGTGGCACGGTGGCACAGTGGTTAGCACTGCTGCCTCACGGCGCCAGAGACCCGGGTTCAATTCCTGCCTCAGGCGACTGACTGTGTGGAGTTTGCACATTCTCCCCGTGTCTGCGTGGGTTTCCTCCGGGTGCTC
>NC_057742.1:20523977-20541196 GCF_004010195.1 Chiloscyllium plagiosum
TGACCTGCTGCGCTTTTCCAGCAACACATTTTTCAGATTCATCTCACAAGGTAATTTAAGAGCTAACTCTGTAAGAGGCGTGCCTTAGTGATATTCTACATATACTCCACATCCTGTCTTTCTAATACCATTTGCCACCACAGAGGATCCATCATCAAAAATATTCAAAAGCCCGTTTTGTGGTTTCTCTCTGTCTAGTTTTGTCAGATATATATCCAGATCTTGTAGACTTCACCGGTCCTCCTTGCTTTTGTGTTGTAACAAATTGTCTCTTGGGATCATTTGTTACCACAATTTGACACTCATGTGGTTTACCACTGTAATTTAAAGTGCCAGCTAAGAAACTTGGCAATTCTTCAATTTGACTGTGATATCTCAACCTTGAAGAATTAATGTCCGATGTGCTGTCCAACTATGCTACTTTTAATGCATCCATCTAACAACAATGTGTGAAATTGTGTCTCACAAATTTGATTTTTTTTTGAAGTTTTGACCAAGAAGATAGATGAAGGCAGAGTGGTAAATGTTGTCATGGACTTTAGCCAGGCCTTCAACTAGGTTCTGCATGGTGGACTTGTTTAGTGAGGTTCGATCATGTGAAATCCAGGGAGGTTTAACCAATTGAATACAAAATTGGCTTGACAATAGGAGACAGGGAGTGGTGGTGGTGGGTTGTTGTGAAAATGAAGGCCTGAGCCCAGCGGTGTGCTGCAAGGATCAGTGCAGGGTGCACTGCTGTTCACCATTTATAAACGCGATTTGGGTGAGAATATAGGACGCATGATTAATAACTTTGCGGGTGACATCAAAATTAATAGTGGATTGTGAAGAAGATTCTCTATGAGTACAACAGGATCTGAATCAACTGGATCAGTGGGCAGAAGACTGGCAGTTGGAATTTAATTCAGATAAATGTAAGGTTTTGCCTTTTTGTAAGACAAACTAAGGCAGGACTTACTCAGGTAATGGTAGGGCCCCATTAGGGTCCAGGTAGATAGTTCCATGAACGTGGCGTCACAGGTAGAGTGTGGTGAAGAAGGCATTTGGCATTCTTGCCTTCATTGGTCAGTGCATTAAATACAGGATATCATGTTACAGCTGTATGATATATTAGTAAGGCCAAATTTAGAGTATTGCATACAAGTCTGGTTGTCCTAGTATAAGAAGGAAGTTATTATTAACTAAATAGGAGTATGTCCTGTAAGGATGTCATTCACAAATTGTAAATCTTTGCTCTGCTGGGATTAAAAGCCTAGAAGCATAAGCCACCGGTCGCAGTCTCCTATGATGTTCTTGCAAAAGCACTGCAGCAGTGTTAATGGTGTTGCAGTGACCTATAGTGCAAAAAAGAGTTCTGGGTTTGGCATTTGCAGTGCTGGGTCAACATCTAAAGCCTGATTTAATTCTGAAACAGCCTGCATGTGCTGTTCAGCGCACTGCCATGGAAATTCCTTCTTCAAAAGATCTAATAATGGAGATGCTTTGGTGGCAAATCCATCAATATGATTTTATACAATAATCCTCTAATCTCAGATTAGATCATAGAAAGTTTACATTTATGAAAGGGCAATTGCACAATGGATTCCTTGCGTTTCTTCTCAGTTTTGTGCTTCCTGTGGATTAACACAGTGCCTAAGTACACCACCTAAGACTTCATAGTTTGCATCTTCTTAGGATTTATTTTAAGTCCTGATGAGGTGAGGAGGGCTAATAGTTCATCCAATAATCAGAGATGTTCCTATCTAGTTTCAGTCTGGAGAAGAAGTTCATCTACATATTGGATTAAACAATCAGGTTGTGAAAAAATCTCCAACCCTTTAGTTAATCTTCAGTGGAAGATGGATGGAGAGTTGAGGCACACTCATGGTAAACAAGTCCATGTTTCTTGCTGACCTTGAAACATAAACGCAAATTTATGGATGTAGGTTTGCTCGCTGAGCTGGAAGATTCGTTTTCAGACATTTTGTCACCATACTAGGTAACATCATCAGTGAAATGACATCACCACAGGAAATGGCATTACCAACCCAAAGAAACCCAAAAACATAAATAGAAAGCGGGCCATACCAGCAGTGCTTCATCCAGAGGCTCACTGGTGATGTTACCTAGTATGGTGATGAGAGGTCTGAAAATGAATCTTCCAGCTCAGCGAGCAAATCTATGTCCAGAACCTCAACCTGAGCTACAAATCTTCTCAAAACTTGCTAGCAAATTTATATTATCATTGTTGATTTAAAAGAATAGATCAAAACCCATTACTAATGCTAAGAAATGTCAAATATTTTGCTTGTGGAATTTGTTTCATTGTTGCCCAAGGACTGGTTGCGACTGTTGGTGCTAACCATTTAGCTCTATTAGCAACATTCTTTTATTTAACTCTCTATAATCATTCGGCAATGGCCATAAACCATCTGGTTTTCATATTGGCCAAATAGAAGAATTATTTGTTGAAGCTACAGGTTGTAAAAACTCCCTATTTTATCAGACTTGTAATTAGCTTTTCTACTTCTCCTTCAGCTTGTTTCAGGAAACCTTACTGCTTTTGGATTTTGGGTCAGAGCCTTCTAGAAATACATTCCCCGCCCCACCCTCCACATTTGACCATTGTCATGCTTACTCATGAGCAATGTATTTGCATATTTAGCAATAAGCTCTTGTACAATTAAATCATTGGACTTGATAGAATCCATAGAGTGTGGAAACAGGCTACTTAACCTAAAAGGTTCACTTCGACTCTCTGAAGAATATCCGATCCAGACTCATTCCCCTCCATTATTACTCTAAATTTCCCCTGACTATTGCACCTAACCTACATATCCCTGAACACTATGGGCAATTCAGCTTGGCTAATTTACCTAAACTGCACATCTTTGTGACTGTGGAAAGAAACGAGCACCCAGAGGAAACCCATGCAAACATAGGGAGAACGTACAAACACCATACAGACAGTCGCCTGAGGCTGGAATTGAACCTGGGTCACTGGCGTTGTGCAGCAGTACTGCTAACCACTGAGCCAATGTGCCACCCATAGGTTTGAGCTAGAGCCAGAACACCCTGAATGTAAAGACTCCATTTTTATAGGTTGCTACGTGTACTCTGTTGGCACCTTATTCCTATCAGCCATCTGTCACACGCAACAATTCACTGGATCAAATAACAATTTACAGCTATTCATAAAATCAGAATCGGAGAAGTTGGATTAATTTGGCCAAGAGATAACAAACCAAATTGCCCAGCTTCAAAGCAATTGAATTTGTTTTACATCCTTCTTGTAAATGTCAGGTAAACGCATCCAAAATAATTGGCCCTTTCCTCACCAAGATAAACAAACATCTGTGGACAAGCGAAGAGTAGTGTGGATACCTCCTGTATCCCACAGGAACTTGACTGTTTGGTCTCCTATTTTGCCTTCTAGCAGCGATCTTCCCACATTATCCCATGTAGCATTACACACCCATGCTGCAGAGACCTGACACTGTCATGCTTTTGGATTTGCATTCAGTAATGGTGGATGAAGAGAAATAGCCTCCTCCAATTCCCTTTCTGAAGCTAGTCTCATTAGTCCCTCTAGTGGCAGAGCTCTGTATCCCCATCCTGATTCCTATCCTTGTCCTTGTCCTTGTCCCTGTCCTTTTCAGTCCTATGCAGATGCTTGACAATCCCGAGTGAAGTGATCCAGTCAACTGCGGTTATAACACTGCACCTGAGATCTTGGGTCGGCTTCCATTTGGCCTCTACCTCTACCCACATGGAGGCAGGAAACTCCGAGGATTTACACCACCACTCCTTCTTCTGCTTCCTTCACTTTTCCACACCAGACCACTTTTATGAGAAACATTTTCCCAATTGTGCTCCTTTTCCCCATACCTGTTGAATTTCTTTGTCCCAAACTCGAACCATTTATCTTGCTCTTCATACCTCATCCTGTGTATCATCTGTTGGGGTCAAAATTATCACACCCCTTTCTTTCCCCATTCTGCAGCATGTGCTACTCAGGTTCTTAACTAAGTAGAAAGATTGCCTCCAGTTAACCTAGTATGATCCCTATCCCCAAAACCTGGGTGAAATGAATCCAAAATCAACCTGCATTCACAGTCTGATGCTCCTGTTTTGCTTGGCTACACCTATTTAAACCATTTACTGGATCCTCTCTGTTATAACCAACAGTGGTTAATTTAGCTTCCTTCATATCTTCCAATTCCCCACCCCATTCACACTAAAGCAGATGAAATCACAGGGCACACACACATTAACATTAATTTTACTTCCATATCATCAAGCCCATGTGAAAGTCTTTGCTGATGAATTCTTTCAAAATTCACAGAAGAATCTGCAGTGGGTGCAAAAGTGGCGCTCTTTTTAATGATTTCCCCTAACTCCAATACCGTAACAGGGGTTATTTAGATGACAGACTGAGTCCTCACTTTCTTTGCGACTAGTAGTCACAGAACTCATTGGGTCAGGATTTCTCCACATAACTTCTCATTATCTTCACATAGCTTCTCATTTTCCTAATGTGATTTTTCATTTTCTAAATCTTTTCTCCTTAATTGCTCCAAACAACAGACTATCATTGTAACCTTACTGAATGTGGAAGCATGCGTTCCTTGATCTCTCTTTGCTTCTTTTCAACATTTCTGTCCTTCGGGAACCAGACCTGGTACAAACTTACTGCAATACTCAACCCACTTGAGCCACTTCTTATTTCAATGTTCTCTTTGTATCTCTTCCCATTCTTGACAATCTGCCATCATCTACTCTTAACTCTTTAGACATCATCAAAGGGATACAGGATTCCCTTCGTAAATTCTGAAATTTATTTCTCGCATACAGCAAACACTCGACTTATTTCCAATTACTAATCAATCTGCCTCAGTCCTCAGATGCACGTATGAATTCTGACATCAGGTGGGGCATCTGACCTCATAATCAGGCTTAGGCTGGATGTTTGACTTTCTAGCAACCTGAGGTCACTTCATATCGTAGACACTCAAGGACAGCAAAAATGTTACCTGAAAAGGGGTTTCAAACCTTTTCCCCAGGTATTCTTCCTTTGTGTTATTTCAATGTTCTCTTTGTATCCCTTCCCATTCTTGACAATCTGCCATCTTCTCCTAACTCTTTTGACGTCATCAAAGGGATACAGGAAGTGATCAAATTACCTTCACAAATTCTGCCATTTGTTTCTCACATACAGCAAACACTCAACTTATTTCCAATTACTGATCAATTCACCTCTATCCTCAGACACGGATATGAATTCTGACATCAGTTGGGCCAGCTGATCTCTTCATCACTTTCAGGTTGGATGTTTGAGAATACAAGGCTGGTGAGTTCGACTTTAGTGCAACCTAAGGTCACTTCTTATCATAGACACTCAAGGACATCAAAATTGTTACCTGAAAAGGATATTCAAACCTTTTCCCCAGGTATTCTTCTCTTGTGTGTCAGAAAAAGGACAGGAAGTCAACTCAGATTTTAATTAAACAAACCCTTCTTTATCTAACTCTTTAGATCACAATACTCAACATAAAACATACATTCATGGCAACATTTCCTTCTTTCCTTATCTAACTGAGCCTCTCTTTAACCCACTTCATTTTATTTCACTTTATTTTACCTTAATTAATATTTAATTCTATCCTGGCTTGAAACAAATGCCACACTGATTCGTGTGAAGTGGCCAATCTTTCTCTCTGTGTAGATCTTGCCTCATGGTTCTTTGTCTCTCCAAAGATAACTTCAGGGCGAATACTTCTCAAATATTGGTTTTGGTGATCACTCATGCGAAAGCCTTTGTTCTGCTAACTTTTATAGAAAAATGAGCTCACTTTCCAGAAACGTTTCTGGCAGTCTGCCAATGAATTGACCAATCCCCATCACAGTGTACAATCTCGACTAATGGAATTTACTGGGAAATAGCTCCCAAATGTTTATAGCAAGCCTTAAACATCTACATTCCATTTAAGATAATACAGTGTCAGTGTATCTAGCAGACCACTATATATCCTCCCATATTTGGATAACACAGGAAATGCAGATCATAGCTCACTGGACAGGTCACATGCCTTGACTCCAGTTTTAACTGAGGTCAAAGTTTAAACTAGCTTGACCAAAATTTCCAGCATGCTTGATTGTAGCTCTTAACCAGTCTTGTCAGCAGATTTGATGCTGGTCACCTGACCACAATATTTATGAAGCTTCAGAAGCTATTGTTGGTGCAGTATGATTTTAAAGAATTTGACCTGGATCTGAAAGTTTTCTACTGTAGTATATTGTTTTAAAATGTCTCCCATGTGGGAGCAGAAGTAGTCTTCATTAAAAACTTGGCCGGCTTTGAGCTGGTGTGGTGATTTCCCACTGGAATGGAGCCATTGAACTATGACTGCATCTGTGCCCTCTGCCATCCAGCTTTGCTTCATTGTAGGTGCCCTGGGTTCCTGCTATGCCCACAGTTACCTGGCACCCAATACAGATCATTAGCAAAATAGTCAATATTTCCTGAAGGTTCCTGGGGGCCATTGTGAAGTTTGCCTAGTCTCTGACAGCAACTGTTGGAGAACTCAATTTGGAACCCAACGGCTTTAATAACTTTTTCATATTTAGAAATGTATTTGTCAGCCACCTCTAACCCTCCATCTCAAACTATCTTCTTAAAATGTCATCAGCACAGCTACAAAGTGCACACAATATCTGATCTTTATGGGATTTCTGAATGGTGACATAGTTACCTCACAGTGCCAGGAACTTGGGTTCAATTCCACTCTCAGGCAACTGTCTGTGTGGAGTATGCATGTTCTCCCTATGCCTCAGTGGGTTTCTACTGGGTGCTTTAGTTTGCTCCCAGAGTCCAAAGATGTGCAGAATAAGTAGATTGGCCATGCTAAATTGTCTGTAGTGTGCAGGCTTGGTGTAGTGGCAATGATAAATGAAGGGTTAAGGGATATAGTGTTGACAGATGAGTTTGGGTGGGGTGTTGTTTGGAGAGTTGGTGCAGATTTGATGGGTTGAATGACCTTTATCCGCAATGCAGGGTTTCTATGAATCCATAGGCATTCTGAAGCTGATTGATTCTGTGATGCACAGCTTTGCTAACTGGGCTCTATGCATTTCTGGTCAGCTGTTGAGGCTAATGTTCGGTTGTGGCAATCACTGCAACAAACTGAGTGTGTTCTGTTAAGAAGAAGACCTTTCAGTTTCCAATCTTTATGAGTGTTGACAGGGAGTGTTAATAAATGATTCACAGACTGCTGCCACCCTGAATTCATACTATGACAGGGGTCTAAATTTCTTCCATTGAGAAGAATTAGAAACCATGCTGATTTCTAACACTATGAGAAAACTAATAGGCGCGATTTCATTTTTAGTAGTATTTTTCTTTAAAAATTAAACAAGAATACAATAAATTAAACATGCATTAACAGACAAATTGTAGTTAATATAAACAATAAATTGCACATTAGGTAGCAGATACAACAAAGGTAGATGTGATGAAAAGTATATGATAATTACACTTTTTTCAGAATGAGATTTGGGCTAGTTCTGTGCAGATTTTTGTAGAAGGTCAGACAATCATTTTGAAACAGTGATCTCAATAGATAATTTCAAAGAAAGCATTTGACCTCAGCCAATCATCAAGCAGACTCCTTCAGTGTAGTGTAAGTGATAAAAATATTTATATTCTCGATTTAGGACAGGCAAAGGTCAATAGAGAAAGGCAATTAATTTAGCTTTGACACCAAAGCAACAGTTTTAAGGGTAGGTTCAGAAGTACCTGGAGTTCAGTTCAGAGGATAGAATTGTTTATTCTTTTGGGGGAACCAAGTTTTCCCAGTTCTGTTCAAGGGAATCAGTCAACTAGCTGTACAGTTTCTTATCCGTGAAACTTCTAAGCCAGGAGACTTTGGTTTGAAATCATCAAATCTTTCGAACTGATAACATTTAGGCCATGAAAATTGTAAGAGTTTCATGTCAGCAAACTCAGAAAACAAACCATAAATTTGTCTTTGCATTTAAGGAAACAAAACCAGCAAACATTACATCAGACTTGATGTTCAAGTGGCATTATCACTGGATACTTAATCCAGATACTCAGCCGTTCTGAGGGCCTGGGTTCAAAACCTATCCGTAGCAGATGATGGAATTTGCATTCAATTTACAAAAAACATTAGAATTAAGAATCTAATGTTTGCCATGAACTCCTTGCTGGAAAAAATGATCTGGTTCACTAATGCCCTTTCGGGAAGGAAACTTCCATTTTTGTCTGGCCTACACGTGACCTCCACCCAACAGAAATGTGGTTGCCTCTCAACTGCTGTCTGAAATGGCCTAGCACTCCACTCAGATCAAAGGCAACTAGGGAGTGGGGCAATAAATACTGGCCAGGCAGTGATCACCCACAATCAAATTTTAAAAATGTAGAGATTTTAAACTCTCTGAGATAGGAGTGATATTTCTCTTGGATTGAGGCTATGCAATGAATGGTGTTCTGAAAGAGATTGAAACTTTCTCTAGGTGTTTGTGTTAATAAACTTTCCAGCTGTTTTATGCATATGCATAAAACAAAAGTGCATTTGTCTGCTTTCTTTTTCTTTTATTTCATAAACTTATGTTTTATTGTTTAAAAAATCTGCAGTTTTGTGTGAACACGTTTCGTTGACCAATCATAAGGTGAGCAGACAGCAAAGATAGAGCACGATATCAATCAAGCCTGTATTCATCCTGGGATATGACTTGGTCAGTCTAACCATCAGCTGAGACCATAACAAAGAGCTCATAGATTTACTAGGCATTTGACCCAGCAAATCAACTCATGGAATCAAGCAGCACAGAAGAGGACCATTGGCCCATTGAGTCTGCACTGACAAGAACAAAATTACTCAAAATCTACACTAATTCCACTTTGCAACATTTGGCCTATAATTTTGAATTTTATGACATTTCGAATGTTCATCTAAGTACTTTTTAATATTTATGAAGTTTCCTGCTAGTTTCCAGCTATCGTCCTAGGTAGTACTTTCAAGATTTCCACCACTCTCCAATGAAAATATTTTTCCACAAATCCCCTCTAAACCTCTTGCCTTTCACCTTAAAATAATGACCCATTGTTAACTCCCCTTCAAACACGGGAAATAGTTACTTGCTATTCACTATATCTGTGCCCCTCATACTCTTATACAGCTCGATCAAGGTTCCCCTGCCCCCCACCCACTCACCAACCCCCAGCCTTCTCGACTGTAAATAACCCAAAATTATCCAGTCTCTCCTCATCGTTAAATTGCTCCATCCCAGGCAACATCCTAGTGAATTTACTCTGTACCCTCTCCAGTGCAATCATATCTTTTCTACACTGCAGAGACCAGAACTGCACACACTACTCCAGTTCTGACCTAACCAAACTCCTGTACAGTTCCAACATGACCTCCCCAGTGTTGTCAAAAAGCTAGTCCCCTTTTTTCTAAAAGCTGTTCCTTGGCCTTTTTCAGAGGGGCAATAAACCAGGCCGGGCTCTGATCAGTCTGGTTTGGTACAGAGGTGAAAAGGATTTTGAGAGGCCTTTTATTTGTATGTAAGCAAATGAGACTTCAGGCCAAAGTGGTCATGTTTTAGAAGTGACCTGTATAATGATAGGGGAGTGGTCAGCTCTTTAGCTGACCTGAGCCGAACAGTTTTAGTTCAGTCTTGAGGAGATCAACAGGGAGCTGCGTGGAAACTCTCTATCTCTTTTTCTGCCCTTCAACTTCAACCTGTAAGCATGTGTTCTATTTATACCGGTGTTTCAAGGGAGTTTACTTATTAGGACTGTTGTGCATATTCAGAACAGCATCATTAAGTCCAGTTGGATAGATTGAGTTCTGTAAGGGTTCTTTATTCTGTTCTTTGTGATTCATTATGTAACATGGTGAATTAATTTTTGTCTGTCTTAAAATCTAGTAGTCAACCTAGCTATCTTACTGTAATGAAAAATTAACAAAATTAACATTTATTGTGAAATCTGAAAAAGAATGCTTTGCTAAATTTTGTAGGCAAACAGCCTGACTTTGCTGAATCTTGCAGGCAGACAGTCTGACCTTGCGAAGTCTTGCAAGCACTCAATTCAGCAGAGTCGGGGAAAACACAAACGCAATAAGCAATTATATCAACAGCAAAGGAATGAGAAAAACAACTCCATTTTTGGAAAGGAGCACGAATGTTCCCAGCTCTTGTCCTTGAGTGGTATAATAAGGCGAAGTGAAGTACAGTATAAAGAGAATATGTGAAAGCTATTTAGTGCCCCTTACATGAGGCGTTTTGCCAAATGTATTGGGTCCCCTGCAGTGGTTAAAAATAAACTTTTTCTTTGCTCTTGCTAGCATTTGAGTTGAGTTGATTTAATTTCCACAACAGTAAACTTGGGGGCTCATCTGGGAACCTGCGACTGGGGAAGATTCTGAAGATTCCCAGGAGGCGCAGGTGCCAGCGCCTTGAAAGTCTTTCATTTCACCTCGAGCCTGAATTGGCCCCTTTGTGTGAGAGGACTGGGAATCTGTGGATCGCCCCAGCGCCGGGTTTTGAATTGAACAGGGTCGGGGTAAGGGTCGTGGCTTAAGTAATCCTACATAGAGACTCATTTTAATAGAATAAATAAAGCAGGAAGAGGGTCCAGTGAACACTCGTGCAGTATTCGAGTAAAACCCAAGGGAAGGGATTGCCATCTCTACAGTGCTTTAGAGACAGCAAGTTTAAGGGTGGTTTTAGACTTGGAAACACCACTGGCAGAGTTGGACTCTCCAAAGACGTACTGGGTACAGGGTTTCTTGGTTTACGAAAGCCAAGGCATTGAGGCTGACACGTCCAATGCGAGAGGTGACCTCCGGAGGTAAAAGCAAGTCAAAGGGAAAAGATAACGGTACCGAGAGAGAGAGCTGAACATTTTTCCAGTAACCCTGAAAATGAGCTCCAGCAAGACCAAACAAAAAGAGGGTCCACAGGGGACTTTGAATGGCCAACCAAAGATGCAATACGTGCTAAATAATTACTGCTCAGAGTCTGTAAAGCAGTTATAATTGTGGATTAAGCAATGTGGTTTTCTGGAGGGAGGAAGTTTTAGTAAAAGACAGTTGGAAATACTGAGGTCACGGTCGGAGGAGAGAGAGAAGAAGAAACGGAAGGGAAAAATTGAACCTGTGAATGGGAGTGCTTATAATATGTGAAAGGCCGAGGCTGATATCAGGGAAAGGAAATCTCAAGTAAAAAATAGATCAAATACGCATATAAACACCAGCGCACATGCAGACACGCACAGAAAACAACCTAATGAAGCTGGACAGTGTCTTAAGTCTGTTTCAGATCCTGACCTTGATGACTGCCCTCCAAGATCGACAGCCCCCCTACGAGATCCACCTGGCGAAGGTTCCAAGTCAGTGGCCGCTTCCTCAGGGTCTGCTGATTCACTGGTAGCATCTCATACTCACAACAGATCGAAGCAAGGAGCCCAAAAGAAGGACGGCCACTCCAAGGTGGAAAGGCATCCAGGGCCTATTCACAATCACCCCACAACGGACGATGAGTCAGATGGTGAGGGTACTGGCATATAATCATCTAACCAGGTGGTTCTGCAAGCCCCAATGGTTGAAGTTGCAGGTCCAGAAGGATATCCAGTGTTAGTCCACCGGCCATGGACCAGGAAGGATTTGGAAAGTGCCTATGGGCAGTTGCCTGACTCACGCGAGATTGGAGGTAATAAGTTCGCCAAAGAAGTGACAAAGTTCTGTATCGAGTTCCGTCCCACATCACATGAGGTGAGATGTCTCCTGGGACGAAATTTGGGTCCCGATGTCACCAAAGTCAAATATAAATGGCCAACCGCAAATGTCCATGCCAGAGTAGCCAACCCGCAAGTGGAGCAGAACGGAGGCTTGAATGCTTTTGTTGCAGTGCTGACAACCGCCTGTAGGGAGGCATTCCCAGTGCGAATGGACATGACCAAAATAGGAATGTGTAAACAACGGGAAGGTGAGACCGTGTCCCAGTACCTTACATGCCTCACTGAAGTCTATAACGCCATAGTGGACTGATACCACCTGAGGACGTAACGAGGGGCAGAGATCATGCCTTATGAGGCACACCTGAGGAACAGCTGCATCAATGGAATGAAGGACAAAATAGCAATAAAGGTAAAAGACACATGTATTACCTGGGACATGGGAAAGCTGAATTTGATAGAACCCACACGCAATACATGCAGAAAAATTGCTGTCCCATGAGAAGGATAAGCGGAAACTAAAGATGGAACAGCAAGCACATAAAGCTCAGTTACTATGATACAAATGGTCACCCAGCCATTGGAGGGTGGTGCTGCGGGAAAGGAGAGATGCAGAGGTGGAGGTTGCGGAAGGGGAAGAGGAAGAGGTCGCGGAAGAGGGGCTGGCAGAGGTTGATCTGGCGGAGCATGGACCACTGGGCGAGACAGTGCCCGCACAGGCAGCCTCAACAGCCCTGGAGGCTGGACAGCAAGGTGATTGATGGGGGAACGCTGAGGTAGAGGTGGGCAGCCCACAAGGTACAGATAAGCCTTATTCCTTTATGCTTGGCAATGAAGACTCGCTTACGCTAACCTCTTCTACTAATTTTATGGGCACTGAAACATGTCCCACCTCTATATCGAATGCTGAGATTGCAAAGTGTTGACTATATGTTCAGTACAATGATGAGGCGTATAAGTCAATGCCTACCTCTGTGTTATATGTGGAAGGTACGCCAGTTACCTTTTTGGTAGATACAGGGGCAGCATATTCAGTCCTTAAGTTAAGCCAGTTCAGAGAGTCGACACAAATAAAAGTGAGTGGAAAGTTTCTGAACTCAATGGGTGCATTAAGAGTCATGATACGAGAGAGGTTTACTGCACCCCTATTGTGTGAAACCCGTAATGGAGAAACATTCCAATTCTCATTTTTGTTATCGGAATTCTGTCCTTTAAATCTGATGGGTTGGGATCTCATAGTGAGACTGTGGTTGGATTTGCTTCATACCCTGACGGACTTACAGGTAATAGGAAAAGAAGATTTACCAGTGCAGGCGGTAAAATACGACTCACGACCCCTGATTTATGTCTATGAGTGGCGATTAAGCCAGAGAGTGATAAGTTCAGTGAGCGATTCACTCGTCCCGGAAGTGAGTAACCATGTTAATCCTATTAACACTGATTTTCTTGCTGGGGATATGCTGCATTGCACAGCACACATACACCGCGATGGCCCTGACGAATCATATGAGAAGGATTGATTCAGAAGATTGGTTAAACCAGATCAGTTGTTATTGTGCGACTTTTATTGGAATGATCACAGATGTGCAGTCATAGTAAATTTATCTAAAGTATCTGTGACGGCAAGTAGACCCTATCTTTTTGATGTGGAAGCTCTTTTCCTCACATGTCACTGGCGAAGGTGTCCAGTGACAGGTGGCAGGATTTGGGAGCAAGGGCAATGAAGGCACAAAAAATGAAAGATTGGGTCTTCAGGGACGATGTGGGTATCTGGTTCAATGCAGATATGCGGATAAAGAGGGAGAAACAAAATTGGCTAACTCAGACAGATAGGGCAGTCCAGGTAATCCCCGTTAGCCCTGAAGAGCCTAGAAGGATAGCCTAGCACTTTCCTAAAATAGAAGTCTCGGATCCAAGATTAAAAACGGTCCCGACTGAGTTGTAGGCAAAAGGCAAACATGATGTGGGGCTCATATGAGACTGTGAACCCATAAAAATAACCCCGAAGTCTGAGTATCGTCTTAACAGGACACAATACTCATTAAAACCCGAGGCTATAGAAAGAATTATTCCAGTCTTTGAATCCCTTTTAAAGGCTGGAGTGATAATCCCCTGTGAAAACTCACTGGTGAGGACCCCCATTTTTCCGGTCAAAAAGGCGAACATTCCAGGTGAACTGGAGGAATGGAGGTTTGTTCAAGACCTGCAGGCAGTCAATAACACTGTTGTTCCGCTTGCCCCAAATGTTCCTAACCCCTATTCTAGATTGGCTCAAATTCCACCGGAAAGTAAATGGTTCTCGTAATGTCTTCTTTCGTGTACCGGTGCACCCAGATAGTCATTTCTGGTTCGCTTTTTCATTCAAAGGGAAATCGTATACCTTCACACTAATTTGTCAAGGTTACTGTGAGTCCCTCACCATATATAATGAGGCTCTACGCAGGAGACTCTTGTTTTAACCCCAGGGACAGTGCTTCTGCAGTATGCATATGATCGCTTAATAGCAGCACCAACAGAGAAACAATGTGAAAGCGATACCCTTGTGTTGCTCTGCCATCTAGCTAGGGAAGGGGACAAAGCTAGTCTCGCAAAACTACAATTTGTGCAGCAACAGGTGAAGTTCTTAGGTTACTTAATATCTGAATAAGGGAAGGCCATTGGTCAAGACAGAGACCAAGCAATTCAGCAAATTCCAAAGCCTCACACTAAGAAACAATTGCTGTCCTTTTTGGGCATGTGCTCCTACTGTAGAATGTTTATCCCACATTACGCAGCCCTTGCGGCGCCCCTGAGTGACATAGCCCATGGCAAAGGGTTGCAGAGCCAGAGTCCGTTGCAGTGGACCTCAGAGACCGAGTGTGCCTTTGTTAAATTAAAAAAGGTGCTCCAAACTACACCTACACTGAGGATTCAGAATTCAAACAAACCTTTTGTACAAATGGTAGAAGAGAGGAGTGGATGCATGACATCTGTGCTGTTGCAGGATCACGGGGGAATATTGAGGCCGGTAGCTTATTTTTTGGCCAAACTAGTCCCCATAGCTGCAGGACTTCCCAAATGCCTGTGTGCCGTGGCTGCAGCTGAAAAGGCTGTTGTAGCATCCAGGGATATAGTCGGCCATGGTGAATTAACCCTATTGGTCCCACATACAGTTTCCTTACTGCTTTCCGAGCAGAAGACAGCACACATGTTGGCAGCACGTTGGCTCAGATACAATACTGTGTTATTAGAATACTGTGTTATTAGAAATGCTGTGTTATTAGAAATGCCTAATATACTGTGTTATTAGAAATGCCTAATATTACGTTAAAGCGATGTAACGGCCTTAACCCTGCTAGCCTTCTCCCCACAGAAAGAGACAGAGACCCACATGATTGTGTCACTGTAACTAATGAAATGTGCAGCCCTAGATCAGACTTGCAGAATTCACCACTTCAGAATCCAGATATGGAGTTTTTGTGGATGCATTCAGGAGCAAGGAGACAGGCCAGAATTGTTGTTGGGTATGCTGTGGTAACTACTCACAAGGTAGTCAAAGTTTGATCACTCCCTTCTCATCTGTCACTGCAAGCAACGGAGCTGATTGCCTTGACTGAGGCGTGTAAATTGGCTGAGGGAAAGACAGTGAATAATTACACCGACAGCAGATAAGCGTTCGGGGTTGTACATGATTTTGGAGCCCTGTGGAAACACAGGGGCTTTTTGACCTCCACCGGAAAGCCCATCACACACCATGGCCTAATTCCTGACCTCCTGGAAGCGGACCTATTGCCTAAATCAATCGCTGTGAGTAAATGTGAAGCCCGCACAAAAAATAACGATTCCATTTCTCAGGGCAATGTGAGAGCAGATTCAGCAGCAAGGACAGCAGCCCAGCAACCACCAAGTGATCAGTTTGACACATGTATGACAAAACTTTGTACCCCAACAGCAGATGTACGGGAGTTACAGTTGCAGGCCACACTGGAAGAGAAGCGTGAGTGGACAAGGACAGGGTGCAGTGTGAGGGAAGGGGTGTGGTGCGGCCCCAATGGTAAACCCTTTCTGCCGCGATTGTTATTCCCTTTCTATGTCAAACTGACACATGGTAAGACAGTATTTCAGCAAACTGGTGCACAAAGGGATTCACTCATTACTCCCAGAAATATTGTGAACGATGTGTTATCTGTGCCACTAATAATGTGGGAAGAGGAATACAGATGAGTCAAGCAGCACACCCCCAACCCCTTTGAACATTTACAGATGGATTTTATTGAATTAACACCCAGTGAAGGAAAAAGGTATTGCCTGGTAATAGTTGGTATGTTTTCCAAATGGGTGGAAACGTTCCCCACGTCTAAACAGGGTGCCAGTGCAGTAGCCAAGGTTTTGCTAACTGAAATAATTCCGAGATGGGGCATCCCTGAAAAGCTTAGTAGTGACAATGGGACACACCATTTGTCAATAATGCCTTACAGCAGATCTGTGATTATTTGGGAATAAACATGAGACAACACTGTGCTTACCACCCAGCGAGCGGTGGGGAAGTAGAAAGAGAGAATGTTACCCTAAAATATAATTTGACAAAAAAGGGATAGCATTACAGCTGTGCTAAGGGAGGATATTCCCGGAAATACATCCAGGGACGTTATTTGGATGGAACTGAGAAATAAGAAAGGGATGATCACCTTATTGGGATTGTATTATAGACCCCCCAATAGTCAGAGGGAAATTGAGAAGCAAACTTGTAAGGAGAACTCAGCGATCTGTAAGAATAATAGGGTAGTTATGGTAGGGATTTTGACTTTCCAAACATCGACTGGGACTGCCATAGTGTTAAAGGTTTAGATGGAGTGGAATTTATTAAGTGTGTACAAGACAATTTTCTGATTCAGTGTGTGGAATGTACCTACTAGAGAAGGTGTAAAACTTGACCTACTCTTGGGAAATAAGGCAGGGCAGGTGACTGAGGTGTCAGTGGAGGAGCACTTTGGGGCAAGCGACCATAATTCAATTCGTTTTAAAATCGTGATGGAAAAGGATAGACCAGATCTAAAAGTTGAAGTTCTAAATTGGAGAAAGGCCAATTTTGACGCTATTAGGCAAGAACTTTCAAAAGCTGATTGGAGGCAGATGTTCGCAGACAAAGGGACAGCTGGTAAATGGGAAGCCTTCAGAAATGAGATAACGAGAATCCAGAGAAAGTATATTCCTGTCAGGGTGAAAGGGAAGGCTGGTAAGTAAAGGGATTGCTGGATGACGAAAGAAATTGAGGGTTTGGTTAAGAAAAAGAAGGAAGCATATGTCAGGTACAGACAGGATAGATCAAGTGAATCCTTAGAAGAGCATAAAGAAAGTCGGAGTATACTTAAGAGGGAAATCAGGAGCGCAAAAAGGGGACATGAGGTAGCTTTAGCAAATAGAATTAAGGAGAATCCAAAGGGTTTTTACAAATATATTAAGGACAAAAGGGTAACTAGGGAGAGAATAGGGCCCC
>NC_057742.1:20542251-20566449 GCF_004010195.1 Chiloscyllium plagiosum
TTGGAGGTGCAGTGGACAGCGAAGAGGGTTACCTCAGATTACAACAGGATCTGTATCAGATGGGCCAATGGGCTGAGAAGTGGCAGATGGAGTTTAATTCAGAGGTGCTGCAGGTGCTGCATTTTGGGAAAGCAAATCATAGGATGACTTATACACTTAGTGGTAAGGTCTTAGGGAGTGTTAGAGACCTTGTCATAGCTCCTTGAAAGTGGAGTCGCAGGTAGATAGGATAGTGAAGACGGCGTTTGGTATGCTTTCCTTTATTGGTCAGACTATTGAGTACAGGATTTGTGAGGTCATGTTGCGGCTGTACAGGACATTGATTAGGCCACTGTTGGAATATTGCATGCAATTCTGGTCTCCTTCCTATCAGAAAGATGTTGTGAAACTTGAAAGCGTTCAGAAAGTCCCTCCTCCCTACCTTTTATCTTAGCCTGCTTGGCACACCTTCCTCTACCTTTTATCTTAGCCTGCTTGGCACACCTTCCTCATTCCTGAAGAAGGGCTTATGTCCAAAATGTCAATTCTGCTGCTCCTTGGATGCTGCCTGACCTGCTGCGCTTTTCCAGCAACACATTTTTCAGCTCAAGGAAGGAGGTGCCAGGGCACGGGGTGATAATATCCAAGTCTCAGAAGAGCGATGAGTGAGTCTGGTGGTGTCGGTGGTGTCCGACATCTATAGGCAGGTGAATATCTTGGTGCAGTTGCCACCCCACCCACCTCCCTCTCCCCCCACCCGGAGATGCAGTGCAAAAGGTCCTTCAGGAGATAGTAGCACCATGGCACGGCAACCAACTAAACCAGATTATGGACCTAACTCCAAGCAGGGCAGGGGGCATTAATATCACACTAGAACTGGTGGGGAGGGGAGTCGGCCGGGGCTCGGGAGTGAATCTAACCCGGTAGTGGAATTGGCCCTTCATGAGATAAATGGCATAAATGTGATGCCAGTAGGTTGGGAAGTGCGAAGGGCATCACTAGATGCGAAGGGAATACAGCATGTGCTTTGGCCCAAATGCAATACCAGAAATTAGAGGTTGGCTACCCTTGTTGGATATGTTTGCACACAGCCCAGCAGTGGACTGCCGAATCAATTACCCACAGCCTTCCATATAGTGAAAGGCAAGGGAGAAACGTGCATTTGCACAAATCAGGGGAGACTCCATTTGGGGAGTACGACACTGTACTTGAACAATGACTCTTGCTCAGCAACCTACGCGAATGGTATGATCATCAACATTACGTGTCCCTTTATCAATAATCAGACCATGATGGTGGGTATAATATGGGCCCGTGGGGAGAAAGGGTACCACTACCTCTCCCTAGTATGGAAGGGGTGCTGCTACCCCATAGTACTGTCCACTGTCCCAAAGGCCAGTAACGGGCGAACCCAAAAGGGACATCCCATGGCATTGGAATGGGTACACACTCGCAGACCCCTGGACTACACTAGGAGCGAACATTGCGTGGTCTATTCTCTTGGGAGCAGGGATGACGTTGGCAATAAACAAGATTAATGGCCTCGCATATAGTGTATTACTGTTAGGAAATGAGCACTCATTAATACTGAGTTAACGGCAGTAAGGGAAACAGTGATACAAAATCGATTAGTACTGGACATACTGACGGCCGAGAAAGGGGGCAAAATGTTAGGTAGCTCATGCTGTTTTAATATTCCTGACGAGTCCCAGAATATCACTCGTGTAATAAATCATATGAAGGCAGCGATATTACTGCCTCCCCAGCAGATGACTCCTGGTTCCGATGGCTCACCTCCCTTTGGGGAGGATGGGGGTATTGGATCCTACACGTTCTACTAATTGTAAGACTGATCTTACTCATAGTGCTTTGTATAGGACCCTGCTTGTGTGTCTGCCTACGCCATTTGCTTATGAGTGCAGTGGGATACCAAATTGTAAAACAATCAGTGGCCCCACCGCAGGACGATTCGATTTCATGGACCCTACCATACCGTGACGTTGAAGTGTGTTATATGTGAAAATGGACTATGTACAGGGCACACCAGAGCAAGTGACGATACCAGCACAAAGCTGTGTTACAGGTAGGTGGTGTCTGAGGAAAAGCCTGGTGCTCCCTAAGCAATTTGATGTATAGCTATCTGGCTTTGTGCATTTTTTTTTGTTGTTTTTGTCATTGGTGTCATAAAATGACAACAAGGGAGGAAGTGTAATGGCAAATTAACAAAATTAACATTTTTTGTGAAATCTGAAAAAAGAATACTTTGCTAAATTTTGTAGGCAGACGGCCTGACTTTGCTGAATCTTGCAGGCAGACAGTCTGGCCTTGCGAAGTCTTGCAAGCACTCGATTCAGCAGAGTCGGGGAAAACACGAGGGCAGTAAGCAATTATATCAACAGCAAAGGAATGAGAAAAACAACTCCATATATGGAAAGGAGCTCAAATGTTCCCAGCTCTTGTCCTTGAGCAGTGTGATAAGGCGAAGCGAAATATAGTATAAAGAGAATATGTGAAAGCTATTTAGTGCCCTTTACATGAGGCATTTAGCCAAATGTGTTGGGTCCTCTGCAGTGGTTAAAAGTAAACTTTTTCTTTGCTCTTGCTAGCATTTGAGTCGAGTCGATTTAATTTCCACGACACTTACTCCAGATAATTTTCACTGTATACTTACAAAAACAAATTGCAAAGTTATGGTCTGGGGCTGCCTGCTTTAAAAATGTTTTGAGTGATCTGGCCTAGTTCCTAATAGTGTTAACATCTATGCCATGACTGATAAAGGCAAGTGTCAAGTATCTTGGCTTCTTAACTACTCTATTAACCTGTCCTGCCACTTTCAGGGATCTATGGACAAGCATCCCAAGATCTCTCTGGCCATTTGAACTTGCTAGTGCAGTAACATTGATTGAGTATTCCCTGGTCTTGTTACTTCTTCAAAAGCAAATTGCCTCACACTATTGCAGTAGCCAGTCAGGTAGATGGATTAACCCTAGGAAAGGTCGGAGATGGAGGTAGGTGGAGCTGGGGTCTCCTGTGGCTATCCTTATCTCAAACGAATATGCTGTTTTGGAAAATGTAGAGGGTGATGGGCTCCCTGGGGAATGTAGCGCAAACGGTCAAGTTTCTGGTATCGAGAACGGCTCTAATGTATTGAGGGGTAAGGCTGGTTTCAAGTGATCGATTGTGATGGGGACTCTCTAGTCAGAGGCACAGATAGCGTTTCTGCTGCTGGCAGTGAGAAACTAGACTGGTGTGTTGCCTCCCTGGTGCCAGGATCAAGGATATCTCGGCTACGGTGCAGAAGGTTCTCAAAGGGGTGAACAAGTCAGCCACTGATTTGTCCATCTGAATAAACTCTCTATATCCTTCTGCAATCTAAGACCTTCTTGCTCACTGTGAATTACCCAGCCAATCTGCGTGTCATCTGCAAGCTTACTTGTCACATTTTCCATTTTCTGCAAAATACTCATATGTATTATAAACAACAAGGGGCTTGGCGCTGGTACCTGTGGTATGTCATTGTACCATAAAACCTGAAGACATAGGAGCAGAAATGAGACCATTCAGCCCATTGAATCTACTCCACCATTCATTCATGTCTGATAAGTTTGTCAGGGAGAAAGTGAGGGCTGCAGATGCTGGAGATCAGAGCTGAAAATGTGTTGCTGGAAAAGCGCAGCGGGTCAGGCAGCATCCAAGGAACTATCTTGCTTTTTCCCTAAAGGCAAGTGTCAAGTATCTTGGCTTCTTAACTACTCTATTAACCTGTCCTGCCACTTTCAGGGATCTATGGACAAGCATCCCAAGCTCTCTCTGGCCATTTGAACTTGCTAGTGCAGTAACATTGATTGAGTATTCCCTGGTCTTGTTACATCTTCAAAAGCAAATTGCCTCACACTATTGCAGGAGCCAGTCAGGTAGATGGATTAACCCTAGGAAAGGTCGGAGAGGGAGGTAGGTGGAGCTGGGGTCTCCTGAGGCTATCCTTATCTCAAGCGAGTATGCTGTTTTGGAAAATGTAGAGGGTGATGGGCTCCCCGGGGAATGTAGCACAAACAGTCAAGTTCCTTGTATTGAGAACGGCTCTAATGTATTGAGGGGTAAGTCAGGTTTCAAGTGATTAATTGTGATGGGGACTCTCTAGTCAGAGGCACAGATAGCTGTTTCTGCAGCTGGCAGTGAGAAATCAGAATGGTGTGTTGCCTCCCTGGTGCCAGGATCAAGGATATCTTGGAGAGGGTGCAGGGTGTTCTCAAAGGGGAGAGGGACGAACAAGAAGTTGTTGTACATATTGGAACTAATGACATAGGAAGGGAAAAAGGATGAGATTCTGAATGGAGAATATGGAAAGTTAGGCAGCAGTTTAGAAAGGAGGTCCTCAAGTGTAGCAATAGCTGGATTACTCCCGGTGCAATGAGCTAGTGAGAGTTAGAACAGGAGGATAGAGCACTTGAATGTATGGCTGAAGAGCTGGTGCAGGGAGAAGGGTTCACATTTTTGGATCTTTGGAATCTGTTCTGGAGTGGAAGTGACCTGAATTGGAAGGGAACTAATATACTGGTAGGGAGATTTGCTAAAGCTGCTTGGGAGGATTTAAACTGCTATGCTCGGCAGGTATGAGCCATGGAGATAGTGAGGAAAGAGATCCATCTGAGACTGGTATAGTTGGGAAAAGAAGCGAGTCAAACAGTCAGGGCAAGCAGGAACAAAGCAGAGGACAAGGTAGGACTGACAAATTCAACTGCAGTTATTTCAATGCAAGAGGCCTAACAGTGAAGGCATGGTTAGGAACATGAGGCTGGGATATCATAGCAATTACAGAAACATGGCTCAGCGATGGACAGGACTGGCAGCTTAATGTTCCAGGATACAAATGCTACAGGAAGGATAGAAAGGGGGGCAGGAGAGGAGGGGGAGGCGTGTTTTTGATAAGTGATAGCATTACAGCTGTACTTCGGGAGAATATATCTGAGAATACATCCAAGGAAGCTATTTGGGAGGAACAGTGAAATAAGAAAGGGATGATCACTTTATTGGGTTTGTGTTACAGACCCCCTCTAGTAGTCAGTGGGAAATTGAGAAATAAAATTGGAAGGAGAAGTCAGTTATCTGTAAGATTAACAGGGTGGTTATGGTAGCAGATTTTAACTTTCCAAATGTAGACTGGGACTGCCATAGTGTTAAGCGTTTAGATGGAAAGGAATTTGTTAAGTGTGTACAAGTGTGGATGTACCTACTAGAGAAGGTACAAATTTTGGAGCAGGAAAATCGACGTTTCGGGCCAGAGCTCTTCATCAAGAATCCTGCTGAAGGGCTCAGGCCTGAAACGTCAATTTTCCTGCTCCTTGGATGTTGCCTGACCTGCTGTGCTTTTCCAACACCACTCTCTCAACTCTGATCTCCAGCATTTGCAGACCTCACTGTCTCCAAGGTGCAAACTTGACCTACTCTTGGGAAATAAGGCTGGGCAGATGACTGAGGTAAAAACAATGACTGCAGATGCTGGAAACCAGATTCTGGATCAGTGGTGCTGGAAGAGCACAGCAGTTCAGGCAGCATCCAAGGAGCAGTAAAATCGACGTTTCAGGCAAAAGCCCTTCATCAGGTGACTGAGGTGTCAGTGGGGGAGCACATTGGGGCCAGCGACCATAATTCTATTAGTTTTAAAATAGTGATAGAAAAGGATAGACCAAATCTCAAAGTTGAAGTTCTAAATTGGAAAAAGGCCAGTTTTGATAGTATTAAGCAAGAACTTTCAAAGCTGATTGGGGACAGATGTTCACAGGTAAAGGGACAACTGAAAAATGGGAAGCCTTCAAAAATGAGATCATGAGAGTCCTGAGACAGTATATTCCTGTCAGTATGAAAGGAAAGACTGGTAAGTATAGGGAATGCTGGATGACTAGAGTAATTGAGATTTTGGTTAAAAAAAAAGAAGGAAGCATATGTCAGGTATAGACAGGAGACGTTGAGTGAATTATTAGAAGAGTATAAAGGCAGTAGGAGTATACTTATGTGGGAAATCAGAAGGGCAAAAATGAGATGTGCGATAGCTTTAGAAAATAGGGTTATGGAGAACCCAAAGGGATTTTATAAATATATTAAGGACAAAAGGGTAACGAGTACAGAATAGGGTCCCTCAAAGATCGACAAGGCAGCCTATGTGTGGAACGACAGGAGATAGAATTGATACTAAAAGAGTATTTTGCAGCAGTGTTTACTGTGGAGAACGACATGGAAGAGAATGTGGAGAAATGGATGGTGACATCTTGAGAAATGTCCTTATTAGAGAAGAGGAGGTGCTGGATTTCTTAAACACATAAAGGTGGCTAAATCCCCAAGGCCTGGTCAGGTGTTCCCTTGAACTCTGTGGGAAGCTCAGGAAGTGATTGTTGGGAGCCTTGTTGAGGATTTAAATAATCAAAAGTCACAGGGGAGGTATTGGAAGACTGGAGATTGGCTAATGTGGTGCCACTATTTCAGAAAAGTGATAAGAAAAAGCCAGGGAACTATAGAACAGTGAGCCTGACATCGTTGGTGGGCACGTTGTTGGAGGGAATCTTGAGGGACAGGATTGAGATGTATTTGGAAAGGCATTGATTAAGGATCATCAACATGGCTTTGTGCGTGGAAAATCATGTCTCGTGAACCTGATTTTTTTTTTGAACAAGTAACAAAGATGACTGAGGCAGAGTGGTGGACCTGCTCTATATGGACTTCAGTAAGGTGTTTGACAAGGTTCCTCGTGGTAGACTGGTTAGCAATGTTAGGTCACTTGGAATACAGGGAGAACTAGAAATGTGATTACTGAACTGGCTCAAAGGTAGAAGATAGAGCATAGTGGTGGACTGCGGCATTTTAGAATGAAGGCCTGTGACCAGTGGTGTGCCACAAGGATCAGTGCTGCGTTCACTGCTTTTTGTCATTTACATGAATTATTTGGATGTGAAGATAAGAGGAGCAATTAGTAAATTTGCGGATGACACCAAAATTGGAGTGTAGTGGACAGCGAAGAAGATTACCTCAGATTACAACGGGTTAGATGGGCCAATGGGCTGAGGACTGGCAGATGGAGTTTAATTTAGATAAATGTGAGGTGCTGCATTTTGGGAAAGCAAATCAGAGCAGGACTTATACACTTAGTGGTAAGATCCTGGGGAGTGTTGTTGAACAAAGAGACCTTGGAGTGCAGGTTCATAATTCCTTCAAAGTGGAATCAAAGGAGATATGATAGTGAAGAAAGCGTTTGGTATGCTTTCCTTTATTGGTCAGAACTTTGAGTACAGGAGTTGAAAGGTCATGTTGCAGCTGTACAGGACATTGGTGAGGGCACTTTCAGAATTTTGTGTGTATTTCTGGTCTCCTTTCTATCAGAAGGATGTTGTAAAACTTGAAAGGTTTCAGAAAAGATTTACAAGGATGTTGCCAGGGTTGGAGGATTTGAGCTATAGGGAGAGTTTGAATAGGCTGGGACTCACTGGAGCGTCAGAGGCTGAGGAGTGACCTTATAGAGTTTTATAAAATCATGAAGGGCAAGGATAACGTAAATAGACAAAGTATTTTCCCTGCGGTGGGCGAGTCCAGAACCAAAGCGCATAGGTTTAGGGTGAGAGGGGACAAATTTAAGAGGGAGATAAGGGACAACTTTTTCACACAGAGGGTGGTGCATGTGTGGAATGAGCTGCCAGAGGAAGTGGTGGAGGCTGGGACAATTACAACATTTGAAAGGTATCTGGATGGATATATGAATAGGAAGCATTTCGAGGGATATGGGCCAAAATGCTGACAAATGTGACTAAATCAGGTTAGGATATCTGCTCGATCTGAACGGGTTGGACTGAAGGGTCTGATTTCATGCTGTACATCTCTATGACTCTTATTAGTGTAAATTCCATCAACCACTGATTTGTCCATCTTAACAAACTCTCTATATCCTCTTGCAATCTAAGATCTTCCTTAATCTTCGTATCGTCCGCAAGCTTACTTTGTATTCCCCTCACATTTTCTTCAAAATGTTCATATATATTACAAACAACAAGGGACTTGGCCCTGGTCATTGTGGTATGCCACTGCACCATAAAACCTTAAGACACAGCTGCAGAAAGTAGACCATTCAGCCCATTGAGCCTACACTGCCATTCAATCATGTCTGAAATGTTTCTCAACCCCATTCTCTTGCTTTCTCCCAGAAGCCCTTGATCCATTTGATACTCAAGAACCTATCTATCTCAGTCTTATATATACTCAATATCGTGGCCTCCACAGCTTTCTACGGCAATGAATTCCACAGATTCACCACCCTCTGGCTGAAGACAATTCTCCTTACCTCTGTTCTAAAAGGCCTTCCCTTTAATCTAAGGCTTTGTCCTGTGATATTAGTCTCTCCTACCAATGGAAACATCTTCCCAACATCTACACTATCCAGGTCATTCAGTATTCTGCAAGTTTCAATTAGATCTCCCTGCGCCCCACCATCCTTCTAAATTCCATCGAGTATAAACCCAACATCCTCAAACATTCCTCATATGTTAAGGTTTTCACTCCTGGGATGATTCTTGTGAACCTCCTCTGAACATCCTTCCTGACAAAAACTGTTCACAATACTCCAAATGTGATCTGAACAGAGCGTTAAAGAGCCTCAAAAGTACATCCCTGCTTTTATATTCAAGTCCTCTCAAAATAAATGTCATCACTGCATTTGCTTTCCTAACTACAGACTCAACCTGCAAGTTTACCTCGAGAGTATCCTGGACTAGAACTCACAAGACTCTTCTCACTTCAAACTTTTGAATTTTCTTCCCATTTGGAAAATAGTCCATTCCTCTATTCTTCCTACCAAGGTGCATGACCCCACATTTTCCCATGTTGTACTCCACCTGCAATGTCTTTGCCCAGTTTCTTAACCTGACCAAATCCTTCTGCAGCCTCCTCAATGCTGCCTGTCTCTCTACCTATCTTTGTATCATCTGGAAACTTAGCCAGAATGCCCTCACTTCCTACATTGAGATCGTTAATGTGTAACGTGAAAAGTTGTGGTCCCAACACTAAGCCTTGCGGAACACCACTTGTCACAGGCTGCCATTTTGAGAAAAACCCTTTTATCCCCACTCTTTGCTTTCTGGCAGACAGCCAAACTTCTATCCATGCTCGCACCTTGCCTCTGACACCATGGACCCTTATCTTACTTAGTAGTCTCCTGTGTGGCACTTTGTCAAAGGCCTTCTTGAAGTTCAGATAGATAACATCTATTGGCTCGCCTTGGTCTAACCTGCTCGTTATTGTCTCAACGATAGTTTATCAACCATTTCTGGAAATTAACTAGTTTAAATAACTGCTTGTAAATTGTACATAACAGCAGTTGCTACCTTGATTTTAGTGTCGGGCAATGGAAGATGGAGTTCATCGTTGAGATTATTCTTCTTGGTTTGGTGACTGGTGTATAATGATTGGAAATGCGCTTCAAGATAAACATAACAAAGATCAGCTGTGAGATCTATAGTTTACTACATGAAATGTGGGACATTGTGAAAATGCGTTGAATTTAATGCGTCAATAATAATCAGGTGTGAATATCAAGTCATGGGAGATCCTTTTGTTTGTTGGTATAGTAGATCCCTTTGTAATACTGCTGAAATTCAATCTGACCAGATCAGAGTCACTTTACCTTATCGGCTTCATCTCATATACATTTCTGAATATGTACCTCAGATGGGGAAAGGCAGGTTTTAAACAGGTAATTTGATATATTCCTTACAATGGTGAAGATAGGGTATAATGATATCTTACAATTTGTGGTTGAGAAAGAGGATAGATCTAAATTATACATTAGAAGCAAAGAACCTTGAAAAGGTTATTACGCTGGTAGCTTATAAAGGTGAGGGAGAATATTATGTTCTTCTCCTCCTTGGGGTTGCTTGACAGTGTGTCAATGCTGGCAAAGAAAGTCTCCTTGACTTCCTCATCCAAGTCACAGGTTGGGGCATAAGTGCTCACAACCGTAGGCATCTGGTTGTCAGTGAGCATCAGGTTGATAGTCTTGAGTTGGTTGTTGATCCCCACAGGAAGTATAGAGGGGCAACAGATGAGCTGGTTCTTAATTGCGAATCCAACACAGTGAATTCTTGGCTCAGAAACTGCCTTTGCTTTTCAGAAAAAGGTGTAACCACCTTTCACCTCCTTCAGTTATCCTGCATCTGCAAGGTGGGCTTCAGAAAGAGAAGCTAGATCGATATGGCATCGCTTCAGTTCTCTGACTATGATTGCAGTTGTTCTCTCCACTTGGCCACTTGGTCTTACATGCCAGGCTCCAAGTTTACTATCCTTTGTTTTTGACCACGTGTGGGTGATCCCTCTGGATCAGCGGTAATCTAATTGGGAGTTTTGAGGCAAAGTATTTTAGGGCACCTTTTCCAGCCAACCTCCCCTAAGGGGGTGAGGAAAGCGGATCCTAAACAGGGTGGTCAGCCGTGGGTGGCGCTGCCAAAATGCTCTGTCTGCTTCGTCCAGGAACAAGACGACTGAATCTGACCCTTACCACCTTGTGTGTCACTTCGTGATGAGGTGTTTCCAGCTATCACAGTCCACCCCCCTCCATCATTCGCTGATCACCACAGGACTTTTGTCCAGGATGTGTGTATCTCTGATTTGTCTTTGGAAGACACCTGTGCATGACATGTTTTAACATGGGGAGGCTGGTGCACAGCCAGCCACCACACCAACCTTGGCAGATAGGAGTCAAGGCCTCATGGCACAGAGACCAAGACGACTGGCATCCCTTCTCTGTTGCAGCCATTCTGATGCTCGGATTTGTGCTCAGCTATCATCCTCCGTGCACTCTGCCATTGAAGTCTTTATGAATCACACTTTGTCTGGAACCTCCACCTGACCTTACTGTCATGGTGACCCTGGCAGGAGCTACGCTCCAGACAGTGTATCTCTTGGGTTCCTAGGTTCACAATGTGACCCTTGGGTACACGTCCAGGAATGGTTTGACCAGAATAATGCAGAAATTAAGCAACTTATCTCCAAGAAATGGACAGCTTTCTGTGACTGGAAGACTGATATCAACTGCAAAACCAAAAGAAAGGCCCATGCCAAAGCTGAGGCTGATGTCCGGGCGAGGGGAGGGGAGATCAAAAACAAATGGGTGCAATAAGAAGACCAGTGACATAGGAGGTCTTTTCAGCGACACCAAGGTAGCATATTGTCCCAGCTATGATGGTCTGAACACCCTGCACTCTGAAGACGGACACAAACTGCTCAAGAACAATGAGACTATAAATACTCACTGATGAGAGTGTTTCCAAGAACTCCACAACCATAATATCAATGTTAACTTAGAAATCATCAACCAAATCCCCCAGAGACCCACAAAAAGTGACATAGGAAAAATCACTCAGTGTGACCAGAGTACACATTGACATAAGGAACCTAAGAAACATCAAGGCTCCTGATCCTGATGGGATGCCAGAGGCCTCTCCCTTCTGCCAACCACTGGGAAAGTATTTGTACAAATCCTTGCTAATAAACGTCTGCTGTTATCTCATGAAATACTCCCTGAATTGCAGTGCGGCTTTCATCCATCCAGAACAACAATAGACATGTTCTTCACAGCACATCAATTACAAGAAAAATGCCAAGAACACAAACAGCCACTTTACATGGTCTTCATTGACCTAACTAAGGTCTTTGTCACAGCTGATCCCCAGACTCTCTGGTGGATACTGTCATAGTGCTGAGGTTGCTGCATGATGACATGTCTGTGGCAGTGCTGAGCAACTGTGGATTCGAGTCCGAACCTTTTACAGTGGAAACATAGGTCAAGGAGAGTTGCATTATTGCACTCAACATGTTCACCATCCTCCATCTCACTGACTAAAACCTGCTCAAGGAGATTCAAATTATTTACCATTTGGATGGCAGGCAGTTCAACTGTAACAGGTTCAAGGCCGAAGGCAAGATCCCCACCACCTCCACTTTGGACCTTCAGTATGCTGATGAGAATACCATGGCAGCACACTCTGTGGAAGATCTGCTGTACACCTTGGATGGCTTTGGCAGGGTATGCAAGCTCCTAGGCCATAGCCTTAGCATAAACAGAGTCTAGTGCTCAATCAACCACCACCCAACAGTCCCTGCACCCCCCCCCCCCCAATCCCCACAATAAGGATCAATGACTATCCCCTTGGAAACATGGATCACTTCCCAGACCTTGGCAGCCTTCTCTCCTCTAAGGCCAACGTCAATGTAGAAATGCAACACCATCTGAACTTTGTCAGTGGAAACTATGCCTAACTCAGAAGAAGGCTGTTTGGAGACCATAACCTATTGGTGCAGACTAAAAATCTGCTATACAAAGCTGTTGTCCTTCCCACACTGCGATATGGAGCTGAAACATGGACTACCTGCAGTAGACACCTTAAAGCACTGGAAGAACACCACCAGAGATCCCTACAAACAATTCCTGCAGATCACCTGGGAAGGCAAGTGTATTAGCACAAACATCTTGGAGAAGGCCTACATAGCCACCATCACCAACCCAATAATTCAACAGCAACTCTAATGGACTGGCCGTGTTTTCTGAATGCCCAACTCACACCTTCTAAAACAGCTCATGTTCTCCCAGCTGAAGGAAGGTCTACTTGCCCTTGGTGGACAAAAGAAATGCTTCAAAGATAACATTGGGACCAACCTGAAGAAATTCCATATCAGCGTTAATAACTGGGAAGACATGGCTACAAACCAGAATCATTGGAGAAACGTCACCCGTAGGAAGCAAAACGCCAGGAATATAATCTCCACTGTGTTGCTGGACAGAAGCGACTCTTACACAAGGAGAGACAGACACCAGGGAGGCCAACCCACCATCACCATGTCCAACTACCATTCCCACCCAGTAATCTCCACACTGCAATAGACACTGTGGATCCTGGATTGGCCTCTTCAGCCATCTAAAGACCCACAAATAGACATCCTTATGGAAGGCAATCATGCTCGACTCAAGTGATCGCTGATGGACAGATCAATAAATAGATAACAATAGAATTTCTTGTTTCAAACCTCAAATATAAAATAGGCTAGTCTGTGTAGAATTTCTTGATATACAAAAGAAGTAGGCAGGTGTTTTTAATCTGACAGATGATTAAAAAGCGATGTTGATTAAGTATCTTGAGTATTATAATACTACTGTCAATAAACCTTTGCCAGAATATTTAATACAAATTAAAACACAGTTAGTCAATGCCCATTGAACTTTACGAAGGGGTATTAATGATTACAAAGTAATTAACTGGTGGGATAATTTATGGGATTGGTTACAAATGCAGTGATGAAGGGCTTTTGCCCGAAACGTCGATTTTCCTGCTCCTCGGATGTTGCCTGACCTGCTGTGCTTTTCCAGCACCACATTCTCGACTCTCATCTCCAGCATCTGCAATCCTCACTTACACCTCCAAATGCACTGATCCTTGCAATCCCAATCTGTCAACCTGAGAATGACTCCTGCATTCTTACTCTCTGTTTTCTGTTTACTAATCAATTGTCAATTCATTCTGGGGTGATGGCGCACTTGGAAAAATGTGCTGATACTCAAACCCCATAGTTTTCAGGGTTGTCACTAAAGTTAGTGATTCACTTAAATTACACAACATCCTCAGTTATCCTGACTGATTAGCTCAGCTTTACAGAAACTCCTAATCAGGTAAAATTATGACATATTACAAATAAATCAATTCTAATCACAGGCAAACAATATTGTGAATTATCAACATGTAATTCTGTTAGCTAAAACTCTAGCCTCTTCCTTAGACCCTACATGTACTTACAGACAGACAAACAAAAATGCATGTTATGTGTGAAAGGACTAAATAATGGGGAAACACAGTTCAAAAGCACCAATCCACAGCATTCAATGGGAGACCCCTTTTGCTTCTCAAGTCCTTCCGATCTGTAAGTCGTTTTTTCTCTGTGTTCTCTCAGTTCTTTACCCAGACACAGGGCATTCTGGATATTAATTGTTCAGAGTTTCCATTACTGATTAGAGACAACAGGTTATCGTCACTGGTGGGAGAGAATAGGTTACATCACTGGTCACATCACTGCAGGTTGAAAGGGAGAGATACTCTCACTATTAAAGTCTGGAGGCTTGTCCTGCTGCATTGTGCACACAATGTCTGTTCACCTGCCCAGAACATTTTTGTCATGTTGATAAATCAAGCCCTGCACAACTGGGTTCTGACTGCACAAATCAATCAGCAATCTGTCAGTGGGTGAAATGTGTTCTGTGTACAGCCACTGTGACGTGGGGTCTGACGTATCTTCTTCCCACTGCTTGAACAAAATAACAGTGCGACAAAACGCTCAATGACTTTCAGTAACTTGCTTTTAAAAGCACTGCAACTCCTTCTATAGTCTTTGGTTTATAGTTACATCCTTTTCTCATTTTGGTCCACAATCCAAAACAAAGCAAACCCCTAAAAAGCTGTCGTCTTTAAATCAGTGTATTACTATCAATACCCATGCTCTGATTTTGTTTACTAATCTCTTGCATGGAACCTTAACAAATTCTTATGAAAAGCCAAATACATCACATCAACTCAAACCAGGGAACTTTAGACCAATGAGCCTGATGACAGTGGTGGGCAAGTTGTTGGAGGGAATCCTGAGGGACATAATACACCTGTAAATGGAAAGGCAAGGACTGATTAGGGATAGTCAACATGGCTTTGTGCATGAGAAATCATGTATCACAAACTTGATTGAGTTTTTTGAAGAAGTAACAAACAGGATTGATGAGGGCAGAGCGGTAGATGTGATCTATATGGACTTCAGTAAGGTGTTCAACAATGTTCCCCATAGGAGACTGGTTAGCAAGGTTAGATCTCATGGAATACAGGGAGAACTAGCCATTTGGATACAGAACTGGCTCAAAGGTAAAAGACAGAGGGTGGTGGTGGAGGGTTGTTTTTCAGACTGGAGGCCTGTGACCACTGGAGTGCCACAAGGATCGGTGCTGGGTCCACTATGTTTCATCATTTATATAAATGATTTGGATGTGAGCATAACAGGGATAGTTAGTGCATTTGCAGGTGATACCAAAATTGGAGGTGTAGTGGACAGTGAAGAAGGTTACCTCAGATTACTATGGGATCTTGATCAGATGAGCTAATGGGCTGAGAAGTGGCAGATGGCGTTTAATTCAGATAAATGCAAGGTGCTGCATTTTGGGAAAGCAAATCTTAGCAGAACTTATACATTTAAGGGTAAGATCCTAGGGAATGTTGCTGAACAAAGAGACCTTGGACTGCAGGTTCATAGTTCCTTGAAAGTGGAATCGAAGGAGACATGATAATGAAGAAGGCATTTGGTATGCTTTCCTTTATTGGTCAGAGTATTGAGTACAGGGGTTAGGAGGTCATTTTGCATCTGTACAGGAAATTGGTTAGGCCATTTTTGGAATATTATGTGCAATTCTGGTTCCCTTCCTATCGGAAGGATATTGTGAAACTTGAAAGGGTTCAGAAAAGATTTACAAGGATGTTACCTGGATTGGAGGATTTGAGCTATAGAGAGAGGTTGAATAGATTGGGGCTGTTTTCCCTGGAGCGTCGGAGGCTGAGGGGTAACCTTATAGAGGTTTATAAAATCATGAGGGGCATGGATAGGATAAATAGTTAAAGTCTCTTCCTTGGGGTGGAGGTTTGCAGAACTAGAGGTCAGAGGTTTAGGGTGAGAGGGGAAAGATATAAAAGGGACCTAAGGGGCAACTTTTTCACGCAGAGGGTTGTACGTTTATGGAATGAGCTGCCAGAGGAAGTGGTGGAGGCTGGTACAATTTCAATGTTTAAAAGGCATCTGGATGGGTCTATGAATAGGAAGGATTTGGAGGGATATGGGCCGGATGCTGGCAGGTGGGTCTAGACTGGGTTGGGATATCTGGCATGGACAAGTTGGACCGAAGGGCCTGTTTCCGTGCTGTGCATCTGTATGACTCTGTGACTGTATGACTCTAAATTCATGCCATTTGCTATTATCAATGACTGAAGCTTGTGAGGAGGCCGTAGGTCCAAGGGTTGGCTTCAGAAGTTGGTGGAACCAGTTGGTTCTCATCATATGTCTTACAGCCACTGAAAGCAAACACTTAGAGGCTTGCACAGTGGAAACACAGAGGTGAGCAAAGCTCCAATACAGCATCAGCTGAGTCTGCAACAGCTGTTGACATTGTATTTAAATGCCTTGTTTAAAATGATTATTAGTTCAGAAAAAGAAGGCTTTCCATTTCTCCCCGGAGAGCTGCCACTTAGGCCTCAGTCATATACACTAGACTGTTCCTGTTGTGGCAAACCACGCCTTTTAAAAAAGGACCAGGAGACGCAGAGGATTCCTCAAGATGTGAAGCTTTTATTTGCAAACAAAAACTGTGACAACCAGAGAAGTACTTGCTGATTGCCCTCGAGCACCGGGCTGCTCTCTTTTTGTGTATTTCTAATAGCCGTACCCTATTCCCGTTACATAGCCAATCGCACTAAACCTGCATTATGTCCCCTTAACCAATCACGCTTTGCCGCAATTGTTTTCTGCTTTATGTTCAGCCTATCACATTATGCCACAATTATTTTTCAACATTCACTATATACATTGCTTCATCATTTAACACATGACAGGCCGTGCTGTGTTCCGTCATAGTTTCACAGTTTCTTCAGAAAAAGATGATTTTCCACTCCTCCCTGGAGAGCTGCCACTTAGGCCTCAGTCATATACACTGGACTGTTCCCAGAGATAGGCTCTTCTTTGTGAGGGAGGCTGTTGGTATCCCCACTGTGCCCATTCCCATGAAATGCCTCCTTGTTGATCCTACAATGTGTACAGTTCTCCAGCTTCCTGCTATTCATCCTCAGATGAGACAGGATTAGTAAAACAAAATGTGATATCATTATTGGTGGGGCAGTAGATAGTGTCTCTCTTTGAAGGATGGATGTTCTGATGTTGAAGGGATCCTGAGAAAGTTTACAAGAATGATCCTGATGGATGAAGGATTTGCCATATGTGGAATGGTTGAGAATTCTGGGTCTGTACTCAATGGAGTTTAGAAGATTGAGGGAGCGAGTCTCATTGAAACATACCGAATACTGAGAAGAGTGCATGTCATAGAGTCTTAGAGTTATATAGCACGGAAACAGACCCTTTGGTCCAACCAATTCATGCTGAGCATAATCTCAAACTGAATTAGTCCCACCTGCCTGCTTCTGGCTCATATCCCTCTATACCCTTCTTATGTATATATTCATCCAAATATTGTGATTGTCTCCACATCCATCACTTTCTCAGAAACTCTTTCCACATGCAAACCACCCTCTGTGTAAAAAAGATTGCCTCTTTTGTTTTTTTAAAATCTCTCCTCTCACTTAAAAATGTGCCCCTAGTCTTGAAATTCCGCAACTTAGGGGAAAGAAGTTACCATTAACTCTATCTATATCTCTCATTATTTTATAAACCTTTATTAGATTGCCTGTCAACCTCTTATGCTCCAGTGAAAAAAATGACCCAGCCTATTCAGCCTTTCTTTATAACTCAAATCTTCCATATCCAGCAATGTCCTACTAAATCTCTTCTGAATCCTCTCCAGCTTGATAATATCCTTCCTATAACTGGGTGACCAGAACTGGACACAGTATTCTTGAAGAGGCCTCACTTGTGTCCTGTACAACCTCAACATAACAACCTAACTCCTATACTCAAAGGACTGAGTATTGAAGGCAAGCATGCCAAACACATTTTTAACCACCCTGTCTATATATGACGTAAACTTTAAAGAATTATGTACTTGTACCCGTAGGTCCCTCTGTTCTATAACACAACCCAAGTCTTACCATTAATTGTATAAGCCCTACCCTTGTTTGTTGTACCAAAATGCAATATCTCGCATTTATCCAGATGGCATTTTTCCGCCCACTGAACCATTTGATCAAGATCCTTTCGTAGTCTTAGAAAAACGTCTCGTGGAGAAGGAGAATAGGAGACACACAACCTCAGAGTGAAGGGACAACCTTTTAGGGCTGAGATGATGAGGAATTTCTTCAACCAGGGAGCGGTGAATCTGTGGAACTCAAGCCAATAAAGATTCACATGATACATGTACACAATATTCCTGTGAGATATTCAGCCTGAAGCCAGCTTCTGTGGTTGTGGCCTTGTCCCTTGCAAGCCTTTGGTGCAAGGTGATCAGATGTGATGGCAGAGCAGGAGGCATTGTTTATTTGGATTTTAGTAAGGCCTTTGACAAGATTCCACATGGTAGATTAATTAGGTCACGTGGGATTCTGGGTAAGCTTGCCAGTTGGATACATAATGGCTTAATGGCAGGAGATAGACAGGAATGGTGGAGGCTTGCTCTTTGGACTGGAGCTCTGTGACCAGTGGTGCTCCATAAGGATTGGTTCTGGGTTCTCTTTTGTTTGTTATTGACATACATGATTTGGATGAGAATATAGAATTCATGGTTAGTAAGTTTGCTGACGACACCAAAATTGGTGGCATAGTAGACAGTGAAGAAGATTTCCTCAGATTACGAAGAGATTTTGATCAATTGGATCAGTGGACTAAACAATGGCAGATGGAGTTCAATCTGAATAAACATGGAGTCTTGGATTTTCATACAGCAAACAAGGATATGGCTTATACAATTAATAGTAGGGCCTTGGGTAGTGTTGTAGAACAGGGGGACCTAAAGGTGTAGGTACATAATTCTTTAAAGTTTGCATCACATATAGACAGGATGGTTAAAAAGATATTTGGCTCACCTGCCTTCATTGTTCAGTCCTTGAGCATGCGAATTGGGACATTATGTTGAGGTTGTATAGGATATTGATGAAGCCTCTTCTGGAATACTGTGTCCAGTTCTGGTCACCCTGTTATAGGAAGGATATTTTCAAGCTGGAGAGGGTTCAAAAGAGATTTAGTTGGATGTTGCTGGGTATGGAAGGTTTGAGTTATAAATATAGGCTGGATAGGCTGGTACTTGTTCCACTGGAGCAACAACACATTGGAGCACCCAGGAACTATAGGAAGCTGAAGAAAAACACTTGTACAATGTATTCAAGAACAACGGGAACCCAATAAACACAGTCCGCCGATTCTTAAACAACAACTCTTAAACAAGTAGACACCAACATGCTCCGAGACTCTAGCCACGCTACCAAACATTAAAGATATCTCAGAGATGATGACCAGACTACTCCAGCTCCTTAGCATCATGGTAACCCACAAACCTACTAACACACTGAAACAGCTTTTGATGAATCTGAAGTACCATGTACCAACAATGTACAGAGTGAATGTCACACACAAAATACTCTGCAAGGACTGCAACAAGCATGACATTGGACAGACTGGCAGGAAACTAGTCACCAGAATATATTAGCACCAACTAGCCACCAAAAGACATGACCAACTATCATTAGTATCTTTACACGGATACTAGACAAGGGACACCAGTTTTACTGGGGCAATACAACCATCCTGGGACAGGCTAAACAAAAACACGCACGGGAATTCCTAGAGGCCTGGCATTCAAATCGAAAGTCCATCAAAAAACACATCAATTTGGAACCCATTTACTAACCTCCCAGAAAATGAACCGGAAGTGATATCACCCACTACAGCAGACCAAGATGCATAAACACAAAGCGGGACAGATCACCAGTGCTTCATCGGAGTCTCATTGATGATTTTACCTAGCAGGATGATGAAACATCTGAGAACAAATGTGCCAGCTCAGCAAGCAAACTTACAACCTGGATGTTTATGTCGATATTTCTGTCATTTCTAGCTGTGCGATAGGGTTAGAATGTACTCTCAGATCTTTGGACTAACCAAAGAGACAAAGGAAGCAGTCAGGCAAACCATTGTACCCTTACTAACAAGGAAAAGACAAACATCCTTAACACAAAAAAGAGAGAAGGCCTAAGAACACTCGAAAAGGATAAGAACATAATCATAGTGCCAGCAGAAAAAGGCAGAATGAAGGTAATCATGAACAAGATGGAATACATTCAAAAAGCAGAGAAACTACTTGCAGATACTGATACCTACCTACAGAGGGAGTCTGATCCCACACCATAGCTAACCAATACAATAAACAACACACGACGGAACATACAAAAAAAGGACTGATAGCCGAGATGGACCGACAAAAGATGAAGTCAGAAGGCAACAACACCCCAAGATTTTACAGTTTACCTAAGGTACACAAGCCAGACATACCACTTAGATTTACTGTGGCACTCCCAGGAGCTACATCATATAAACAGGCAAAAGAACATCAACAAAAACTGAAACATCTTATTAGTGGATCCAAACACTCTGTGCTATCATCACAGGAATTTCCAGACAACATCAAGAACATAAACATAGATAAGGAAGAAACAATGGTCTCATTCGATGTAATGGCACTGTTTACTTCAATTGACAAAACCTTAGCCAGAGAGACATTTGCCAACCTCCTGGACAAAGAGAACAGATGACATGATGGGGAACCAATCAACAAGGACTGCACACTCAAACGATTAAACCTGTGCTTGACGACACACTTCGTACTCTGCATCCAGATATAGGAACAGATCAATGGAACATCTAAGGGCTCACCCATCTCCAGGCTCATCATAGAAGCAGTGATGCAAACACTGGAGCAAACAACCCTAAAACTGATAGCCACACTCAGCCAACAACTCACTAAAACAAAAGACCCAATATCCATCATGGTAGACAAGACATGCAAGACAAACCTGGTTTACAAGGTTCCAAGCAAAGACTGCATGAACAATATTTAGGACAAACAGACAGACCACTAGCAATCCAAAGTCATGAACACCAACTAGCCACTAAATGGCATGACTAGTTGTCTCTAGTAGCCATACACAAAGATGACAAGGACCACAAATTTGACAGGACAAAATTATGATAACAGGACAAGCTAAACAGAGGATAGTCAGAGAATTTCTAAAAGCAGGACACTCATTCATGGACTCCTTCAATAAACACATTGACCTAGATCCAACATACTGACCACTATAACTAACAACTGGAATTGGCAATTAAGCAGTAGGAATGGAATCAAATAAATCCCAGAAGACACAGTACAGCAGCCCTCAAGGGAGGCCCCAAAGCACTGAAGATATCACCGAGACAGGAGATGAAACATCTGCAAATCAACTTCCCAACTCAGCGAGCATACCCACAATGATGGCAATCAGCACCTGAGCTACAAATCTTTCCACAAACCCTCTATCACTTCTAATCGAAATGCCCCAGAAATGTTGCTTCGCATTGCTTTCGGTATAAATCACTTTAATTCTTCCCTACCTTACCCAAAAACACTCACCGTCATTCCTTTCTGAATAACATTTTCATTTACAGGTTTTTTATGGCTAGCTTGCATTTTTTAAAAATTAATAAAACAAAGAACTGCAGAAGTTGGAAATCTAAAACAAAACCGGAATTTGCTGAGAAACTCAGCAGGTCCAAGCAGCGTCCGAGGAGAGTGAAACAGAATTAACATTTTGAGTCCAATGACCCTTCTCCGGAACTGCTTTCTTTAACTGAAACAACTTGTTGAATAGATAAAAAGAAAGGTTTATTTTCTTCTGGATGAGGGCATCTGTGAACAAGTAAATAACAATAATCTCGAAAAGCTACTGCTGATGTAGAGTCACTAGACCTGACACATCAACTCTGCTCTCCCTCCACAGACGCTACCAGACCTGATGAGTTTCTCTTGCAATTTCTGTTTTGTTAACAATAATCTTTACTTGGAAGAAGAAAATATGTTACTTGCGATATTTTTCTTCTTTGTCTCAATGAAGCAGGTACATATTCCAGCCAGGGCATGCAGCACATTTATTGTCAAATAAACAAAGTATTAGCACTATCTCTAACATGTTCTACTATTTGAAGGAATGATCAGAAAGAATATGAAGTTTATAGTTTTACAGTTTGAATAATTTAATGATTGTCCAAATAAGTAAAACCGAAAACCTGCAACATTCTGGCAATTCTTGCAATAAGCATTCAGGCACCGGGATGTTTGATGAGAATTAACGTCATATTGCAAAAGCAGGCAGCCTGCAATAACCTCCATCTTCAGCTAGTGGAGTCCGGGTGCGACAGTTCGAGCAAAAACACTGCCTGGAGGACGGAGTGCCAAGACTTTGGGTGGTACAGACTTGACGGGTGGAAGGCCCTCTTTCTGTACTGCATTTTGATTTTGTCCTGGCAACAGTGGCAAGAATGGTGACGTTGCCCCAAAGTAGGGCATTGCGTGGCTGGGACAGGAGTTCATTCGCAAGTGGCAATGTTCCCGTTCATCATGTGCCCTTGTCCTTCTGTGCGGCAGGCAGAGCTCGAAAGTATGGAAGGTGTTGCAAGGAGACCTGGGAATGCCAGCGCATCTGGTAGATGTTTCTTATTGGATGTAGGTTTGCTCACTGAGCTGGAAGGTTCGTTTTCAGACGTTTCGTCACTAGGTAACCTCTTCAGTGAGCCTCCGAATGAAGCACTGGTGCTTTAGCCCACTTTCCATTTATATGTTTGGGCTTCCTTCGGCTACCTAGTACGGTGAGAAAACGTCTGAAAACGAACCTTCCAGCTTAGCAAGCAAACCTACATCCAGAAACTCAACCTGAGCTACAAATCTTCTCAAAAGATGTTTATTATCCGTAAGCATAAAACCATTTGCTTGGAAGCTACAATGTGCAGTGCTTCTTGGTTTTAATTGAACCTTCAGCATTCCCCACCCCGAGTCTCCTCGCAGCGGGTTCTCAGACCGCCTGCTGGAACATACTCCTCCCGATGTGGAGGTGTTATTGGAGCCTGAGCCCCGCCCCTTTCCGGAAACAGCCGAGCGGCCTGTGACGTCACCCGGGATTTCGGCAGGTTCCGGCTCCTCGCTCCGGGCGGGACTGAGGGGGGGGAGGGGAGTGCGGGCGAAAATTAAAGATTTAAATAACCCAATAAATCAACCCTCCACCCCCCCCGATAAAGACACCGTTTTTACTACACCGTTCAAAATTACATGGCTGCACCGCCGGGATTGACCAGCGAGCGGCGATATTGCGTATGAAAGGACCTATTCCACAGCCGGTTGACAGCGCGGTCCCATGGTGTAATGGTTAGCACTCTGGACTTTGAATCCAGCGATCCGAGTTCAAATCTCGGTGGGACCTCAACACGTTTTTATAAGTGGTATGGTAATTCATGGCAGTGTACCTTTTAAAATCACGAACCTTGTAAAACTGTCCCTTGCTGTTTTATTTTCTGCTCTTCCAATTCTGTTTAACTAACGATTGCATTCTGCACGTCTTTGATGTATATCTCATTGCAAGTTAACTCAGCTCCTGTTCTACTCGAAAATAAATAAAACCCCACGGATTCTGGAAATCTGAAACAAAAATAGCACTACAATTTGCTGGAGAAATTCAGCAGATCTGGCAGCATCTGTTGACAGAAAGCAGACCTGCAATTGTGCAGAGAAAACACAGATGTTGCCAGAACTGCTGAGAGTTTCTCTGGCAATTTGCTTGTTTCTTCTTCCTATTCTGCACTTGCTGTGTTTTTTAAATCTTTCTTTCCACCTTTTTATAACTTTGGACTGAAAGCAACTCGGCAACTTCTTCCAGTGAAAACAGCATTGTTGTGAGAGCACTGCTCAGTGAGTCTATAAATCAAATCAAAAACCTGCAGATTGTTTAGGATGCTGAACAAGTTCGCTCGCCCTGTAAAAATCGACTCAACCCTCACTTTCTGGTCTTTAGAAATCCCCCACTTCCCATTCTGCAGTTTCCTCAAATGATGCTCCGAATATTAAAGTGTTTCTGAATATATTCCAATTCCATCATCAGCATAAGGAGAACTGGAATATTGAAACAGCTTCAGAGACCAGATGGCTGGCATTCAGTTTGTATTTGTTCCAATGGAGAGAGATGAAGTAGTGAAAATATATAATGAACGTCTGAACTTTCAGCAGTTTGAGTAGTGCACCCTCAGAATCACCTGGAACAGTGAAAAGCCCCAGCCATTTGAGTTTCCATCGAAGAGACAGGTCCATTAGCAAGTTTGTACAATGTCTGGCGAAGCTCAAAAGGCAGCGTGGTGCTGTCTGCTGGCCTTAGGTGAAAACAAGGACTGCAGATGCTGGAAGTAGAGAGAGGAGGAGATTTTCCTTCTCCTCGG
>NC_057742.1:20566949-20607899 GCF_004010195.1 Chiloscyllium plagiosum
CATTTTGTGTTTTTCTGCAGTTCAATTTTGCAGTTGTATTAAAACCCAGCGTTTTCATTCAATCGCAATTGATGTTGTGATTCAGTTATGAGTCAATGTAAAGGTGGGTACAGCCAACTGCTACTAAATTGGCTGCCCACATAATAGTAGCATAACAACTTTCACAAAAACATTTACAAAATAATTCATGAAAAATACTTAATCGGCTGGCAGATGCACTTTAATTGTAATGTGGTCTTGAAACACATCACAGAAATATACACTAGGAGTTTTTGTGGTGCGGTGGTAATGTCCCTACCTGTGAGGCAGAAGATTTGATTTCAAATCCTGCCTGTTCCAGAGATCCATCAAAATACATCTGACCAGCTTTATTAAATATCTATGTTTTGCATACAGTGTCTGTTATTAATGATTTCAGACATGCACAAGGAGATACTGGGACCACTAACCAAAACTTTGATTAAGGAGGTACTATATTTTAAGGGCATGTCCTAAAGGTGAGTTATGGAAAGATTGATGGTGCGCATAGAAAGACAAGGCACAGCCACCAGTGGTAGGAGCAACTGAAAAGGAGCTTGTGACTGAGCTAGAGAGAGACATGGTGCACGAGCTAATCCCAGCCAGGGCTATACTGTGGGGTGATGGTTAGCTGAGGAGAGATTGAAACCTCAAGTAGGATTTCTACTTCTGAGTACTACCCATTCTCAAAATGCCTGCTTGTAAACATCCAGTTGCGCATGTAATCACGGTGCTGCAGATGAATATGCTTTTGTACTTCGGGTTGATACAAGAATGATGGCCATTTGGAAGATACGTTGGCAGCATAGGCACATATCTCTGACACTTCCTCTTCCTCATAGATTCCAATGAATTCCTCAGCACTTATTGCCACACATAATTTCTCCAACAGATGGTGCTTCAGGCTTGAATTTGCAGCAGAGGATTCTACTTGGCAGCTTTAGTAAAGGAAGGCTCTTTGTTGCAGCTACATTTCATAGAGTTGGACACGAGTTAGTCATTATTAGAATTAATTCATTGTTCTCATCTGCATGTGTGGAAGTTTCTAACTAAGCCTATCACTAGGCTGCCAGTGGTACTCAATGACCTCTCATCACAGATAAACAAGAATAATGAAACTATAAACTCACCAATATCCATTCTTGAAATGTTACTTTTATTCGTCTACGATAGTGGCAGGTTTGAGGACACCTATGGCCATTCTAGGTTGGAGGTAAATAGCTTTGTCACTGAAATTGAAGATCCGTTTGGATACCCTACCCTTCTCTCCCACAGTGGCCCAGACAATTCCAAGAATGATAGCAAGTGGGATATCTGCTCCATGTGACATTAAAGCAAGGCCTGATCTTGACTAGTCGGTGAGAGGTGGCATGAGCCTTCAGTACCAAGATGTTGTAGGCAAATAAAAGAACAACCCAATTCCCTGTTACTCAAACAGTTCTGGGGTCCCTTACAGGCTGATGCACCTTGAGCAAACTCAAAGACTCCTGTGCTCCATCTACCAACTTTGATTAGATTAGATTCCCTACAGTGTGGAAACAGGCTATTTGGCCCAACAAGTGCACACTGACCCTCCAAAGAGTAACCCACCCGTACCCATTTCCCAATGACTAATGCACCTCACACTATGGGCAATTTAGCTTGGCCAATCCACCTAACCTGCACATCTTTGGATTGTGAGAGGAAACTGGACCACCCAGAGGAAACCCCCACGGACACTGGGAGAATGTGCAAACTCCACTCAGACAAGCCCCCAAGGCTGGGATGAAACCCGGGTCCCTGGCGCTTTGAGGCTGCAGTACTAACCACTGAGCCACCATGCCTTTGTAATGGGCTGCTCGCAGCAGATACCATATATCCTTTCTAAGGATGCCTGGCTATATCTTCATACATTTGACTGCAACACCATGCTTATTCCTGACGTCCTGACTCCAATGGAGTATTGACTGGATCCATTTGTTGCCAGCTACCTGGAGCCCTAGGCCATGGATGGTGTGAGTAAGGACAGAAAGAGAGAGTTTGGTGTAGCCATGACTGGGAGGTCCAAACCCGATGAAGCAGAGATCCAGAGGAGGGACTGAGACACCAATCAGCTGCAACTCCTCAGAAAGATGCTCATGATAAAGCTCCTGTGTAAATTCAGCATGATGTTTCTACTTTGGCAGTTTTCATGCTCACTGCAGGGCAAGTCCCTATCTCTCAATATAAGCTTTTTCTTAAATGAACCTCACCCTTACCTTGCTGTTGGTGGGAGGCTCAACCAGTTTAAAGTCTGGTGAGAAGTGAAGCCGTTGCAGTGGGATTGTGCTGAACACAACAGCAAATTAACCTAATCCCTTCTGCCTGCCCATGGTCATATCCCCTCCCACTCCTTGCTTATTCATGTGCATATCTAAAAGCCCTTAAACACCCCTATCGTATCTGCCTCCACCACCACCCCGTAGCAGCACATTTCAGGCACCTCTCACTCTGTGTAAAAAACCTGCTCCTCACATCTCCTTTGAACTTTCCCCCTCTAATTCTTAAATTCACACCTTCTAGTATTAGAAATTTCAACTCTGGGAGAAAGATTCTGACTGGCAACCCCATCTAGGCCTCTCATAATTTTACAAACTTCTATCAGGTCTCTCCTCTGCTGCTCCAGAGAAAACAAGTCCAATTTGTCCAGTCTCACTGTGGCTGTGATTATTGAAGGTAGATTTATCTGAAGTGCTGACCTTGCTTGTACAGCTCTGCTGTAGCTGTGTCTGTTTACTGCTCTCATCAAAACCCTTTATCAGAGCTTCAAAAATAAACTGGAATCTTCTTTGAACATCTGCACTTCCCAGCTTTTCCCAATGGGCTTTCTCACACAGATTATTCACTGTAGAAATTCACCAAGACTCTTTAGACAGCACCTTCCAAAGCCACGGCCATAACCATTTAAAAGGACAAAGGCAGCAGATACAGGATACACTGTCACCTGCAAGTTCCCCACAAGCTATTCACCATCCTGCCTTGGAAATATATTGTCATTTTTTTGTATCTATGGGCCAAAACCCTAGAATTCACTTCCTAATGCCATTGTGTATAAACCAAACAAACAGCAGTGATTCAAGAACACAGCTCACCACCACCTTGTCAATGGTAACTAGGGGCAAGCAATAGATGCTAGGCCACTAATGCCCACATCCCATGAATGACTTTTAAAAAAGATCAATTGAAACACAGTATAACTTCCTTATTTCCTCCCAGGGCTAATATTGTGACTCTTAAATGGAAGTATTCGTTCAGCTACCTTATTTTTCATATGGACAATGGAATGTTGGAGTTGTGTTCAGTAGAAAGTTGCTCAGGTGCGAAACACTTTATTTCATTCATGGGATATGGGTGTTGCTGGCTGGGTCAACCGTTATTGTCCATCCCTAATTGCCCATCAGAATGTATTGATGAGCTGCCTTCTTGGAATCCTATAGTATTTGGGATTTAGGTAATTGTTAGGAAGGGATTTCCAACATTTTGACCCAGTCTCATTGAACTAATGTGGCAGTGTGTATTCGGAAGGGGAACTAGCAGGGATGGTAATGTTTCCATCTAGCGGCAGCCATGTCCTAGATGGGAGAGGTCAGAAGCCTTGCAAAAAGCGCAAAAAGCATTTTCGCATTCTTCGGATAATGTGCTAACAATGTTGCATTTGGAAATTGCAATGTTTTTCGGCACACAATCCAATCTTCAGAATCCGTAGCCACTGGGTGGCAGTATTGGTCAGAAATCGAACTAGTGTGTGGGACTGCAACAGGGAACTTATTTTTATAATGAGATATGAGTGTCTCTTGGTAGACTGTTCCACTGCTTTATCTTCAGAAAGAAATATATGTTTGACATTTTGGGATGATCCCTGCTTATATAAGCTTATAAATATAACATAAATTGCTTATATTTCCCAGTGAATCTTTCTCCTGTTTTGCATTTGGAAGGAAACACTTTTTTGGACTTTCATTTGGGGTTTTGAAGGAGAAAAAAATAGTCACACCCTTCAGTCTGGAGATTGATGTGGCATGTATTCGGAACAGCACCATTTTAAATAGCAAACATATGGGTAATTCTGCAAAACTGTGAAGGTCAACATTTTGAAATTTACAGACATGATCTGGTATCTTACCATTAAAAGTCTTACGGAATGTGAGGTAGACCTTGTTAGAAGTTATTTAAAGCATCTCAACGGTTTGTTTTATAAAGACATTCTTGAACACATGATTAGAGTTGGCAGTCTCCAAAAAGAAAGCCCTGGAACCTGATCTACATAAAGAACAAGAAAAGTTTTGTGGTAAAAGCTTACATTAGCATTTTTACAAAAGTGAGAGATCCATCCAAATCATCAAATATATAGCTAAAAATTAAAATGCCTACAATTGTTGATGTTAAAATAAAAATATGTTCGATTCCATTTGTATTGGAAGGGGCTGGGCTTCAGCAGTCAAGTTAATTGAGGGCAATTCTTCTAAATAGCCAGTAGGGAACCCCTAAAGATTTAACTGACTTCTACCCGAAATCGCTGAGACCTCTCTCAGTCGTTTCACTAATTCGACTCATAAGGAAAAATAGTTTAAAATAGGTATTTAGAAGATCAACATTAACACTCATGTATAATTTCCACACTGGCAACCTCCTAATCAAATAACTCCCCTAAAGGGAGTACAGTGTTTTGGTAGAAAGAGAGGGAAAAGGTAGGAGATTGTCACTTGGTAATAGATTAACAGATTGACATAGTTCTACAGCGCAGCATCAGGGAGGAGAGAAAACAGAGTTAATGTTTCAGTTCCAGTATGTTTAATTATCAGAAATCTGTTACTCTGTCCACAGATGCAGCCAGACCTGCTGAGTTTCTCCAGCATTCTTGGTGGTTGTTTCAGATTTCCAGCATCCCTAGTATTTTGCCTTTATTCGACTGTTCTACATAGCATTGTGCACTTCTGGACAATGCTTAAACATATTTAAAACATTTCAGTTCAAATTTCCTCTCATGCTGAAGTTTTAAATAAAAGAAAATCCAGAGAGAATTGTTGAGCCGTCATATATTTTCTATTTATTTTGTTTTTTTTAAAGAACAGTCCAAAGATGTGCAGGTCAGGTGAATTGGCCATGCTAAATTGCCCGTAGTGTTAGGTGAAGGGGTAAATGTAGGAGAATGGGTCTGGGTGGGTTGCTCTTCGGACGGTCAGTGTGGATTTGTTCAGCTGAAGGGCCTGTTTCCACACTGTAAGTGATCTAATCTATCTAAGTTACCAATACTTGAAAGGATTTTTACATAAAAACTTTCTTATGGAATGTGGTTATTTTTGGCAATGTCAACATTTATTGACCAGAGGACAGTTAAAAGTCAACCACATATGCCAAATCTAGACCAGACCAGGAAAGGATGGCAGATTTCTTTCCTGAAATGAAGAAAGTAAACCAAATGGATTTGTATGACAATCAGCGATGACAACATAGTCACCATTAAGCTTGTTTCTTTTGGTTTAGTATTCTGAATTTTGAAAAATTATTTTAAACTACACCTCCTGCCCCATTGGGAATCAAACCCCTGGGTTACCAGCCAGTGGCATCACCACTATGCTGCCACCCCCTCCTGTTTAAAGTTGGGAGTGAGGATCTTACAGCATCCAACAATGAACCATATCACTTGTGCAATTAGAATTCAAAATCACAGGTTTCCGGTGATATCTAACCAATTTTAGTTCATTATTGAATGAAAGTGGCAGCTGTGTATCTCTGCACAGTTCAACCAAAAATTCCTGAAGAAGGGCTTATGCCCGAAACGTCGATTCTCCTGTTCCCTGGATGCTGCCTGACCTGCTGCGCTTTTCCAGCAACACATTTTCAGCTCTGATCTCCAGCATCTGCAGACCTCACTTTCTCCTCAACCAAAAATTATGTCTGACTGCTTTTGTGCTTCTTTGGATTTAATTCAGTTCATTAAATATAAATCTTTATCAGCAGACCATTCTATTAGTGACAGTTACATTAATTAATATTTACTTCAATGTTGCTTCTCGGGCACGACAACTGGATGGCGATTTGTAGCTCAGGTTGAGGTTCTGGATGTAAGTTTGCTCACTGAGTTGGAATGTTTGTTTTCAGACATTTCATCACCATTTAGGAAGCATCATCAGTGAGCCAGTAGGGCCATACCACCAGTGCTTCACTGGAGGCTCACTGATGATGGTACCTAATGTAATGACAAAATGTCTGAAAACAAACCTTCCAGCTCAGCGAGCAAACCTACATCCAAAACCATACCTGGATGTTGTTTGATCCTTTAGACTGTGCCATTTCTAAATCACCTAACCAGTACAGATTGAGGGTTTATTTGTACATCTTTGTGTGCTTGTAATATTGACTGAATTAAGGAGATCGTTCGGCCCATTGTGTCTGCACTGGCTGACAGAATGAACAATTCACTTTGTACCACTCCCCTGCCTTTTCCCAGTAACTCCTGTACATTCTTCCTTTTCAGATAATTAGTTAGCCCATTGGACCAAAGTTGTGGTGTTGACTTTTACATTGTATCAGAGTTCTTAGCGCCGTTAATCAAACAGATGTCAGTGATAGTTTAGTGGGATCTCATTTACGGGGTCAGTATCCAGTGATCCTTCACCAAAGGTTGCTCAAATGATCCCCAGGAAGCCCAGGGGGCACCTTATGGTGTTATTTGTCTTTGTTGCTTGTAATGTGAATATAGCAGGTATAATTATTAAGTTTGCAGATGACACCAAAATTGGTGGTGTAGTGGACAGTGTTGAAGGTTATCTCAGAGTACAATAGGACCTTGATCAGATAAGCCAAGGAGAGGCAGATGGAGTTTAATTTAGGTAAATGTGAGGTGTTGCATTTTGGTAATGTAAACCAGAGCAGGACTTATACAGTTAATGTTGGGGTCCTGCTGAACAAAGAGACCCTGTGATGCGTGTTCATAATTCCTTGAAGGTGGAGTTACAGGTAGACAGGATAGTGAAGAAGGCGTTTGGCACGCTTCCCCTTGTTGGTCAGTGCATTGAGTACAGGAGTTGGGATGTCATGTTGCAGCTATACATTGTTTTAGGCCACTTTTGCAACATTGCATTCAGTTCTGGTCTCCTTGCTGTAGGAAAGATGTTCTTAAACTTGAAAGGGTTCAGAAAAGATTTACAAGGATGTTGCTGGGGTTGGAGGGCTTGAGCTAGAGGGAGAGGCTGAATAGGCAATTTTCTCTGGAACATCAGAGGCTGAGATATGACTTTATGGAGGTTTATAAAAACGTGAGGGGCATAGATAAGGTGAATGGTCAAGGTCTTTTCCCTAGGTTAGAGGGCATGAGTTTAAGGTGAGAGGGGAAAGATTTAAAAGAGACCTAAGAGGCAACTTTTTCATGCAGAGGATGGTACGTGTATGGAATGAGCTGTCAGAGGAAGTGGTGGAGGCTGGTACAATTACAGCATTTAAGAGGCAGCTGGACGAGTAGGTGGATAGGAAGGGTTTAGAGGGATATGGACCAAATGCTGGCAAATGAGACTAGATTAATTTAGGATATCTCGTTGGCATGACGAGCTGGACTGAAGGGTCTGTTTCTGTCCTGTACATCTCTGTGACTCTATAATTATTTCTGTAACGAGGCACAAAGCTGCACGAAGGGCTATCTCTGCACTGTCCACCAATGCATTGAAAACTGGATTCAAGTATTGCAGACTGGCATCCTTCCTAACTGGACCCAAACCAACCACCACTCATCCATGCTCCACCTTCCGTATTTGTCTCTCTAATCCAGTTACCACTTCTTTCATCTGTTGCCTGACGTACCTACCACCTCAACCACATACCACTTCATCCACTCCACCTAGCAACCCACCCTGCTCATTCAATTTATTCACGACGATTAATACAGGACATTTGAATTTACCATTCAACAGCTAAAGCTAGAAAAAGAAAACAGGTATGTGCCATCTCCCCTGACTCTACAGCTCTACAGGGGAACTCCTGGTGGGATGCTGTAATCTAAGCGAAATACAAAGATCTGGAAAGAAATTTGGTGACTAGTACCTTTTCTCAGAACACTGAGGCCAGTGATTCTGCAGTTGGAAGCTCAAAGCAGCTCCACTCAATGATCAGACCATAATCTGCAGTTTTCAGGTTTGTTTTCAAATACAATGACCAAGAGACAATTTTCAGCTGTTTTATTTTCAATATGGGGCGGCACAGTGGCTCACAGTGCCTGTGACCCAGGTTCGATTCCCACCTCAGGCGACTGTCCATGTGGAGTTTGCACATTCTCCCTGTATCTGAATGAGTTTCCTCCCAGAGTCCAAAAACATGCAGGTGAGGTGAATTGGCCAAGCTAAATTGACCATAGTGTTGAGGGATGTGTAAGTTAGGTGCACCAAGTCAGGGGAGATGTAGAGTAGTAGGGGTAGGGGAATGGGTCTGGGTGGGTTACTCTTCAGAGGGTCGGTGTGGACCTGTTGGGCTGAATAGCCTATTTCCACACTGTAGAGATTCGATGATAACACTCTTTAGAAGGAACTAGTTTTTTGTTGAAATGCTTTTTTTCCCCTATGTTATACAACTAGATACTAAACGGAGTTTTTACATTTTGTAAGAAAGAGATTTGTGGCAGTAAAATTTGATGGGCGCAAGGATGAAGTTAACTTTTGAAATTCAAACTCTGGAACAATTAGTTTGAGTCTTTGGTTAACCATACATTCAAAGGTCAGGGTAATTTGTTGAAGTCAATGTTCTCAGTCAAGAAACAAATGAATGCTCACAACTAGGTCACCTGAAAATGTAGGAAATAGAGTCATAGAGTCATAGAGATGTACAGCATGGAAACAGACCCTTCGGTCCAACTCGTCAATGCCCGACCAGATATCCCAACCTAATCCAGTCCCACATGCCAGCACCCAGTCCATATGCCTCCAAACCTTTCCTATTCATATTCCCATCCAAATGCCTTTTAAATGTTGCAATTGTACCAGCCTCCACCACTTCCTCTGGCAACTCATTCCACCCTCTGCATGAAAACGTTGCCCCTTCAGTTTCTTTTATATCTTTCCCCTCTCACCCTAAACATATGCCCTCTAGTTCTGGTCTCCCCCAGCCAAGGGAAAAGACTTTGTCTATTTATCCTATCCATGCCCCTCATGATACAATAAACCTCTATAAGGTCACCCCTCAACCTCCGACGCTCCAAAGAAAAAAAACCCAGCCTATTCAACTTCTCCCTATAGCTCAAATCCTCCAACCCCAGCAACATCCTTGTAAATCTTTTCTGAATCCTTTCAAGTTTTGCAACATTCTTCTGATAGGAAGGAGAACAGAATTGCACGCAATATCCAACAGTAGCCTAACCAATGTCCTGTACAGCCTCAACATGACCTCCCAACTCCTGTACTCAATACTCTGACCAATAAAGGAAAACATACCAAATGCCTTCTTCACTATCCTGTCTACCTGTGACTCTATCTTCATGGAGCTATGAACTTGCACTCCAAGGTCTCTTTGCTCAGCAACACTCCCTAGGACCTTACCATTAAGTTATGAGTCCTGCTAAGGTCCGCTTTCACATGTTTCTGTTGCATTTCAATTCATCCTTTAACTACCAAACAAGACTTTTATTTCAAAATAGATGGACCAAAGATTGACATTGTCTTCATGTTTTTTCTTATCTATGCCTTCTGTTATTAATATTGGTGCCATGGTATAGCAACTGAAACACTTTTCATTTTTACTTTGTTATGGGGAAAATCACCAATCTCAGAGTAAGAGTCTTGAGGTTCAATGACAGAGTTTATTGTACAAGGAAATACCAGAGATCTGGGGAGAGAAAGAAACCAACATGGTTCAGCTGCGATTCTTCTCTCCACCCGGAGCACATACTTTTATACATCTTGTGATACAATAGGTCAGTGATGAGGCTATTGTCTTTGTAACATGATTTGTTTGTGGCAATCATTGCAGAATCGTTGATAGTTCCAATATTGTCATTGTCAGTTCCAGCACAGCCTTTGTTAATTTCAGCGCATTGTTGTTAGTTTCAATGCAGACATTGTCAGTTTCAATGGCTATGCAGAAATTGGGTGGCACAGTGGCTCAGTGGTTAGCACTGCTGCCTCATAGCACCACAGTCCCAGGTTTGATCCCAGCCTCAGGCGACTATCTGTGTGGAGTTTGCACATTCTACCTGTGTCTACGTGGGTTTCCTCTGGTTTCCTCCCTCAATCCAAGGATGTATAAGTCAGGTGAATTGGCTATGCTAAGTTGCCCATAGTGTGAGGTGCATTAGTCAGAGGGAAATGGGTCTGGGTGGGTTACTCTTTGGAGGGTTGGTGTGGACTTGGACTGAAGGGCCTATTTCCACACTGTAGGGAATCCACAGTAGGCCCCTTTTAGATTAGGGAATCTAAAATCCATTGTTGTAGTAATGGGTGCTAATCGCTCTTCCTGAGAAGGACGATTACTGCAGCCCTGACTATTAGCACTTTGTATTGAGTCTGTATCAAGCTGTTGGCATTTCCATCAAAGGTGTTGGCTGAACTCAGACACTTCAGCAGGCAGTGCACGCTACTCATGTGTATTCTCTCTCCCATCCACCTTAAGCTAATCAACTACGTTGTGACAGCATTGTGCTGGCATCCTGGTGGCCCTAGGCAGTGTATGTATTTGCTTTGCTGTCTCTCTCCATATTGCGATCTGGTGGCCATTTTATGTGTCAAATGACCAACTGATGGCTCAGCGGCCATCTTGTGTGTCCGTGCGCTTGGTGTCACCCTGGCCCGTGCCAACTCTCACTTCAGTTTTGTACAGCATACAAGTGACAGTGAATTACTTCTATTCTCGGTGGCAATTGCTGAAAATTGTCTGAGATTTCTGCACTTTTACAAGGCTGACTGAACAACTCAGCTTTGTACGAAGTATAAAGGTTGCACTTGTTCCATATAGTATACAGCTGTAGAAGTGAGCCCTGCATGTACTCCCGGCCTCGGGGTGAGGGATAGCGCATACTCCGAGTCTCAAGGTGAGGGATAGCGCGTACTCCTGGCCTCGGGGTGAGGGATAACGTGTACTCCCAGCCTGGAGGTGAGGGATAGTGCATACTCCTAGCCTTGAGTTGAGGGGTAGCATGTCTTCCTAGCCTCAAGGTAAGGGTAGCGTGTACCCCTAGCCTCAAGGTGAGGGGTAGTGTGTACTCCCTGCCTCAAAATGAGGGATAGCAAGTACTCCCTGCCTCAAGGTGAGGGGTAGTGTGTACTCCCTACGTCGAGGTGAGGGATAGCGTGTACTCCCGGCCTCGGGGTGAGGGATAGCGTGTACTCCTAGCCTCAAGGCGAGGGATAGCGCATACTCCTAGCCTTGAGTTGAGGGGTAGCATGTCTTCCTAGCCTCAAGGTAAGGGTTAACGTGTACTCCCAGCCTTGAGGTGAGGGACAGCATGTACTCCTAGCCTCAAGGTGAAGGGTAGCGTGTACCCCTAGCCTCAAGGTGAGGGGTAGTGTGTACTCCCTGCCTCAAAATGAGGGATAGCACGTACTCCCTGCCTCAAGGTGAGGGGTAGCGCGTACTCCCTGCCTCAAGGTGAGGGATAGCGTGTAATCCTTGCCTCGAGGTGAGGGGTAGCACGTACTCCCTGCCTCGAGGTGAGGGGTAGGGCGCACTTGGAGCCTCGTGGTGAGGGGTAGCATGTACTCCCTGCCTCGAGGTGAGGGATATTGCATACTCCCGGTCTCAAGGTGAGTGATAGCATGTACTCCCTGCCTTGAGGTGAGTGATAGCATGTACTCCCTGCCTCAAGGTGAGGGATAGCGCGTACTCCCTGCCTCGAGGTGAGGGGTAACGTGTACTCTCGGTCTCGAAGTGAGGGGCAGCGTGTACTCCTGGCCTCGTGAGTGATAGCGCATACTCCTGGCCTCGAGGTGAGGGATAGCTTATACTCCCTGCCTCGACATGAGAGATAGTGTGTACCCCAGGTCTTGGGGTGAGTGATAGCATGTACTCCTGGTCTTGAGGTGAGTGATAGCATGTACTTCTGGCCTCAAGGTGAGGGATAGCTTATACTCTATGCCTCGACGTGAGAGATAGTGTGTACCTCAGGTCTCGGGGTGAGTGATAGCATGTACTCCCGGCCTTGAGGTGAGGGATAGTGTGTACCCCAGGTCTCAGGGTGAATGATAGCATGTACTCCCGGCCTTGAGGTGAGGGATAATGTGTACCCCAGGTCTTGAGGTGAGGGATAGCGTGGATTCATCTTCCTTGTTTGTTTTTAATGTTTTTCTCTCTTTCTCTGCTTCAGAAGGACTATAACACTGAACGTTTCAGTTTGTTCCTTTATTCTTCTAACTTATACCAATGATATTGTAATTATTACCTTTGTACCTAAGGTGGTGCTGGAAATGGTGAATTTCTAGTCTTTTCACTGTACTCACATGTTGTGTATTTGAGTACACGTGACAATAAAACATCCAGATTCTGATTCTAATTCAAAGGCACTGACAGCAATATGCCTGTTTCATTTAACCTTTCTTTGGCTGGTTAATATTTGTACATTTGGATATAAATGTGCCTCCATTTCTTCTTTTCTTTTAATCTGAGGTCTTTTGATTTGTGTGTTGTATAATTAGACAAACACTGAAAGGAAATGCCTTTGCAGCAGCAATGGGGATACTGACTCTTCAGACCAAGTTTTTAGCCAATGGTCATTAGTGAGCTGAAGTTTACATCAGTTTTCAACTGAGAGAGCTTACAATAGGCTGTCTGACAGGAAACCATTATAGATCATACTATGGAGAAATCTGAAAGCAGTTATAGCTAGGGCTGAGAACCAAATGCTTCAAAACCAGTCAGTGCTGATCATGGCATCTGCGTGCTGCTGGAGTTTGACTGCAGTTTGAAGAGGGAATACTGTAAAGGGGCCAGCAGAAAGGGCTTTCAAGATGTAAAATGGAAACTAAAGTTGAATTCATAACAAATGAAAGTCACACAGCCCCTTGGTTGGAGGACGTCTGAGTAAGCCACACACTTAAATAAAAGCTGAAGCAATACACGGCTAGAACTTTCTCATGTCGATTTCAGATAAAGATCTCAACAACTAAATTTGCCAATTGCTCTCTTGTACAATAGTCACAAGTTGAATGAGTTTGCTTCATAGAGTTCAAAAGCAAATTACCTAATACGTCTGTCTGAAGTTTCTCAATGTACTATTTTAACAAAGACATTTGCACATTTCAAAGAATGTGATGCATTCAGATGTTAATGTTGGAGATGAACATTTCACTTTCATTTTCTTAAGTGAACAACTTCTCATTTTTTCAATCCTCTTCTGATCCTTTCTTCTCTATTTACTCACACCAACCAATGTGGACAACTGACTGCGAAAGCGAGTGAATGGAATTCAAGTTGTGCACATTCGTACCAATTCAGTACTTATTTTTCCTGGATCAGAATCAGTTTTAATGGAGTTGTTCCACTACTTCAGAACAAAGTTTTGAACAAAGGTTTTCAGTAGCTATGGTATCAGTGGTAGGTTTTCACCAGATATTTCTGTCATAATTTGCCCCTAAAGTCCCTCCTGCTGATCAGCCCCTATTCACTGCTTTGCAGAGTATGGCTTTTATGCATGGTTTTACTGTCAATTTAGCATTGCTGAAAGATCAAATAGACACCCTTCTTAATGTAATTAACTCACGTAATAATCAAACAGGGAAAAATAACTGTCCAGCAGACAGTACAATTTGTATTATTGACTAACTTAATTGCATGTATCAAAATTAAAAAGCAGGCAGAAATGGAAAATACAGCAGATTCAGCTAGATTATACAACCTTCTCAAAGCATAATAATTTGCCGTAACCCAAAATCTGAACAAACATTTATAACAATTTATACTGTAGAATTCAGACATGATCATTTTGATGGCCTAGTAAGAACTGAGGGAAGGATGTCTTATAATCAGCTCATCATGTTTATTAAGTGCATACCAATCTTTAGGTCTATCTCCTCAAATTTCTGTTCCAAGTCTTTTGTTTAACCTTTGGCTACATATGAAGTGTGGAAGCTCTGTCTCTTGCATCCCAGTGCAAAATATTCAGTGTTTCTGGAAAACATTAAACCATCTCTCAGTCGAAAATCACACAATACCAGCTTCTAGTCCAACAGGTTTATTTGGAAGTCCAAGCTTTCAGAGCACTGCTCCTTTGTCAGGTAGCTAGTGGGGCAGGATCATAGGACACAGAATTTATAGCAAAAGATCAAAGTGTCAGACAACTGATGTGATGTATTGAACAAACCAAGATTGCTATTAAGTATTGAATCACTTAAAATGGGGTTGCAGGTTTTGATTCATTAATATGTAAATCTGAGAACTTCCTTCAAGTCACATTCCCGAGATAACTTAAGGTTTTATAAAAAAAATGACACCTCAGCTCAGACAATGCATTAAAGGTGTGAGGTTAGAGTATGGTTGTATCCCAACCTTCAGTCAGACTGGTTCTACTTCCAAAGTAGGATTTGATAAAATGTCACATGGTCTGACTGCCTACAGATTGTCTGCTTTTTGAACAAAATAGAATGTATCTGCAAATACAAATCTGCAAATGCAAATTTACCCCATATGTGTGTGTGCATACCTGTGTGTGTGCCTGTGTGGGGCAGAGAGAGAGAGAGTGTGTGTGTGCTTGAAAGAGTATGTGCATGAGTGTGATGGAGTATATGCCTGTGAGAGGATGTGCACATGAGTGTGTCTGTGTGTGTCTCAGAGAGTATGTATGAGAGAGGGCCTGTGTGAGTGATTGTGTGTAAGTGTGTGTGTGAGTGGGATTGTGTGTAAGAGTGTGTGTGTGTGTAAGAGTGTGTGTGTGTGTAGTGCACTGGGGTCACCTGTAGTGTGACATGAACCCAAGATCCTGGTTGAGGCCATCCCCATGGGTACCGAACTTCACTATTATTCTCTGCTCAACCACTCTGCGCTGTTGTGTATCCCAAAGTTCACCTTAGAGAATGGTCACCTGAAGATCTGAGGCCGAATGTCCTTAACCGCTGAAGTGTTCTCTGACTGGGAGGGAACATCCCACAAGCTACCCGACGAAGGAGCAGCGCACTGAAAGCTTGTACTTCCAAATAAACCTGTTAGACTATAACTTGGTGTTTGTGTGAGTTTCAACTTTGTCCACCCCAGTCCAACACCAGCACCTTCACATCACATCTATCAGTCAGCAGTGATCATCTACATTTAAAGACATATATGAAAATTGCACAGGACGTTGGTTCGGCTGCATTTGGAATATTGGGTTCTGGTCGCCACATTACCAAAAGGATGTGGACGCTTTGGAGACGGTGCAAAGAAGGTTTGTGAGGATGTTGCCTGGTATGGAAGGTGCTAGCTATGAAGAGAGGTTGAGTAGGTTAGGTTTATTTTCATTAGAAAAAAGGAGATTGAGGGGGGACCTGATTGAGGTTTACAAAATTATGAAGGGTATAGACAGGGTGGATAGAGACAAGCTTTTTCCCAGGGTGAAGGATTCCATAATGAGAGGTGGAAAGTTTAAGGGGGATACATGCGGCAAGTACTTCACACAGAGGGTGGTGGGTGTCTGGAATGTGTTGCCAGCAGAGATGGTAAAGGCAGGCACGGTAGATTCATTTAAGATGCATCTGGACAGATGCAGGAGTAGGTGGAAAGCAAAGGGATACAGATGCTTAGGAATTGACCAACAGGTTTAGACAGTACATTTGGATGGGCTCAGGCTTGGAGGGCTGAAGGGCCTGTTCCTGGGCTGTAAATTTTCTTTGTTCTTTGTTCTTTGAAGTGATGTTTTGCATATCGATTGTACAATGCTCAATTTTGCAGTCAGCATGAAAGCAGACTTGTTGCAAACGTTGTGAAAAGTTTGAAAGATATAACAGTCCCTAGAGAATTAATTTTTAAAATCTAATGTGCTTTGAATTCGGCATCAGCTGTTGACGCGCAACAACTCAGAGAGTAGACAGGCATATCAACAGATATATTTTAAAATTCTCATAAATAACAAAGCAAGGTGTGTAAATGCAGGTTTTTGCATTGACATTTTAACTTTTTTACAGATAGCAAAATAACAATTTAGACATAAGTATGACATTAAAGTAAAATAAACATTTTTATTATTTTTAAAATTATGGAATGTTTAAATGTTTCTTCTGAGAGAACAAAACTCATTGTTGTGAAATTGCTTTTCAGAAGCAGGGAGCTTGTGGAGCAGTAATTATGACAGCGTGGCATTAAAAGTACAATTACAAAGTCATTCGACATGATGTAACATTTTCAATGACTTTACAACAGGAATAGTGCATAAAAACTTTGATGTGCATGTAAAATTACTGATTCTGTGTATGTACCCTCAAAGTTTAACCAGGGTACATTGTGGAAGATATAATCACTTCCTGAAACTTTCCAATTTCCATGTGTAACTGTGCATGTGTGGAAAACAGATGTTGTTGGAAGTTTCATGCAGTATGATGATGAATACCACCACTTATAGCCACCATTCCTGAGCTTCTGAAAGTATGTAACAGGTTACACATGAAATGTTAACTTGCCTGTTCCTTCCATATATGTTTGTCAATCTTCGGGGTATATCATATTATATATGTTTGGTTAAGTGGCTTATTTCCTAAATAATAAGAATGGATCCATTTAAATACTTGTTAGCTTGCAGCAAATGACAAAAAGCAAAATATGATGAGATTAGATTCCTTACAGTGTGAAAACAGGCCCTTTTGCCCAACCAGTCCACACTGACCCTCCGAGGAGTAACCCACCCAGACCCATTTCCCTCTGACCACTGCACCTAACACTATGGGCAATTTAGCATGGCCAATTCACCTAACCTGCATATCGTTGGACTGTGGGAGGAAACTGGAGCACCCAGAGGAAACCCACGCAGACACAGGGAGAATGTGCAAACTCCACACAGACAATCACCTGAGGCTGGAATCGAACCTGGGACCCTGGTGCTGTGAGCCACTGTGCTGCCCCCATATGAGAAGAGTACAAAATCAGGTTGATCCTTACATGCAGATTATCCCTCAAATGTAACTAAAATATTTTAAGTAATGAAACATTAATCGATTCTTGGTCCTCTTGTTAAGCATTTTACATTTCTATAAATTGAATATCAGCTGCTATCTCTTTGTCCAATTTCCAATTATATATAAATCTCCCTGATGCATATCTTGTCCTCAATTTTGTCCTCAACCATATTCTGGTAGTCTTGTGGACAAGTTGATAATGCCCCTGTCTCTGAACTCAAAGCTCTAGTGTCATGTCCTTCTCCAAGCCTTGCTCGCCAGAGAATAAGTGTTTACGCTGTTATTCAGTAGGTTGATAATCAGCTTGCGAATATTTCCCTAAAGGGGAAGAAAATCTGTGTGAAGATATGGAACACGTTGACAATTAAGACATTTATATTTGTAAAATAAGTCCTTGCTGGGTGTATAGATAAATTAGTTTTAAATGTTCAAGGTTATTTTGTAAATATGGGAAAGAATTGAAAGGTTAAAAATTGAATGACAATTTCAATGTAAAGAACTAAAATTGTTTAAAAATGTTGATGAAAGCAATGTCTGAAAGTGACACAACTGGCAAAGTAAAGAGGGTGCCAATGAACTAAATATAAATATTCAACAGGGAACACTGAAGAAGACACATCACTTACAACAGCTTTCTAATTTCCACGTGTAGCTGTATCTGTGTGAAAAGCAGATCATCACATTAGTAATGGAGAAGAAAATGAAATTTTCTGAAATAGAACCTGTAAGTTGGAAGAGGCTAATTTTCATAGGTCTCAAGGTGATGTAGTCAGGGTATAATAAAACCAAATGCTTACAGGAAGAACTGTAATGGAACAATTTGAGCTGCAAAAGTTTTGAATGCAAGCTAGGTAAATTCCAACAAGAAGGAAAAGAAGACAAACCCTTGGATGAATGATGGAGGTAGCTAAAATGATGGAATAAAATAATAAGAATTTAAGATGCATGTTGAGTAAGTTCTTTAAGTGAAAACCAGGCCATTTACAAGTGATTGAGAGAGGGAAGTGAAGAAGAAAATAAGAGAGAATATGAAAATAAAATGTAAGTTAACATAAAATGGAACCCTAAAATCTTCCCCGTGTGTGTAACTAGTGTATGGGTGGCAAGGGACAGGTTGGGCCCATGATCAAAGATGGTGATGCATGCTTAGAGGCACAGGGTGAGATTAGAATACTTAAAGAGGAGGATACTAATAAATTATTGGTAGAATTGAAGATGGTAGAAGTAAGGGAAGAGGTGAAAATTGTTAGGCAGGTTGTGATGGAAATGTTGACTGTGTATAGAGTGGATGAGGTACCTGGTTGAATGGTGCATATCTGTTCAGTGGAAGGATTTTCCATCAAGCTTTCAATCACACAATCTACAGGGGAGCTTCCAGTGAATTACAAATCATCAAATATGACAACCTTATTCAAGGAGCCATGTAATTTATTAACTACAGATCAGTCATTACGATTCTGGGATGTGTAAGTGTCCACTGTAAGCATAGAGAGAGGAAGATGTTATTGTTCTCCTTAGGACCATACTAGCTAAAACAAAGAACATCAAACTAAAGTTAGAAGAATATGGGGGATTAAAGGATTAGCTAACAAGGACAGGTTGACAGAGATCGAGATAACAAAGAAGGAAGCCATTCAGCCAACCATGTCAACTCTAGTTTGTTAGCAATTACTTTCATTCCCTGACAATTTCCCAGAAATTGTTCCCATTCATGTATTTGTAAAATTTTCTTTTGAAAGGTTTTATTGAATCTACTTCCCTCACTTTTCAAATCAAAACAGCGTGTTGCATAAAACAAAACTTCCTCATGCCCCTCTGGTTCTTTCCTAGTCACCTTAGATCTGTATCTTCTTACCAACCTGTCTCTCACTGGCAGGAATGTTTCCTTATTTATTCTATCAAAGGGAGTCAAGGTTTTGAACAACTCCACTAAATCTCCTCTTCATCTTTTTTGCACCAAGTAAAATAGCCTCAGCTTCTAGCGTCTCTCTAAATAACAGAAGGCCCTCATCATTATGCAGCAAACCTCTTCTGTATTTCTCCAAAGCCTCGACGCCCTTTCTGAACGGTGGAATCTCAAATTGAAAACAATGATGAAATTCTGCCCTCCCAAAAAGGCAGTGGTGCAGTTGGTAGGAAGGGCAAATAATCAGGTGGGTACCCATTCTCAATCCACTACCTCAGCAATCAGTTTCTGAGGGAGTGGGGGAGGAGGGGAGAGAAGTTTGGTCCATGGGGGACCTGCCTGACCCACCAAAAACAAATGGCCTCAAGTGGTTCAATTAACACTTCACCACCAACTTCACTTCAGTTACCCATCACCGGCCCAGTTACCTGCGTGCCTACCAGCAGGCAAGAAATGTGGCTGCTTTCCTGACAAGAAAATCAGGATGACAAACAAAGGGCTCCTTTTGTCCCAAACTTCCAAACTCAGTGCCACAGGGGGCACGGGTGGAGGGTCCAAGTGAGAGGTTTGGTAAATAAAAATTGATGTGTTGAAAACTCACTTGCTATTTAGCTCCGGGCTCCTTTTGGATTGCTGGTACTCATCAATTTTGCTTTTCTCATCTTAGTAACATCGTTAGAATCTCACTTCGGATTTGTAATTTACAATTCAGCATATATTGTTTTGTATAAAAATGATTCCCTTAAGTTGTGAAAATTGTGACGGCTGGAAATCTATCTATGGCAATGTAAAAATGTTCATGCATGTGTTAAATAAGAAAAATAAGCCTTTACATTTAGTGTAGTCACCAGGCCATGTCAATTGAAGAATAATTCAACCATGAATTATTACAGCTAGAATACAATGAGTGATGTTTAAAGTCAATGATTAGTCTATGTCCAGCCATCCATTAGTATCAGCAGAACTAATTTCACACAAGCCACCCAATGGTTCATTATACCAGTAATCAGACATGGGGGTGATTTAATTATAGACAGGAATGTCTTCGTGTTAACAATGTTTGAACTGCAAAATGACCAAAGAAACTACGAGGAAAATGAAAGTAAACTATTTCAGATAAAGGATCAACAGGAATTTTGTTTACATTTTCAAGACACAGATGCCTTTAAAGTAGTTTCAGTGGCAAATATTTTGAGCGGACAAATTTTCAGTTACCAAAATGGTTGTTCGCGTGAGTTGGACCAAAGTTGATTTTTACATGGAATTTACATTAAGCTATTAGCATCATTGATCAGACAGGTTTTGGGAAGATCAAGCTGTGGCAGCTGAAGCAGTAACAGTGCTGCATAGTGCCAAGTTGCTGCCATAGATATTCCTGCACTTTCTTAATGTTTCACCATGGCCATCTGACAAATATGCTCCACTTTCTTCAAACTTGGATTGAAAAGAGCCTTTAAGTTGGCAGAAGCAAATAGTGCACTCCTTTCCCAGCTTTCTGCACTTCAATAATTTCAAGTTTTGCTTGGCCTAAACCATTCCTGGACCTTGTACAATTCCAACTGCAGTACAGTAATAGCTAAGGCTTAGCTAAGAAATTGATAGAAAGGACGTTCTTTTTAATTAGAGGAATATGGTATTAAATTTTCATTGGTCTAATCAACGTGGGAAGTTATGGTGATTAGTTTGATGTATACGCTTTCCTTTGGTACACCCCAGTAAAGCAATGAATCCCTGAATCACAACATTGTTTGCTGTCCCTTTATTCAGAAGATTAGAGTAGCTGAATTTTAATTATCCTAATCAACATAGGAAGTCATGACAATCATTTTGGTGTCTCACTGTCCACATCAGAAAGGTCTAGCAGGGCTCTTCAGTAAGTGTTATAAATACACACACACACACAAAAACACACCTTATCCATTTATAGTAGATTAAGCAAACAAAATGCAGTTACAAAACTCTTTTTATATGGTACCCCCCACTTCCCTGCCACCAGAAATTATCCATAGTCAGAGATTGACCAACTGAACTGAGTCAGTCACATAAATACTGTGACTACAAGAGCGGGTCAAACGTTGAGACTTCTACAGTGAATAACTCACCTCCTGCCTCTCCAGTGACTGTCCACCATTTCTGTTTCAGGAATGTCATTGCTGGCAAAACCTCAGCATCTGTAGGAAGCAAGCGGCGATTCAAAGGTGAAGAGTCACTAGACTCAAAACATTAACTCTACTTTCTTCCCACAGATGCTGCCAGACCTGAATCTGCAGATACCGGGGTTCTACTGTACTGCTTTTCTTAGATAAGAGGTTCAAAATTGCTCACAGTTGTCCACTTGTTCAAGCTGTGATCTGATTAGTGCCATGAATAGTTTTAGCTAAATCTCCCTACTTTAACACTCCATTTCCTTTTGAAATAAAAGCCAATATTCCATTTGTCTTCTCTATTATCACTGAACCCGGATGCTTGCTTTTTGTGATTCATGGATGAGGATGAGGATCCCTCTGTTCTGTAGCTTTCTGCAGTGTGTTTATCACTGCTCTGCTTTCATACTTCATTTCCTGAGAAGTGAATTGCATTATTATGTTTTCTATGCTGAAGAGTTCAGTGTTCCTTACTGCTGTTTCTCTGATCCTTGTCAGGGAATACATTTGTATATAGCCAGTGCTGTAACATTTTTCTTATTCAATGTTTCACGGCTTATTTGTGTTTGCAAAGTTTCAAACATGTTCCTTTCTTGTGCTGGTGAGGTATTTTCAAGTACTTTGTTTATATGCAGTCTTTTGAAGTTTGTGTAACTAGTGTGTCTCCTGAGACCATCTTAGCTTTGAAACAGCAGTAGTTTGGACTGAGGCTCCAATCAATATTATGACAGACTTGGCACTGCTGTGCTATGTGGTCCTCCACCTTGGTGAGAACCTGTTTCTAAACCGCATCGATAAATGTCTGGCCTTTATGAATGGAAACCCAAGGCAATGGTTACAAAGCTATCTTTTGTAACAAACTGGAAGTGCTACCCAGGAGCATGAAGTTGAGTTTATTTACCTCAAGACCACATTACCACAATTGGCAAGAGAATCGGAAATGGAAAAAAAATCATTTCAAGCAGTTTTTGCCTCTGCACAAGCATACGTTACTATTCTGACATTTGTTTTTACCATGAGCTTTGGGATTTGTTACAAAGATATCTAAGGCGTGGAATTTTCTTTTTTTTGAGATGTACCTCCACCTGGCAGTTGGGCAGGTTTCTTCATGTGATTACATTCTTCTCAGCTTGTCATCATCATTGACATTATCATTGATGTCATCATCATCATTTCTCACAGATGAGAATGACTCTTCCACTCTCAGGGTAAGTCCGTAGGTGCCTACACAGACCGATGCCCCTTCCGCAAGCTCTGTTACACTTGGGGCAGAAGGTGGTCCTGAGAAGCGATGGGTCAGGCACTGCATTCCTTTCGCTGCTTTTGCCTGGCTTCTGCTTTTTCCTGAAGGCAAGTCTCAAGATGCTTGATGCCTTCCCAGATTTTTCTCCCCTATTTGGGACGGTTAGGGCCAGTGATTCCCAGGTGTCTGTGGGAATGCCACACTTCACCAGTGAGGCCTTGAGTGTATCCCAGAAGCACTTCCTCTGTCCACCTGGGACTCACCTGCCATCTGAAGGCTGGTAAAACACCACATTTTATTACTAGGAAGTTCTGAAGCCCAACAGAACCATCGGGACGCCAACAGTCAGATGTCATATTTAAAAGACATGTGACATCAATTCACTGTCTTCAACCCAGGAGCAATACTTAACCTCAGCTCTTCACCCCTACCTATCCTTGGAGATGTCAGAGACTTGGTAAAAAAAGAAGCACTATGCTTTATTTATGCATCTTTGGAGGTTCTCCTGAAGGTTGTCCAGAGAGAAGGCAAGCTCTCTCCTTGGCTGCAGAGATTAGTGCCCATAGATGGTTCCATAGAACCTGACTCCAATGCCACAAGAGGATGAATGATCTGTTGTGCTCTGTCATTGTGTGTACATACATTGTCTGCTCAATGCTTCATGCTCCTATAAATGCAAATTACTATTGTAAGGTTGCGTCTGCTGTGGTGTGTCACACAAGAAGCCACATGTGAAACTAACGTCTGTCACTATAGTGCAGCTACCAGTGTGACTGGCACGACAGTGCTAATGACTCACCCTTCTGCCAGGCTTCACAGATAAAGCATGAGAAGTGATACAACATGGCAACTCACACAACATCAAGCCACTGACCTTCCATGCCACACATCTGATCGCTGTTCAGCAAGAGTTTGACACAGGGTCAGAACCACATGAGATGGCCTTCTGAATTAATCTCTCCTTTGAGCTCAGCTCTGCTTGAATGGCTTGGTCACTTGGCAGTTGGCCCTCACATCTAAGTTATTGATATAGATTGTAAACGTGTATAGATCTAGCAATGACCCTTGTGATGCCCAACTAGTAACAGCCCACCATAAGTGGAATGATTTGTTTATTCCTCCTTTGCTTTCTATTTGTTAATGAAATCTCAATTCATACAAATATATTTTCACCAAACTCATGCATTTTTAGTTTGTTTATTGTTATTAGTTCCTCATTTTCCTGTTCTAGACACCCATCTTGCATATACTCCAGAAATCCATCCTCTCCAACATTGAAGCTGATTTGATGAACCCATTCAATGTGGGAATTGGATTTGACCATTATTACCACATTACCAATATCACATGCATCTTTAATTTCCCGATTAATATCATGTAAAACATTACCTCTGCAGTTTGTCAGCCTAAAAACCACACCCACCCAATTGTATGCTGACCCTTGCTGTTTCTTAGCTCAACCCACACTAATCTGCATCTTGATTCTTTGATCTAGGGGTCTCCCTTAATGCGCAAGGCTTGTCCCTTTTTAAGAATGCCACTCACTTCCTTTTTCTTTTAGCCTATCCTGCCTAAGTGTTGAATATTCAGTTCCAACTCTTGGATACCCTGTTGCCATATCTTCAAAGTGGCAACTAAATCTCATCCATTTACCTCATCTATGCATTCAAATTGCACATCTTTTTATAAATGCTATGTGCATTCAAATTAAGTGCCCAGACTCAATGTATAAAGATCTGGGCAATGGAGGAAAAAACACACCCAAAGCCACCCTCACCCTGATGGCCACCTTTGTGTGTGGTTGCATCAAGCTGTGTGTGGATCCCAGGATGCAAACGCCAAGTGTCACTACGTACTGAGGTTCTACCTGCCCCCGGTGTTGTGAAGGATGGGCCTGGCCTCGCTGCTGCGGAACACTCCGAGTAGTTGGACCGTTCCATATCATCTGTCCTTCGTGGAGAGGTTTATGAAGAAAAACACCTTTGACCACAAGTCCATCAGGAAGTGGTCAACACGTAGTGTCCTTGAGACCCTTCAGGAAAAGGAGAGGGCGGATCCTATCGAGCGGTTCCCTGAACAGACTGTCAAAGCCATTTGGCAGAATGCCTCATCGCCAGAACTTTCCAACAAGCACCAAGACATGGCTTGGCTGGTGGTGAGAAGGGCTCTGCCTGTGAGATCCTTTATGCACGCCTGGACTCTCAGCCGCACCGCACGCTGCCCTCGAAGCGGCTGCGGGGGGGACGAGACTGTCACACACCTCCTTCTGGAATGTGCCTATGCAGGAGAAGTCTGGAGAGGAATGCAGTGGGGTTTGTTAAGGTTCATCCCAAGCAGCGCCGTGACGCGGGACTCCGTGCTCTACAGTCTGTTCCCCAGGATGCACACCGAGACGAGCATCAACTGTGCCTGGAGGATCATCAAATCGGTGAAGGTCGCTCTTTGGGCGGTCCGAAACCTGTTGATCTTCCAGCTAAAGGAGTTGACCCTGACTGAGTGTTGCAGACTGGCACATTCCAAGGTCCAGGGCTACGTGTTGAGGGATGCGCTGAAGTTTGGGGCAGCTGCCGCCAAGGTGCGGTGGGGAAAGACCACCGAGTAACATCTGCCTGCCTAAGAAAAACAGGCGGCCCATGCAGTCATTTGGGCTCCGCTGACGCCTCAGCAGAAAAGCTGGATAGTCAATGTGCAGACTTGTATATATGAAAAATAAATTTCGATGTCTGTATGTAAAGCAATGAAATGTGTTCACAAGAATGGCATGACCAATTGTATAGAGATCCAAATAATTTTATGAATAAAGTATATTTTTGAAATAAAAAAAGTGCCTTTAATGCTGTTTTTATGAATGTATTATCTTATCTGATCCTAATGGTGCTTGTTGATGCTTACTGTCTTTTATTTTTGCTTTCTACTTTGCTACTTCCTTTTCCCAGTTTTGCTTCCATGAACATAAGCTCACTTTGAGGTTCCCATCCCCTTGCTCAACCCAAGTTAAATCCTCTTCAACAGCACTAGCAATGTAATGGAAATAAATGGAAAATAACTTTGATAGAAAAAAATATCAGGACAGATAGAAAACAGGCTGTCAACTCACTATTATCAATTTCTACTAATGTACAAAATCAAAATCTACCCATTTAATAAGAATTGAGAATAATTGAAGAGAAAAATAGGATTAATGTTCTTACTTTGAAGGCACTCCGCTTCAAGAAACACTCTCTCTAAAATTGCTAATTTGTAGGATTTTGTGGATGAAATGTATTTTGTACTTTTTCAATGTAATTTTGAAAAAATGTCTGACAATACATGCATGGATTTACAAAGTAACTGGGTAAGATAGTGGCCATAATCCATTCTGCCCTAAGAATTTGATTCTTCAAAATTTGGAAATTTGGAGACATAATTTAGATACATTCTTACTATCCAATAGTTTAAAGTAGTCCAATGAGATCTTTGGTTTATGAATTCTTTGGATATGTGTTATTCCCTGATTTTTAATTATTAATGATACATAACACCAATGATACTGGTGATTTATATTTGAGAGCAGAGAAGGTTCTGAAAATTATTTTTATTTTAAATTTATTTTACAATATTATCATATGGTATAAACAGTGACTTAATAATTCTTTGTTTTTCTGTTTCAATGAAGTCACTCTCGATATACAACTTCTTATAAAAATTATTTCAATCATCATCGTACATGTAGTTGTATCAAATAATTCAAAGAAAAATGTTAATGTATAATCAGAAAATCTCCAGCAGGGGTCATGCTTCTCCAGACCAAGAAACAAACAATAGATTTTCAGATTTCAGATACATGCACACTATCGTATTATTTCAATTAAGTGTGTTTGATTTATTTTCACATCAAATCCGAATTAGCACAGTTTAACAAGGTGCTAACAAACAAAATTCAGTTTTGTTTGTTTCTCTGATTGACTCTATATAACAAAATGTTTAAGTGCAGTTTGGTGGCTTATGCCAGAGAGGTATTTAGAGTCATCGGGTTATACAGCACTGAAACAGATGCTTTGATTCAACTCGTCTATGCCAACCAGATATCCTAAACTGACCTAGTCCCATTTTCCAGCATTTGGCTCGTATCCATCGAAATCCTTCCTATTCCTATGTCCATTCAGATGCCTTTTAAATGTCGTAATGGTACCCGCGACAACCTCTTCCTCCGGCAACTTGTTCCATACACACACCATCTCTGTGTGAAAAAGTTGTCCCTCAGGTCCCTTTTAAACCTTTCCCCTCTCACCTTAAACCTGTACCCTCTTGCTTTGGACTCCCCTATTCTGGGAAAAAAGTCTTTGTCTTTTCATCCTATGCATACCCCTGATGATTTTATAAATCTCTTTCTTTTCAAAGCACCTCCAATTTAAATGTATCAAGCCAAAATCAACATTTGCAATGAAATTATGTGAGATTTCTGTGTGGCGAGTTGTCCGAACTTGGCTGTAGAAGCAGCGGAAGCACAGAACATGTACAGACTGATTAGCTTCCCAAAGGGCGGATGGGATGGTCAGAGGCCTATTAACTAAGGAGCTTGATAATGAACACCTTCAGACCAATAATTATAAAGAGCTGTTTCTGAGACCTGAGACTATGGTTTCAAATTCTTTCTTTGCTGAGGAAATCTGTGAGGTACCAGAGACCTAAAAGGGGAAACAAAATGAATGTAAAAAAAATGTGGAATGGGGAGGATTGGCAGCTTTAATTTTCCACCAGAAATGTGAACTTGAATTGACACAGATATTGGACTTCGGCCATACTCTTTGTAACTTTTTTTTTCATTTTGACGTGGCAATTTCAAAGCATCAGCTTGCAAGTAAAATCTGTTGGCTGTGCATCAGGCTGAGTGAAACCATATTGAAACCACAAACTGAGGCTAGCCCCTGCCGAGATTGTGGAAATATGTGTGCCACACAGAGGAAAAAGCATCGACATGTCACAGGACTGCAAGTACCAGAAAAATGCACCAGAGAAATGATCCACAAAATATGCAGCACTTACTGTGAAGAACTCAATGCTTGCTAACTGAAAGAGCATGTGTGACAACATTCTAGACTCCATTGTAACTTAAATCCAAGACTATAAATGAAGGAAAGTAACAAGTTAATCTAAGGAGCTTCAACTTTTAAATGTTTCTTCAGAAAAATTCTCCAAAATTCTCAGGGTCCCATGCAAGTGATGTCTCAATTTTACCTGTTCCGTCTTCTTTCTTTTAAAAGTTCTTGCTGTTGCCTGTCTTTTCTATCTTAGTTAAAAATCACACAACACCAGGTTATAGTCCAACAGGTTTATTTGGAAGCACTAGCTTTCGAAGTGCTGCTCCTTCATCAGGTGGTCTTCAAAAGCTAGTGCTTCCAAACAAATCTGTTGGACTATAACCTGGTGTTGTGTGATTTTTTACCTTTGTCCACCCCAGTCCAACACCAGCACCTCCAAATAATTTTTAACTTAAGGTATCTACTTCGAATTTATTTTCCAGTTTCCTTGATTCTTGCTGTAGTACCAGAAATAGCAATTAGAGGCGAGTCTTAAATTGTCTAGCCCAAAATGGGCGCAGCCTTGACTTTCATATTAGAATGCATTTTGGATAAATATTCCCCATTTTCCATTCAACATCTAGAATGGGCTCGTAGAAAATTTCACAAGCAATTGAACACTTAAAAGGGATGAGGCTTTTTATTATTTACTTTCATCTTGCAGTTTTACAGTACTGGGTTTTGTCATGAATTTGTTTTTTGGTAATTTCTGAATTTACCTTGTATTTTGAGATTTATTTTTGTACCATAACAATTAAATGGGTTTATGTTATCTGCCAATTTATTGAAAGCAAAACAATTTATATTGGAAGCGTTTACAAGCCTTCAGCAAATCAGGAAGAGGTAAAAGAATGTGGAGACAAGAAAAAGGAACTCTTCCAGTACAAATATTCACAGGAACTCAGAGTAACAAGGCATCTTGTTGCACACAGTCGAATCTGATGGTGGTTAACAAATCAAAATGACATTTAGTTTAAAGTACTCTATTCACAGTACTTTATGATTAGGGTGGTACAAAGTAGAAGAGTGGATATCCTTATGAGGATCACCAAGTACCACAGCTGATCTATGCACACTTGCCATTATGCCACATGTCAGAGTAAAACACTGAAGGAACCATTGAATCCCTATAGTGTGGAAACAGGCCATTTGGCCCATCAAATACACACCAAACCTCTGAAGAGCATCCCACTCAGACTCACCACATCTCTGTAGCCCTGCATTTCCCATGGCTAATCCACCTAGCCTGCACATCTCTGGATACCATGGGTAATTTAACATGGCCAATCCACCTAACCTGCACATCTTTGTACTGTGGGAGGAAACTGGAGCACCCAGAGGAAACCCACACAGACACGGCGAGAATGTGCAAACTCCACACAGAGAGAATGCTGAAAATCTGAAACAAAAGCAGAAATTGCTGGAAAATCTCAGCATGTCTGGCATCATCAGTGGAGAGAAATTAGAATTAACGGTTGCCAGTGTTGGAGGATTTGAGCTATAGGAAGAGGCTGAAAAGGCTGGGGCTGTTTTCCCTGGAGCATCGGAGGCTGAGGGGTGACCTTATAGAGGTTTACAAAATTATGAGGGGCATGTAAGTAGGCAGAGTCTTTTCCCTTGGGTCAGGGAATCCAGAACTAGAGGGCATAGAGGGGAAAGATATAAAAGAGACCTATGGGGCAACGTTTTCACACAGAGGGTGATACGTGTATGGAATGAGCTGCCAGAGGAAGTGGTGGAGACTGGTACAATTGCAACATTTAAGAGGCTTTTGGATGGGTATATGAAAAGGAAAGGTTTCGAGGGATATGGCCGGGTGCTGGCAGGTGGGACTAGATTGAGTTGGAATATCTGGCCGGCATGGACGGGTTGTACCAAAGGGTCTGTTTCCATGCTGTACATCTCTATGACTCTATGATTCTAAGATAGACATAGGATCCTCTAAGGAAATCTGATTGTGAGTAACTGTGGAACCAATGTGACTCCATTCTATTACGTTACATAGTTGTCTTGTTCTCATTTTATCGTCACACTGGAAGCTGAAGGAGCACAGGCAAAATGATTGACAAATGAGCATCATTAAATCCACGCTAGATGTAGAGGGTCGTGGGTTGTTTTAAAAAGATTTCATGTGTAAAGGTCTCTGAAGATGTGAAAGAGCCAAGGCTTTCAGCTATAAGTGCAATTTGAAAGGTGTATGGCACACAATGGATGTGTATAGTAAATAACAGGGAAAAGCAATATGGTTTAAATGTGTGGGGGTTATTGTCAGAAATAAATCCAGAAGTGATTGACAAATAATACTTAACAGCATGTGACTAGTAAATGGTACCATTGAGCACTCTTGCTCTTAGCGACTCTTTCAAGTTTTGGTTACCTGTATCGAGACTGTAAAAAGGCTCAGTACCTGCAGCTGCTGTGATGACGTATTGCAGACAAGGTATTCACTTTGGATGCTATCTCCTGCCAGGCAGAACACACTAAAGATGGATATCCATGAATGGCAAGCAGTATAGCCCTTCTTGCATCAATCTCATGCAATACTTCAACTTAGGTATCCTTTGAACAGAGGGATGTGCATGTTGTGTTTCACCTCCTTTATTTTATTTGTTTCAATTTTACAACAGTAAATGCCGACAGCAAGTAGCTCATTGGTAAATCACCATTAGACTGCTTCTGTTACAACATAATTTGAGTAGTGAAGCTGTTTTGAGGGCCTAATTCCCACCTGCATTCACTGATTATACAGAGGAACAAAATGATTCCTACAGAACTGAAACGTTGAGGGACTACTTTTGCATGAAGACTGCAACAAAAGTCATAGTTATTTGAGAGGATTTGTGATTTATGGCTCAAAAGAAAAATCATACGCTACAGAATTCCAGAGCAAATATTTGAAGAAATGACATTGTTAACTCATTCACTGCCTGATCAGTTTAATGTTTGTCTTGTTACTGTAATTTAAATGGTGGATTCCAATCTTTATTCTAAAATCTATTTCAAAGCTCTCCTAAATTGGGTTTGAACTTAAAGGGTGCATTAAAATGCAGATTTGTCTTGTGGCTGCTGGTAGGCAAATTAAAATGTCTAATTTCAGGAGGTCATTGCAACGGATAACCCAATGAAGCCACTTTGATGTGTCTCAACACGAATCTTACAGGCTGGACCTGCATGGCAATAATTCCCAGCTCAGCTGCAAACTCTCAGTTCTGTGCTATCCAAAGTTCATTACCTTTTCTCTTCATTTTGTGACATTCCTTTCCCTGATTAAAAAAAGTACAACTTTGTCGATTGAACACTTCGCTAATTGAATGTATTCACCACAAGAAAGATGCAAAAAGGCTTACAGAGGAAATTAACTCATGAACTGGACAGGAATAACACCTTAGCGAGCCCTGCTAATTAGATGCACCTTATTAAATGGCTTAGTGAGACTGAGGTAATCTGGATTTACTTTGTATTCGATTACATTCAAATGTTTCACCAATTGAAGAAATATGCTCAACATTGTGAAATTGCAAAGATCACTTAATGGCTCTGTTGTAATACTGAGATGTACAGAGGGAGGAGGGATTGAACCATTTGATGTCAAGCAGGGAAGCAATAACATTGCTACAATTATATTCAGCTGCCCTAGCTAGGAGGAACATTAATGATCCTTGCCAGAAAACTGTGTGGACGATCTGAGATAGCTTTGCTATGTTGCCCATTGCTCAGGCACTTGCATGAAGAAGGGTATTTCAATGAGATCCTGACATGGAAGAAAATGTTGTCCAGCAGAAACTTGTATCTTTGAAAAAATAAGATAAGGTTATTTACTGGTTAAAGTGAATGTGAAAATCTACTGAATGTTCCATTTCACTGTTTGTAAATTCTGTTGATTATGTTAAGAGTTAAGGCCTGGGAACAGCCTATTTATAAGTTTGCAGAGATGCAGGAATAATTCTTTCTGCTTGAATAATGACACCTGAGTCATAGCTAATGTTAGGCCAATGTATTTATATCTATCAAGATGCAGATAGCAGTAGTCAGCCAGACAGTGAAATTAAAACTGAAGATCAAGATGATTTTGGATTCCCAGAGTGAAAACCTAGAAAAAAATAGTCATGATTGGAAATGGATGTAGAGATCATTATGGGTCTCCATTTTTGAGCTATATGAGATGAATCAGAGCAGTAGGTGCCACTCTCAAGTTTTACTGATGTTTCGGTCTGATGGAACATAAGGTGGGGAAAGGGGTGATCAAGTTGGGGAGCATCAGCCTGGGAGGTTGTGGTGGCAAGCATAGGGATAAGGTTTGCAGTGGTTGATCTGTAACCAGGTGAAGGAAAGGCAGCTGGATTGAAGTGATGACAGGGGATGGGGTTCAGAGTGCTGTGAATGGTAAGCTGTAATATTAAATGACAAATAGGTCTTTCAGGATTTCTTTGCTACTGCATTGTGACCCGGTGGTGCTCTTCTGATAACATTTCTGGCATGAAAACAATTTCTTCATTCGGCTGTGACCAAACAATTGCTGACACTGATGCAGGGGAAAGGGTGAAGATAGAAGAAGGTGTGAACTAATGGAGGTGGGTTTACCCCAATTTCAAGACTTTGTTCCCAAAATGCCACTTCTTCAGATAAGGTAAAGAGAGATAGGAACCAAGGTGGGACCTTATTCGTTCTTATTTGGGTACATAATATTTCTATCAGAACATATGATGTAACCTGCACAACATTCTGCTCTGATATCAAGACATTACTGCTGTATCATTGTTAAACAGCTCTCTTACCACTGCATAACTTTGTGTATAGCACTTCTGCATTCAGAAAACAACTCTGAACTTCACTGAAAACATTAGGGCAATATTGGATGACTGCCTGTTTGATACCCAGTATGATTTTCCCTTCTGTTTAAAGCAATAAGGTCAAGCTGGGCCAAAAACCTGGTACTCGCTCCCCAACAACCAAATGGATTGTAGCAGTTTAAGAAGGCCGCTCACCATGACCTTAAAGAAGAGCAATAAACGCTGGCCCAGCCTGTCACATCCACTTCCCACTTAACTAAAAAAACAAATTGGACATAGCTAGTTTAATTAAATATTAGCCCCATGTCATTTTTATATATAGTGCTGTCACCTTAAGTAACATTCATTTTTGAGCTCCTCTTTCAGTAGTGAAACCCCTGGGGATTTTCCTGTCAAATCCTCTGACTTGTCAATTCTGAACTTGCTGTTTCATTGATGATAATGCCAACTTTGGTCCCTTACTACTTACGTACCATCCTTCCTCAAATATAACCTGATTTAGGGGTGGCACAGTGGCTCAGTGGTTAGCACTGTTGCCTCACAATGCCAAGGGCCCGGGTTTGATTCCGGCATCGGGCAACTGTCTGTGTGGAGTCTGCACATCCTCCCTGTGTCTTTGTGGGTTTCCTCTAGGTGCTCCAGTTTCCTCCCACAATCCAAAGATGTGCAGGTCAGGTGAATTAGCCATGCTAAATTGCCCGTAGTGTTAGTTGTATTAGTCAGAAGGAATTGGGTCTAGGTGGGTTACTTTTCAGAGGGTCGATATAGACTTGTTGGGCCAAGTGGCCTGTTTCCACATTGTAGGCAATCTAATCTGACTGTAATGTTCCACTATCAACGTTACTGGCGCATTAAGATTTGCTCATTAAATGTTCGTCATTCATTAAGTGGCAATTCATTCAGACCAATACGGATCATCAGACAGCCTCATTATAAATGTTGCAGCATGCATACTGCTTAAATGAATCATTCTTTCTTGAAAATCAATTAAGCTTAATTGTTGCACTTGTATCACCTATTGTCTGCATCTGAAACATTAACTTCTTGAGGATTCTTGTGGTGCATTGGTAGTGTTTCTACCTCTGGTTAAGTCCCACTTGCTCCACAGGTGTGAAATAAACTGGTTGATTAGAAAATATCTACAATAATTACAAGAGATTATAGTTTATTTAAAAACAGTCATTTTATTGCTATGTTTGGAGATTATACAAAGCTAGGTGAAGGGACAGTTTGTATTGAGGAGGTGGGGAGGCTAAAGAAGGACTTGGACAGGCTAAGAGAGTGGATATAGAAGTGACTGACGGAATACAATGTGAAAAGGTGTGACCTTATGCACTTTGGGAGAAAGAATAGAGGTGTAAACTATTTTCTAAATGGGGATTGACTTCGACAGGCTGAAGCACAAAGGGATTTAACAGTCCTCATTCAGGATTTTCTTAAGGTTAACATGCAAGCTCAGTTGGCAGTTAGGAAGACAAATGCAATGTTAGCACTTGTTTCAGGAGGGCGAGGAGACAAGACTGGAGATGTACTGCTGAGTCTGTGGTCAGACTGCATTTGAAATAACGTGAGCAGTTTTGTGCCCCATATCTAAGGAAGGATGTGCTGGCATCGAAGGGGATCCAGAGGAGGTTGACAAGATCCTGGAGATGAAAGGCTTCTCAAATGAGGAGAGGTTGAGGACTCTGGGTCTGTACTCAGTGGAGTTTAGAAAGGTGAGGGGAGATCGCATTGAAATTACAGAATATTGAGAGGCCTGGATAGAGTGGACATAGAAAAAATGTTTCCACGAGTAGTAGAACTATGATCCAAGGGCACAGTCTCAGATTGAAAGGATAACCCTTTAGAACTGAGATGGGGAGTAATTTCTTCAGGCAGAGTGTGGTATATCTGTGGAAATCATTGCCACAGAAAGCTGTGAAGGCCAAGTCATTGAGTGTATTTAAGACATATATAGATAGATTCTTGATTAGTAAGGGGACCAAAGGTTACAGGGAGAAGGCAAGACAATGGAGTTGGGAAACAGATCAGCCATGATCAACTGATAGGGCAGACTCAATAGGACGATTGGCCTAACTCTGCTCCTTTGTCTTACTGCCTTATGGCTTTATATAGTGGTCATTGTTGCCTCAAATCTTTTGTAATAGTTCCATCATGATTATATGTAACTTTGCACTTGCAGTAGTAGATTTAAATCCAAGTCCATCTCCCTGAACTAACTCCATGATATTAATTTAATGACAATGCCATCACTTAGTTCTGAAACAAAACATCTATTCCTAAAGAACATCTACAGATAGGATTTGTTCAGTTAGCTTAGTAACAGTTAGAATTTATACAGGATTCCAGTCATCTAGTACACACAAGAAAAAAGCGCTGCTGTTATTTCTGTCTGTATTTCAAAATCAATTCCAGCACAAATCCAATTCATAAGACCATAAGACATAGGAGCGGAAGTAAGGCCATTCGGCCTATCGAGTCCACTCGGGAACAATTTCCTAGCGTCCACCCTCTCCAGGCCATGTATTATCTTGTAAGTTTCTATTAGATCTTCCCTTAATCTTCTAAACTCCACTGAATACAATCCCAGGATCCTCAGCTGTTCCTCATATGTTAGACCAACCATTCCAGAGATCATCCGTGTGAATCTCCGTTGGACACGCTCCAGTGCCAGTATGTCCTTCCTGAGATGTGGGGACCATAACTGGACACAGTACTCCAAATGGGGCCTAATCAGAGCTTTATAAAGTCTCAGTAGCACAACAGTGCTTTTATATTCCAACCCTCTTGAGATAATTGACAACATTGCATTCGCTTTCTTAATCACGGACTCAACCTGCATGTTTACCTTTAGAGAATCCTCAACTAGCACTCCCAGATCCCTCTGTACTTTGGCTTTACGAATTTTCTCACTGTTTAGAAAGTAATCCATGCTTCTATTCTTTTTTCCAAAGTGCAAGATGATGCAGTTACAATTATAATAGGTTTGGAAACATTCAAAATACAAACACAATACTTTTGAAGCAAATTGTGTTTAGTTTTCAAAATTAGCATTTTTTTTGAACAGAAGTAAAGGGTTCTATTCTGAGAAACTTTGTACTCTAAAGAGAGGAACTGAAAATTTCACTGTAGTCCATCTGAAAAGTTGCCATAAACTGATTTTATTTATTTTGGCAAATGTAGAGAGGACATGAACAGCCACAGAGATACTAAGGAATTACAAATTAGTCAGATCCAGCAGATTATCACTGCTCATTGACGTGCACAACAAATTTACACAGACTGACCAACTGATTTGGAGTTTTACATTTACATATTTTCCTGGTTTAGTCTTATATTTGTTTCTTTTGAAAAATGGACACCTGAAAATAAGTATTTGATAGATATGTTCATAATAAAACAGTGGCATGAGGCATTCATGTGATGAGTACATATAAATATATCCTATAAACATAGGCTGTATTAGGATACCTTTGACTTCAAATAATGCTTTAAATGATACTTGAAACTTGTAAATCCGATGTGCTAAGTGTAGATTTGCCAAGAAGTAAATTTTAAATTTAAATGAGGTCTATGTTAGACAGTCTGTCTGTCTATTATCCAAAAAAAATGAAGTACTGAATATTATGATATTTTGGATAAGTGTTGCTTTCATTGAGTTTTTCACAGACAGTTTCTCTCCATGATGCCCAGTGAGATTTCTCACTGTATTGTCCCAGACTCACCTCATGAAATTATCCTGATCCTTTGGTGCCTCTCTCATCAGATACTAGCTTGATTCTACCGCTTACCATAGCCAGAAAAACTTGTCACTCTCCAGATATCCTGAATTGCATGGAATATCTGCATATGCTACATCTTCAAATACCAGCCGAACACTTGGCCAAGTGTTGATGTTCCACCAGCAATGTAATGACACAGCAGGCCCAAATACATGCCTCTACTGGCACACAGTTGGCATGGCTGGCACTCCCTGGCATATCTAACTCCACTTCCTTGCCCCAATGGCTGTCTAACATCCAGGATGCACAACCTACCTGTCCTTAGACAGATGCTATCCTACTTCAGCCACTCTGTCCCTAATACCGACTGTAGACCAGGATCTTATTATTGTCCAATGGCAAACCATCATAGACAGGAAAGCATTTGGATAATTCCAAGCAGGAATTTTGTTTACATTCATCCAAAGCAAACACAAACAAAATGAATGGTGGCTGCATTTCGCCTCCAGTGCAAACCAAATACTGTTGTGAAGACCAGTGACTGTTTTACACTTCACAGTTTTCTGTTGCACTTTGCTGTCTTTGACTGGAACTGGGTGTCCATCAGGTTATGTCTGGCTTGTGACACCTGATGTAGCTGATCTCTGTCAGGTACAAGGAGAACTTCCTCCTCCTCAATTCCTTATGTCCTCCTTGGATGACAGCTCTTGTTATGCCCAGTTCTTCAGCATCCAGCACATCACCTCATTGCTTGCTTTGAATGCTAGAGCACATTAGAATGATGCGGCACACTCTGTACAGAATATATGTCAGGGCTTCCTCAAGACCAGTTCAAACAGCAGAACTGCATTATCAGAAGCTGTACAGACTGCTCCACCATGGCCCTAGCCGAAGTGTGGGCAGAATTGTGTCTGCACTCGCTATCAACTAGCAATGATGTAATCAGCCATGGTTGCAGTAGGTATCGCTTGTTCCCCAGTAACCAGCTTTGTATGGCCTCTTGACCCTCAAACACAGGTTCATGAGGCTGCTATCAAATGTAGTCAGCTGCCAGGGTAGTGGACACACACATCTGGAAAGTGGTAATGGTGAGATCTCCTCAACATTATTGGAATGGGAGCCCTTCCGATTGATGAACTCTGCACCTATGTGACTCACATGTACAAGCAATGTCACACTGCTCCAGCAAGAAATAAAGAATTCCCTACAGTGCAAAACGAGGCTATTCAGCCCATTGGGCATACACTAAATCTCTGAAGAGCATCCCACCCTATCCCTGTAACTCTACATTTATCATGGCTAACAAATATAGCCTACAAATATAGGATACTACAGGGCAATTTAGCACGGCCAGTCTTTGGACCATGGGAGATAACCAGAGCATCCAGAGGAAATCCATGCAGACACAGGGAAAATATGCAAACTCCATGTAGTCACCCAAGGATGGGATTGAACCCAGGACCCTGGCCCTGTGAGGTAGCAATGCTATCTACAGAGCCAGCCTGCTGGCTATGTTTCTTAATCCTACTGGCCAGGCTGCAGCACTGATCTCATCATGGGGGAGCAAAATGAATCAGAGTGACCTTGCACCAAAGGCATCGGTCACTGTCCTGATGTGTTTGTGGGTGCATGACTGAGAGATCTTACACAGGTCACCCATCACTCCCTTAAAAGATCCAGTCACATAGTAGTTCAACACAGCTGTCACCTTCCCACCTGCCAAGAGAGGATAGTCTCCCATTCCTGCAGCCCTCAGGTGCCAATCCAATAGCTGGCACTGTTCTGTCACGGTGTCTCAGGATTTACTGACCCTGTGTGGACACTGCACCTTGGTCTTCCTGGGGAAATAGATTGCTGGTTGAAAGATCCTGGCCTTCCCTGACATGTCCCGAGGGGCCCTGCAGCTGTGACCTCTACCTAACCCTGTGTCTCAGCCTCTGCAGCACTTCACTGCTATTCCTGGACCCACTGTCCAATCTACTCCTCTTGTATAAGCCTTCATCGTCTCAGTAAGGCAGGCGCTGTGAGCAGAACCTCATCTGTAGCTGCATCCATGACTCCCACTGGCAGGGACCTATGGTTGGAATATAGGAAACAGTTCTTGGCTTGAAGAAGGCTCATTCTTCTTGGATGGTGGTTGCACACACTCCTCCAAAAAATGTGGAACCCAACAATCGAAGGTTCTGAATGAAGTTCTCATGGCTATTTGGGACAGACAGCCACTTGGTCATGATAGTGCAGTGGCTGAATGACCAACGTCTAACAATCTCTTGGGATTGTTTTATGCACTCTAACCTTTTCCATCTCAGCCTCACAGCAACCATGGAAGTCGTCATCGCCTGTAGTAACATCTATCATTATACTTACAATGCAGTTCTAATGGGGTTCAGTCCTGTGCTTCTCAGTATTATTGGAAGTGCATAAGTGCTGTGTTGGTTGGGGCATTTCTCTCTCAAATAGCTGTAGAGCTTTCCATGTGATGTACTCGCAGCTAATGCTCCCGACCCAAACTGAACTAATATTCCCTCAAACTGTCAGTTTCTGAGTTGGTGAGGAATGGCGAGAGACAGCCCTGCTGGTGCATTCCCTGTGGCCTCTAAGCTCGCCACCTCAGAGGAACTGGAGGGTATGTTTTGCAGGTGGTCTGCTCACCCAATAATACCATTAACAGCTCACTGGTACCTGCAAGACACAAACGAGAGAAGACATTATTGTCCAACGTTTAAACATTGCGTGTAATGAATGACACTCACAGCGGGGTTAATGTGAGAGTTGCATTTGAACAAAGAATGATACTTATTCAGTTGGCAAGACGTAGACTTGGATGTCTCAGCATCAATGCACACTTTGTCCTCCAAGGTCAGGGTCCCCTCATTGTAAGGATTGAAATATTGAATGTCAGGCACCCTGTTACCTGTCCTGGGTCTTTGGCCTTATTGTGAGATATTTTCTCCTACTCAGAGACAAATGAAAAAATTGAGTGCTGTAAAAGTGGGTGGCACAACTATTAATACAAATGCAGGTAGGGCAAAGTTGGTGAACCTTTGCTGACTCCCTCTCTGTCAAGTACATGCTTTATGACGTAAGGAGTCCAAAACTGTACACAGTATTCCAGGCGTGGTCTCACTAAGGCCTGTACAACTGCAGTAAGACCTCCTTTCTCCTGTAGTCAAGCCCCCTTGCAATAAAGGCCAAAATACCAAATTACCTTCCCAGCTGCTTGCTGCCCCTGGCTTTCTTGCTTTCATTGATGGTGTACAAGGAGCCAGGCCCCTTTGTAAATCAACTTTTCCCAATCTATCAATATTTAAATAATACTTTGCCATTCTGGTTTTCTGACCAAAGTAAACAACTTCACATATGTTTAGGTATTACAGCATTTCCCCACTTACTTAACTTGTCAAAATCACTTTGAGGGTATTTTCCATCCTGTCCATGTCAACAGTCAAATGCATGGATGCCAGAGCCAGCACAGTGCTGATAAAGTTAGTGGACCCCTCCATCCACAATTCAGTTTACTGACTGATTTGATGAATACCTTGCTGTTTTTCAACCTGTCTGAATGTTTTGATGAAGGCACAGAGGCTCCAGGCCCTGAGGTCGTCTTTTTTTGAGGCTTGGGCCTGAGTGCAGAGATCAAAAGAGGAGGTATTTCTCAACCATCTGCGGAAATATGTCAGTGATGTGTTGAGCAGTTTGTGCTCCTTTTTCTAATCTGGATAGACTTCTCTGTGTTGGTGAAGGCTGCAGGCCTAAACTTTGCTAATCCATCCTCCCAGGATTCATTGGCTTGCTATTCTGAAGTGGAAGTCCAACCTAGGGCCTCCAACATTGGCCTGTTTGGGGACTTTTATTGGGTGTCACTGATTCCCACTTTAAAGAAGAGATGGAACTTATTGTCCAACAGGAATAAAAGTTTGTGCAGATCAACAATAAGTTAACACTGCTGTTAATGGGAGGGCAGCATAGCGTAGCACAATGAATCTTCTCCTTGCATGGAGGGTGGAGCTTGATGTCCACACTTCCCTGTCCCCTGCTCTGTGTTGGTATTTTCTAAGCTGTCCTGTATCACATTCTTTGTAATAGATTCCAACATTTTCCCTACTGATGTTAGGGAAGCCAGGTTTCCCTGTTTTCTGCCTGCCTCCTTTGTTTAAATGAAGTGATTACATCCAATTTTCCAGGACAATATCAGAATTTTCGGAAGTTTCAAAGATGACAACCAGTGCATTCATTATTTCCATGGCCACCTCATTTAATTCTCTGAAATGTAGATTATCTGGCCCTGGAGATTAATCAGCTTTGAGGTCCATTAATTTCTGAAGCAATTTTTAAAAAATCTATTACTAATCACCTTCAATCTGTTGTTCCCAATAGACCCTTGCTTTCACAGAATTTCTGGAAAGTTATCTAATGTCCTCTGTGAAGATAGAACTAAAGCTATTGCTTACTCGCTCTGCCGTTTCCTTGTTCTCCATTTATCAATTCTCCCATATCAGTTTGGAGTGAGCAAATATTTGTCTTCATTGATCTTCCTTTTAGATATTTTCAAGAAGTGCTTATAGTCTACATTTATGTTCCTTGCACAATAACTCATGCTGCAGCTTTCCTCTCTTAATCAACCTCTTGGTCTTTCTCTGCTGCTTTCAACCCTTTTCCATTGCTTCTTCTTCAAGACACTTTTTCAACTCTTTAGATCTAACAATGTTCTTAAATGATTTTGTTAGCCATGGCAGGGCTATTTTTCCTGATCTGCGGTTTTACTCAAATGGAATGCATTACATAGAACATAGAACATAGAACATTACAGCGCAGTACAGGCCCTTCGGTCCTCGATGTTGCGCCGACCTGTCATACCAATCTGAAGCCCATCTAACCTACACTATTCCACATACGTCCATATGCTTGTCCAATGACGACTTAAATGTACTTAAAGTTGGCGAATCTACTCCCGTTGCAGGCAAAGCATTCCATACCCTTACTACTCTCTGAGTAAAGAAA
>NC_057742.1:20608091-20646592 GCF_004010195.1 Chiloscyllium plagiosum
ATCCCTCTATTAATAAAAGCTAAAACACTGTATGCCTTCTTAACAACCCTGTCAACCTGGGTGGCAACTTTCAAGGATCTGTGTACCTGGACACCGAGATCTCTCTGCTCATCTACACTACCAAGAATCTTACCATTAGCCCAGTACTTTGCATTCCGGTTACTCCGACCAAAGTGAATCACCTCACACTTGTCCGCATTAAACTCCATTTGCCACCTCTCAGCCCAGCTCTGCAGCTTACCTATGTCTCACTGTAACCTACAACATCCTTCATCACTATCCACAACTCTACCTTCTCAAAGAACTCAATAAGGTTTGTGAGGCACGACCTACTCTTCACAAAACCGTGCTGACTATCCCTAATCAAATTATTCTTTTCTAGATGATTATAAATCCTATCTCTTATAACCTTTTCGAACACTTTACTAACAACTGAAGTAAGGCTCACTGGTCTATAATTATCAGCGTTGTCTCTACTCCCCTTCTTGAACAGGGGAACCACATTACTGTTTTAATGTATATATTCAGTCTGTAAACATCAACCATTGCCTATCCAATGCTATGCCTCATAATGAAGTTACTCAATCTATCACAGTTAACACATCCCTCACCCATTCAAAGTTTCCTTTATTTAGATGTAAGACCTTAGTTTCATATTGGACTACATCACTTTCCATCCCAATGTAGCCTATTCTAGTCTTTTCTCAAAGGGACATTGCACATCAAAATGATCAATTAACTTCTTCTTATCCCGCAAAACCAAATCTAGGAATAATTTTCCCCACCTTGGTTCCTAAATGTACTGGTCTGAAAAAAACACATTGTACAGACTCATGGAATTCATCCGTAACAGGTTTTTGAACGTGGTTTTCTCAGTTTATATAATCACAGTAGCATCCTTGTTGCACGAGCCTCTGATTTCCTGTTTAACACCATCCCCTAGCTGACCATTACTGTTTTTATAAGTATAGACAACTCTCACTAACGTTTTCTGCCCTTTGCTGCTTCTTTCTCCACCCAGACCGATTCCACATCTTGATTTTTTGCACCAGTATCCTTTCTAACTATTCTGTCGAATTCATCTTACACTAATAATGTTATTCAACACCCCATTCCTTCCCTTTCTCCTTCCTAATTATTGTATTTTCGGTTCCCAACCTTGGTCACCCTACAGTCATAGCTTTGTAATTGCAATCATTTATAACTATCTGTGCTACTAATTCAATTTACTTTATTGCAAATGCTCAATAGATTCAGACATATTCCCTTTAGACTTGTCTTTTTGACATTTTCACATTTATTTGCTCCCTGTCCTATTTCCTCTGCCTTCCACTTTTGTTCTCTACTTCTCTATCTTTCATTTCTATTTTTGTTTCCTTCCCCTATTGTCTCCCTGCACACATTCCTATCTCCCTACCATTCTAATTTAAATCATCCCCACATTACTAACAAGTGGTCCAGCGAGGATTCCTTTTTAAATAGGAGCTGGAGAAGGCCATTCAGCCCTTTGAATCTGCTCCAATATTCATTATGGTCATAGCTGATCATCCAACTCAATAGTCTGTTGTCACTTTTCCCCCATATCTTTTGACCTGCCTTAGCTTCAAATATTATATCTGATTCCTTCTTGAAATCATACAATGTTTTGGCTTCGAGGAGAAAGTGAGGACTGCAGATGCTGGAGATCAGAGCTGAAAATGTGTTGCTGGAAAAGCGCAGCAGGTCTGGCAGCATCCAAGGAGCAGGAGAATCGACGTTTTGGGCATGAGCCCTTCTTCAGGAATGTTTTGGCTTCAACTACTTTCTGTGATAGTGAATTGCATAGGCTCACCATTTTGAGTGAAAAATATTCTCCTCTTTTCAGTCCAAAATGGTTCAGCCTGTATCCTTAGACTGTGACCTCTTATCCTAGATTTCCCACCACCAGGAACATCCTTTTGTATCTACGCTATCTGGTCTTGGATGTTGATTTCAGTCCTGCTGGAGCGCCCTCTGCAGCTTATACAGGTCTATCTTCCCCCAAATTGATTCCAATGCTTCAAGAATCTAATCTTTCAGTCCGACAGCAGCTCTAGTCCTGTTCACGCTGGCAAATGGCGCTGGGAGTAATCCTGATATGAATTGCACAGCAGACACAATGGGACAGTCTCACTTGCTTGACAGCTGGTTGCTGTGATCCCCAACATCTCCAGAAAGTTCTGCCCCACTGTGTGCAACTCAGCAGTACTAACACATCTGAAAGGCCTTGAACATTTCATCTGAAGTATTCCACTTGGCAAAAAAATTATCAATCACCAAAATATCTGTTTCAAAACCTGCCTTGGTCCCAAAACTTTAAGAAATATCTATTTCACAGTTTTGATGGCAGTTTTTCCCAAGGTTCTCTTTCTACAGTTATGTCTGAGCAGATTGATGGGTGTTTCCTGCTAGCAGAGAAAATGAGGTCTGCAGATGCTGGAGATCAGAGACGGAAATGTGTTGCTGGAGAAGCGCAGCAGGTCAGGCAGCATCTAGGGAACAGGAGAATCGACGTTTTGGGCATTAGCCCTTCTTCAGGAATGGCCTGAAGAAGGGCTAATGCCCGAAACGTCGATTCTCCTGTTCCCTAGATGCTGCCTGACCTGCTGCGCTTCTCCAGCAACACATTTCCGTTTCCTGCTAGCAGCCCTATCCGCCTTTGTGTTTGTTACCTAATGTTGCAAAGTGCATTGGTCCTCCTTTTGGCACTCAGCACTCCACATGCTTAATGCATTACAGCAGTATATATCTGGAATTCTGAAACAGGCATCCTGCAATTCCCCACAAGAATTCACCCATGACTTTTATCTACATCCTGTTGTTGGTGCTTTCCACTCTCATTCAGTTTGATTCCTACAATCTTTGGGTTGTAAGCAAAATACCCTTTTGTTTCCAAGAAGGCATTTGGTGAGAATATAGACCTCCCATTCTTTATTATCACTGAGGGATTACCCTCCGGCGGATGCATCAATTCCTTTTGGCCTGTGTTCAGTTTCAGACTATTGCACTAGACCCATCGCCTGGTTGTACATTCCATGCTTATCAGAGCTTATGACATTGGGCTGTTTGTGATAAAATGAAGATTACCGCTTACAAGAACTGCTGTAATAATTTATTCATTGATCAATTGAATGTTGTGGTTGCAAACCCAGGTAGTGACAACTCTCTAATAAGCAATGTGACCAACACATATCTGCTTATATCGCTCCTCTGTGACATTTCTTTTGTGTGAAGGGATGATTCATTCATAGGTCTCCTCATGGAGGTGTGGTTATGAAAAAATAAACTTGGTAGATTGCAGCAGAGTTTAACACAGCCTCCAATGGGACCTCCTCTGTGAGCTTATGAGGAACACAAAGCCAAGAATTGGTCAGTTTTTCATTGCCTGAAATTATAGTTTAGCCTGCAGCAACGCCTTGCAACCAATGGCAATAGAGAACTTGTATCATCTCCCAGTTGCTGTTACTGATAGGTAACACATGTTGAAACATTATCATGTGAAGACAAATTCAGGTTTAAGATCTCTAAATGACATTGTTGAAAGTATAAACAGTGGGAGGAGATTGTGTTAAAGACTGCAGCAGAGGAGTATCTCGTTTCAGCATTTTGCTGATTAGGTCTACAGTATAGTTTGCAATTCCGTTTATCAGCTTCCCTCAGAAGTTATCATTTTATCCGATCTGAAGGCCAGGGGAAGGAAGAATTCTGACCCAGGGAGCTGTTGAACATGGGAACATAAATTACAGTCAGAAAATTCTGCTCGCCAAAAATAGGGGCCTTCATGAGGAAATAAATGGATTCTAGAGATTCCTGTCTCATATTATTTTGACTGAACAGAATGCTGCTTGTTTTGGGTTGTCATGGTGTAGTTTGTAACACAGTTACCTTGAAGACAGATATGGTAACAGCTGAGGGGACAAACAAATGGAAGAAATTTGATTTTTTAAGTACATCATAATCAGAGACAATTTCAACTGGGTTTACTACACCAAATGAAATCAGATTTGCCAACTATTAAACATGTTCAAACTTCATCCTGGAACTTAAATCTGTTATTGATTTCAGTGCTACCTAAACATCCCCAAAAGTGCAAAATGCTTTTCCAAAGACATTTTGTCAATTGATATTAGTAGCACTTGAGATGATTTCTGAAATGGCCTCACTAACCAATCATACTGCAGCATCTCCCACAGTTCTGAAAATGAAGTATATACCATATATGGAAATTCTAAACTATTCTTCATAAGAAACTGATTTTCTTATCTGCAGCAGCCAGTGATGTGGAACAGGCACCACACCAAGTGAAAGGATTGAAAGGGGAACATCTGGATTGCATTTCCCAGTATCTGGATTTTCTTCTTTCTTGTAAGAAGCTCCCAAGAGCCACTCAGCAGGTCCTGCTCCAAGCTTCAAGCTCACATCTGTGCCGCAGCCAAAGTACACATCTGGTTCCAATTCCAGTCTGGCCTGAGTACAGAAGGAGGATCAAGGAACTTAAAGCTTGGGTTTCTTTGCTGCCTCAAAGTACAGCAGTGAAACCTTCTCTTAGATTCACGCAGATTGCAAAAATAAGGACACATCAGCATAAAGCTAAGACCCACACATGTACATATTCAAACATTTTTGAAAGAAAGGGGTATCTTCTTTCACTGCATTGCACTGAAATCTACTTGTTTATTGCTTTTTAAGTTGCTACTTGATTAACATCACTGGCAATCACATGAAAATCTCACCACTTATCCAACCCTTAAACTATCTTGTACAGGAAAAAATTTTGAAACAATCTTTTCACTCCCACTGAATTCTGCGGTTCATGCAGCAATTATTCAATGGTTCAGACTCAGTTTTGTTGCTGAGCATGGACGAACCCTGACTGTACCAAAAATGCACATCCTTTTCTTTGTCAGGCTTGTTTCTTGTTGGCTAGCCTATCCCCTTTATTTAAATATTTAAACTCCACCACCAATAGGATTCCAGATTTTATTTTCCAAAAATCAAGCTTCCCACAAGCAAAGTGGTGTAAGGGGAAACTTTAGATTCTGCTGATAGCAAATTTAGGCTATGTTGTTTATTTAAAGGAAAGAAATATCATTTCCATCACAAGACAAGTGAATTATTGGAATCCTACATGATCTAAATGAAACAGACAAACCCCTTCAAAAAGCTTTCAATGTTTCTACCCTGAATTGCTTTATTGCAATAGTGTTGAAACTCTGTTAGGTTGATTAGGACAGAATTAATGAGGTGCCTCCAATATGCCTATGTGAAGTTCTAATGATGGAACTGATCAATATACTTAGAATGTATATCTCCATGAGCAAACCATGAGCAAACCTGGCTTCTTTTTTATATTGCTTTTCTTGTTTCAAACTCCTCCTACTGGTACAAGTGTGCACAGTTACTTCAAGTGAGCAAACCACATCATGAAATTTTAAATGCAGTACAAACGCTAATTCGACAATAATAAGAGCACTGCCAGCACTCATTGTTGACAACTTTCACCTTCTGTGACAGTGTACAACAAATGACATGGAAGGTGTTGATCAGCAAAAGGGAACATTGAACATGGCATATCATGGGTACTCAATTTTGTTTTATTAGATTAGATTCACTACACTCTGGAAACAGGCCCAACCACTCCACACCGACCCTCCAAAGAGCAACCCACCCAGATCCATTCCTCTACATTCACCCCTGACTAATGCACCTAACACAAGGGGCAATTTAGCATGGCCAATTCACCTAACCTGCACATCTTTGGACTTGTGGGATGAAACCAGAGCACCTGGAGGAAACCCACACAGACAGTTGCCCGAGGCAGGAATTGAACCTGGATCCTTGACACTGTGAAGCAGCAGTGCTAACCACTGAGCCACCATGCCACCCCATTTGCTAGTGCCTTTACTATACCATTGCCAAAAATTGAACTTACCTTCACAAGAAACCATTTAAATGAATGGAGCCTGACATTTGCCACAATTTCAAAGGTAAGCGTTTGATTTTTGGAAGGAGGTTGTCCATTATGGTTTTGTCAATAAAAGGTGATTATTATCATGCAAAGTCAGATGGGAATGTCAAGACAGTATTTAGGTACTTTTGCACAATGTTCTAATCCAAATTATACTGCTCAGCATTTCCCTAATCAGCACTGCTCCCTGCTGACTTGGCAGTTAATAAGAGTCTGCCTTGTGGATAAAACTAACATAGAGTGAAGCACTTTAGAAAGCCAACCTGAATTTCTACACAACTCGCCCCCTCTCCTCATCTGGCTGGGAATATTCTGGCCATTAGGGCCTTTAAAACTATTATAATTTATGCATGTTGTTTTTAGAATTGAATTCTGAGTGGGACATTAAACTTACGAATTCAGTCCTGACCGAACCTTCTGCAGTTTTTACTTTTCGTTTTTGAGTCACCATTGCTGTTCATTTGCATTTGGTTGGAAATGTGTTTTCAATTCACAGCAGACATGCATTTCTATGATATTGGTGTTTCTTAAGGCCCTGTTAAAAATAACGTGCTGGATTCCAGACCCAGGAACTAAAATCAGGGTAATGTTTTCTATTTTCATAGTTAAATGTGATGAATAAGAGTTGTATCATAATTCAAGATCAAAATAAAATATATTTATGTGGAGTGATAAGTCACTTTGAGTTTGATTAGTGACTGCTTACTTTCCTCTGGCTTTAGAATATCTGTCACAGAGGGAGTAATTTCAATGTCTTTTATGGACAGTTTAACTGTCAGAACCAAGTTTTAATTAATTTTCTGCCTAATTGAAGAAAATTGAAGTGTTGGTGAATTTAACCACAAGACCACACCAGCATGCCAGTGGCTGAATTCGGGGCAATAATAAAACTGCCAGCTCAAGAAATTGGAGTGACCAAGCCATCATTGGACACTCAAGACAAAGTGGGGCTCTGTACCTGGAGAGGTCAGGGCGAGAACTGGGGAGGTCTGGGAAAGGGAAGACTTTAACCTATTGGGAGGATCCCTGCTGCTTTTTCTAGACCCTGCTCTGCTGCTGAGTCTCTGCTGACAGGAAAGACACTTTGTTGCTTGGAATCAAAACAGCAACCAGTGTCCACTGAGCTATGATTCGGGCTGATGTTATCACTGAACAAGACACATCTCAGACTGAAATCTGGCTTGATGGATCATATTTTGTAATTTGTTCTGGTTTTATCAAGATGATCTCTCACTGAAACCCACACAAAGCTGCAGATCTAGGTTTAACTCAACAATACATGTTTATTGTGCAAAAGAAATAATGATAAAATAGAATAAACCAAACTATTTAAATATAATGCAAATTTAAAGATCTTGAAACAAAATAATAAAATATAATCACATAAATCCCCAAATACCCCTTTACGAGACTCACACCATGATGATTTCCCTTATTTATCCCACCTATAAAGTTGAATTTAACTATGGCTTCAACTCCAAGTCTTGAAAATCGCATAGCTTTCAAATACCCGATCATATATGTTTTCTGCTTCAAATAATCTCTTCAGAGTTTTAACCACATACTTCTGGTCTGGAACTTTAAACTAAAATCTTTAGACTTAGATTTTTTTTTAACAATCCTAAACTATCTTCTCCCTTTTTCCACCATGTCTCCTATCCAGCTTTAGCCGTGGCTCCTGCAGAACTCCCAAACTGTCACTAAAAACAAAATCCTTTTTTCTAAACTTTGGCATTTCCCCTCTTCAAAAGAAAAAAAGATCAGTCCAGTACCTATTAAATTAGCACTGAATGCACAACTGTTTACCTTGTTCACTTGTAAAAGTCTCACAATGTAAATGACACAGTGGCTCAGTGGTTAGCACTGCTGCCTCACAGCGCCAGGGACCCAGGTTTGATTCCAGCCTTGGGCGACTGTCTGTGTGGAGTTTGCATGCTCTCCCTGTGTCTGTGTGGGTTTGCTTAGGGTGCTCCGGTTTCCTCCCACAATCCCAAAGATGTGCAGATCAGGTGAACTGGCCATACTAAATTGCCCATAGTGTTAGATGTGTGAGTTATGAGTAAATATAGGGTGGGGGAATGGGTCTGGGTAAGTTATACTTCAAAGGGTTGGTGTGGACTTGTTGAGCCAAAGAGCCTGTTTTCATATTGTAGGTAAGCTAATCTAAACAAAACTTTTTTATTCTCTAGGATGTCTTCCTCTCACACTGGGTTTTGAAGTAAACCATCATGGCTATAGAGATATTGACAAGTTAATCATTGAACCCCTTCAGGCACACAGAAAACAAATATATCATGAGTTAAAATTCAAAAATTCAAAGGTAAATGATATGGGAATTTATAAGCCTTATGTCATGACATATCATCAGGCTCCTCCCTGATCAATTGAGCTGGACAATATTGAAGATGATAACATTCAGGCAGAAAATCAGTCGGAAGGCCAACATTTGAATTAATTAATGGTCCAATTTCTGCCTTGCTGGTAGTGTTAAAATTGTCTCCATTCTACATTTGTAAGTATACTAAAATTTCAAAAGTGGAAATCACTTAACACAGATTGCAGCCATAATCTTTTGACTTGAAGTCAGCTAAGTCTGACTTTTGGCAAGTTTCTTGCAGGTTTTCCCTCAGTGAGTCTGAATTTCTCAAATTATTATCTGAAACTCACCTTATTAGCTATGCCTTAGCCACTCAGACTATCTCCCCTTCATGGAACTACTTCCTACGATCGGACATCCAGGATTCCTAGTGCTGGCTCCATCCTCAAAACACAGTTTATCTACTGGGTCAAGTGGTGTTGATCTGAGCTGTACTGCATGTTTCTCTCATCTGAAGAATTTCCCAGACATGACGGACAGAGAGCAGTTTGACCCTGACTGGTCATCAGGGATGAGGAGATCCTGAAGGATAGGGTGGTGCAGAGGAAAACTGTCCTCTTCCCTCAATACCATAAGAACAGATCATATCACCAGATCCTGCTGGCTCAGGCAGAAGTTGCCTCCTGGGTCAATGCTGACCCAGAGAAATAGCCTGAAAATGTGTTGCTGGAAAAGCGCAGCAGATCAGGCAGCATCCAAGGAGCAGGAGAATCGACGTTTTGGGCATGAGCCCTTCTTCAGGAAGGCTCATGCCCGAAACATCGATTCTCCTGCTCCTTGGATGCTGCCTGACCTGCTGCACTTTTCCAGCAACACACTTTCAGCTCTGATCTCCAGCATCTGCAGTCCTCACTTTCTCCCAGAGAACAGTCAGCAATGCTGCAAGACAGTCAATGATTTTCTATGCTGCACCAGAATACGTGCCACTATTTTCTCTCTGTCATCTCGCATTCACTCTCTTTTCATTGTAGCACCTATCTCCCACTCCGCCTCACAATCCACAGGGCTCAATGCTGCATGCTGCATTTTCCATCACTTGCTTTCACCCACACACCTCCTGCACCATTGATCTTGCATGACCTGCTCACTTTTTTGGGGCGACTCACACCTTTCCCCCACCTCCACCAAGACTAATGGCACTTTCATCTCACTCAATCCCTTTTTTCTCCTTCCAAGAGACAATGGCCCACAACAGGGCAGAAAGAGGCAAGACAGGTTACAGGGTGTCCAATGTTCATCTCCTCATCCCTATTAGGTAGGTGAGAACTGCAATCGGTCTCATGGCGATGGCAAAACTTTCAATTCCCAGCAACCTAGTAAGATGCATTGTCCATTGCTATGTTGCTTTCCCATTACTGCGCACTCTGAATGTATTCTTAACTTTACACATTCCTTTCTCATGGTACTTTCTCTCTGTCTCCTGTAGGCACCAGTGGAATCTGCAGACTCTGCCATCAAGAGAGTGACCCCTCAAGGAACCCTCAGAGGATGCACTGGTAAGTGAGGGCGTGTACTCTGCACCAGCTCACATATTGACACCTAGTTGGCTACTTTGGGTGGATTAGAGATGGGAGCGTCTGCTGGTGAGCACATCACTGCCATCTCTAAAGCTGATTAATCAAGAAATGCCAAGGGTTGCTAGCTTCTGGGGTAATGCCAGAGACCAGGCACCTGCTCCTTGCCAGGCAGGAGAGGACACCGTGTGTCAGTAATTAACACTTTCATTCAGATATATGAGCAGAAACAGCAGCAGCAGCTGTGGGCAGGTTTGTTAGAGGCATTGAGTAAACTGACTCTCAGACTGGAGGACTCTACCAACACTGTATGCAGTATGCTGCCTTTGGAATGCAAGTATCTGGCTGCTTCCATCGACAGGTTGATGCTGTCCTTGGAGAGTAAGGTCTAGCACTCTCAGAGTCAGCTGGGTATATGTACCTGCACTCTGTCGCTCTAACCATTGGTGCTTACCAGCAGCAGCAAGGTGACAGAGGGACAAAGGATTATAACCTCCTTTGCTTTAGGGAGACAGAGCAGTGTCTATAGGCACTCAGCCTGAGGAGGAACCACACACTGACCCCCATCACCACCAACAGCACTGCAGAAGCTTCTTCTCATGACACTCCAGAGCTGACTGGTTCTTCCACGTCCATCTTGTCTGCCACCTTTAGCCCAGTGAGAGTTCCAGCCGAGGAAGGTGAATTTATCTCCAGACAGATCACACGCAGCATGGCTGGGCCCTCTAGCCACAACACACCTGGCTAAAACTCCAACAGGCTCCACTATAGGAGAGACTCCACCCCCCCTCCCCCACCCTTTCCCTTACCTTCAGAGCCCAGGACAAGATCAACATGTAGTAGGAAGTAAGAGGCAAATGAGATCTTCAGAGGTCATGTGGGTGGTGCAAGTGAAATTTCAGTGTACATGCACTCTCACATTTGTAAACATACATGCACTTTTCATCTTCAGCTGAATGAGTAAATGAAGTACAGAGGCTAGAAATCTTAATGTTCCACTGTGTTTCAAAGTTTGATGTAAGCAACTCCTGCCCTAGGTGGAGACTATCAAACCTTACATAGTGATTGTTACTTTGACAACTAAGGTGAATTTTTCCAGGCAATACATTGCTTGTATATCACAGCCATTAGATCTGGAATGTTGCATGATGTGGTTAAGAATGTATTGGGGCCAGGATTTGGACTTCAGACACTAGGCCAGTGCATAAGGTTCACACACAGCATTTGTGCTCACAGGTGTCTATTTCAAACTATTGCCCTTTAAGGTGCTTCACATCACAGAAAAATGGAGCCCCTCCCTCACAGAGTGACACACGAAGCCCTCCCACTCTGTATATGGTGGACGACATTTTCATCTCCATTGTACACCACTTGGATAACGATGAAAGGAAATAACAGTTTCACTTTACAAAGTCACCCTCAGTCACAGATTGGGGTGGCATGGTGGTTAGCACTGCTGCCTCATTGCACCAGGCACCTAGGTTCAATTCCCAGCCTCAGGTGACTGTGTGGACTTTGCACATTCTCCCCAGGTCTGCATGGGTTTCCTCTGGGTGCTCTTTTCTTTCCCCATATTCCAAAGATGTGCAGGTTAGGGTGGATTGGCCATGTTAAATTGCCCATAGTGTTAGGTGCATAGTCAGGAGTAAATGAGGGTATTTCCTTCATGGTTGTCTTCACATCAACCTCATCATCTTTGATCTGCCCCAAATTGCTTTATTTAAATGTTCATCTCCATACTTTACCCCCTGAAGCCCAGGTCTGCCACATCATCATATCAGATAAAATAGAGCACTGTCTGCCCACATCAAAGGACAGACAGTGCTGACTGTCAATGACCTCCCCATCCTCAGACCACATTACTCCTTTCTTTCTTATGCTCTGTTATCTTTCCCCATTACATACTGATTTGCTCCGTTTCACAGTTGTCATCTCCCTACAATCCTCACAATTTTCCCTACAGTCAGAAGCTGAGCAGTGACCTTACAGAGGTTTATAAAATCACAAGGGGCATGGATAGGGTGATTAACCAAGGTCTTTTGTACCAGGTAGGGGAGTCCAAAACTAGAGGTAGGTTTAAGGTGAAAGGGGAAAGATATAAACGGAGCCTAAGAAGCAACTTTTCCATCTATATGGTGGTGCGTGTATATGGATAGAGCTGCCAGGGAGGTAGTACAATTACAGCATGTGGAATGGTATGTGAATAAGAAAGGTTTAGTGGGATATGGGATAAGTGCTGACAAATGGGACTAGGTCAATTTAAGATTTCTGGTCAGCATGGATGAGTTGAAGCGAAGGGTCTGTTTCCATGCTGTACAACTTTATCATACTAATTGAGTTTCCCAGCTTCCTGATCATGGTAATGGCCTCTGCCTCAGCTTTTTATAGACAGACGCACAGGACTGACCATCACTCACCAATTGACAATATTTTAAAATATTAAGTACTTTTAGTTTGATCAGATTTTAGATTGCTTTCTATTGGCCTTTGCTGTGATTGTAAAAATGTTTGTTGGTTTCCAGAGATTGGGTAATAATATGACACATTCTGAACAGCGTTGGTCTGACTTTGAACTTTCTGTTCAAATCATTTACTTTCAGAATTGGGTGATGTCATTTGCATCTCCCACAACAGAGTGAATGAACAGAGGTGACAGAGCAGGACAGGTTCGTGGAAGTGAGAGGAGCAGATGAAGAGAGGAATGGCAATGTTGACAAAATGGTCACAACCTGAGTGATAGTAACAGCTTCATGCGCCTGGAGCCACTGACACTAGCCTGGGGTATTAACTCAGCAATCCAAGTTATTTATTGAAGAATTGACTACTCTAGGGTTGCTTGCTGGCATCCCCTTTAAGCAGCTATGATAACAGCAGTCTGAGCTTACATCAGCTCTCCCCAAGTTTCTGATACAGAAGCACCTTTGATGAATGCAACTCCAACAGCACTCAAGAAGCTCGACACCATACAAGGGAAACAAGCTCTCTTGACTGCACCAGATCCAATACCTTAACTATTCATTCCCTCCACCACTGGCACATAGTGACAGCAGTGTGTACCTCTACAAGATGCAATGCAGCAACTTGCCAAGCATCTTTCAATGACACCTTCTAATCTTGTAACTCCTACCACTGAGAAGGAATGTATGGGAAGGACAGTACCTAAAAGCTCCCCCAGCCAAGTCTTAAACCATATTGGAGTGGAATTATATTGCCGTTCTTTTGCTGACATAGTCAAAAATTTGGAAAAGATCTCCTGTATGGCAGAGATTTAAGGTAAACCGATATCACAGTACAGTACAGAGTGGCTTATTACCACCTTTCAAGGTTAATTGCCTCTCTACAATTAATTGGGCCCAACACCATCATTTCCACCATGACAGTCCTCACTAAATCCAGCCAATATGCATTTTTTTGAGTACAGTGTCAACTAAATTTCAGCTTATTTTCTGCGCTTCATTTCATTCAGGATTACACAGCTAAGTTGATTACACACTCAAGTGTGTTCCCCTCTGTACTATTAACAATAATATATTAAACACCCTCAAATAAAATGCAGTCTATGGCTAATTTTGCTTTGCATATTTATTCAGAAAAGGTAGTTATACAGGATATCCCAATTTATTTGGAATGGATTTCTGCATAAGGTCAGTTGACAAATGAAACACAATACAGGAGAGAAGTAAAATAGTGCCATGCTTTTAATGGTTAATATGGCAAAATAGTTTCAAGCTTATTAATATTATATTTTTGCCATTTTGTAATGATGTCTAATACAGTCATAAATTCTCATGAGGTTGGGTAGTAATCACAAACATTACATATTATAGAATTAATATTTCAAAAATATATTGTTAGTTTGCTTGACTAAAATTAATGTTTTAATAGACAGATATGAGCATAAAGCACTTTGGTAGTTAATTCAGTAACCCTTCAGGTACAGGGTGCAATTTTCATTTTTTTCATAAAAATGTGGATTTTACTGAAATTCATTTTAATTTCCAAATGAAAGCTCACATAGAACAAGGTTCATCTTTCCATTTACAAGTTTTGCCAAATTTGAGGATCCTTTCATTCTGTGTGTGAATAAAATGCTTTTAAGTCTTCTGTCACTGGCTCTGCTTATTTGTATCTCTGGGGAAGATTTAGTTCTATGAATATGTAGTCCTGCTATAATGTATTTAAGAAGGAGTTAGTCAGATCTTTAATTGGAAATGGGTTGAAAGGATATGGAGAGAAGGCAGGAAAATGGGGGTGAGGAGCATATCAGCCATGATCGAATGGCAGAGCAGACTGATGGACCGACTGGCCTAATTCTGCTCCTATATAAACTTATGAATGTGTCTTTCATTAACAAGAATTGGCTGTAATGCGATTGGGTGAATAGGGAACACTTTTCCAAAATGCAAACTTTTAAAATGTGTGTTGGCTATAATGCGATAACATCGCCAACATTCTAAGTGTATCTGTATTGGGTGATTTTGTATAGTGCGGGATCGCACAGCAACGCAACTACCGCGTAATAGCAGAACTACCTGTAGCCAACAATCATAAAACCTGACTTTCTAACCACTCATATTATCTGTGGATCCAACCATACTGAAGAATTCTTCTTACATTTTGAAAGTGTAACTTACTGAAACATACAGAAACGAAAGTACTTGCATGTAAAGAAGTTGTATTCAAATTTGCAAAATAATGCAAATAATTGTGTACCTATTCAGATTAATAATTGTTTAAATTCAGAGTCAGTACTGATAATGCAAACTTACTGGTGATTGTCTAGCACAGAAAACGATCTGGGCAAAATTGGATGAAGTCTGGATTCAGAGCTAAGTTCTATTTTGGAACTGGAAATAACTTCAGATATTTTTGCCAAGGGTGACAGAAAAAAAATCTAAGATTGCAGTTACTTGAACCTTCCAGTGTGTGGTATTCAAAACCTAAATTATTTAAATTGGAAAAGTTCCAGAAAATCTAGAAGATGTGGACGTGGAATCAGTTTCAGACCTCACGCATGTGCCTCAGATCTCTGTTAAGCCTATGAGTAGTCAGCCAATTTCAAAGCTTAAGTCTATGATATTCATCTGAGATGTTGTACAGTACGGATTGAATATAACATGATCAACCTATTTAGCTAGTTTTATCAGTTACTGTCAAATCTTTAACATTATATTTATTACTCCTGCTCCTGACTTCTACTTTTCAAAAAGGCAAAGGGGTTACAGGGCGCAGATAGGAAAGTGGAGCTGAGACCATATCAGCCATGATTGTATTTAATGGTGAAGCAGGTTTGAAGAGATAAATAGTCCTAAGTCCTAAAATGTGTATATGTTACATCGTGGAAATGACTATTTACAGATCTAGATCGTGTTTGAAAACTGTCTTCACAATGGAGAAGTATATTTTATGTCAGTGCAGTTGATGTGACAAAATAGCTAAGTGTATTCATACAACATGAAAATTATTTTTTTTCTCATCTTTTCATGTGTGGGAATAAGAGTAACAGCCAATATAACTTTTATAAAATAGCAAAATTTAGTAAATTTTGAAAAGGTGTACATAACTACAAATAACTGTGCCTCACAAATTAAGCAGTATAATTTCATAGGGCAAACGTGAGGACTGCAGACGCTAGAGATCAGAGTCAAGAGTGTGGTGCTGGAAAAGCACAGCAGGTCAGGCAACATCCGAGGAGCAGGAGAATCAATGTTTCAGGCATAAGCCCTTCCTCAGGAATCCTGATCAAGAGCTTATGCCCAAAACATCGATTTTTCTGCTCCTCGGATGCTGCTTGGCCTGCTGTGCTTTTCCAGCACCACACTCTCGAGTAAAATTTCAGATCTGTTCCCAAGTTTGGACACAGTTAGGAAATGGATTTGAAAAGTTTTCTTCATGCAAAACTGAAATATCTTTATATATTAAGCAGCATTCCGACATTTTGACTGGGAAATGAATGGCATGTAACTTTTACACAACTTTCGTTGGAACAATTACAACTTTGCATTTCAACCAATTGTTTTTTGCTGTTCTGGATGGTGGCAGATGCTGCACGAATGCATATTTTGCCTTCTTTTACATCTCATTAAACAAACCGAGCATTTCATAACAAATTACTTTCACTTTCAGCTCGATGTGGAAATTTGATGTAATTTCTGAATCATGCACAAAACATGTTAGTCAGCCTTTTGTTTATTGCTTAGTTTATATATTGTCGGGGAAAATAAGGCTGCAAAAAGAAAAGGAAAATCCCATGTTACATTTACAGATGATGGGCCCAGTTCATAAATTTTAGCATGATGATTCATGAGGGAAATGAATGAATAAATGAAGGAAACCTGGCTAGATTGCTGAAAGTATTTGAAGATGACAAGATAGGCGTTTGAAATTTGAGGAATTGAAGGTAAAAGGAGTTGGCCTAAAAGAGAAATTGAGGTGTGGGACAGATAAACAATGATCTTATAGAGTAGAGAGGCAGACTGGAGGGCCTAAATGGCCTGCATCTACTCATAATTCCTACATACCCATGTTCACAGTCCTAATGTGGAACATCAGTCAGAACTGAAACAGGGAATTTGCGTGAGTACTCCCAAATGTTCTTTTCCTCATGAGTCTTTTCAAGAAGTTTGTATACTGATTTGGAGGTGACTGTGTTGGACTGGGGTGTACAGAGTTAAAAATCACACAACACCAGGTTATAGTCCAACAGGTTTATTTGAAAGCACTAGTTTTTGGAGTGCTGTTCTTTCATCAGATGGTTGTGCAGTATAAGTTTATAAGACACAGAATTTACAATTTTATACTCCACAATCGCCTGATGAAGTAGCAGCGCTCCGAAAGCTAGTGCTTCCAAATAAAGCTGTTGGACTATAACCTGGAGTTGTGTGATTTTTTAACTTTGTACACTGCAAGTTTAAGACATACGTTGAACCCATGCAATGGAATTATAATTCGGCACTGAAGTTAGTTTATATGACATTACCAGTCTGAAAGTAATAGTAAATGAAAAGTAGATGATTTCTGATTCTTGTATGAGAATACCTAGCACAAAAAAGTCTGAACTTTTAAAAATGCACCTGCAATGATTTGCATGTGGCCACATTGAAGCCTGTTTTGTGTGTGGATACCTGAACATGCAAAGTTGTGGCAATAATCTTTCTTCTCATGGAACTCTGTACAGGTGCTGGTGTGCCATCTGTGTAATTGATAAGCCACAAATATACTCGGTGCAATAGAGACAAGGTAGGGAAGTAGGCAAAAGCTTATTTAGAACACTTCACACAGATAACAGTCAAGCTGGGAGAAAGCATCTGTGACCTGTACTTACCAATCTCCAAATTGTAAGAAGCTGATGTATTGCTTTATCTTTGCAATTTATTTTGAATCTGAAAACTGTTTGTGCATTTGCTGGTAGACTGAATTGATGGACAGTCTCTGCATTTCAGCTAAGACAGAACGTAGAGCATTAAACAGGATAACAGTCAATTTTTTGTACAAATTGTTTCATATAATGTATCTAATGACCATCACAAAATAAAGTAAATGCTCTTACAACAAAGGTAGTGTCAAACGGCTATGGTAAGCTCTCTGATACATTGTGCACAATTGCATCTTACAATGTATTTCCCTTTTCATTAAATAACATTGCATGCACTACCAATTGCTTGCAAGTTGACAAATATCTATTGTCAATGAAGGGAATGTTCATTTGTTAACAAAAACTGCATGCCAACTCATATCAGCCCCAGATCTTTCAGTCTTTGTACATGCATTGCATACATAGACCTTTACATAGTGCAGGTCTACTAAAGATATGATTGAATGTTCTCATTGGCTAGTTCTCTTGTATCTGTTTGTTTCTGAGGCAATGTTGCTATTCCAGAATGGGTCATTCTTGTCGGAAGTGTTGTTGCCATGGTAACAGTTATTACTAATCCATTTCCATTGTTGAAGAATAGTAACCTCTAATACTGATGGTCATCGTGTGAAGTTAGAAAACTCACATTTTTCTGATCAGCTGCTTGAAGTGAAAGAACAGCTTCTTTACTTGTGCATATGTGACTGCAGTCGGGATGATATATCTGACCGTTTCCATTAACCGTGTACAATCAAGGTGACAGTTGCTCTATGCAGGTCTGATATTGCCTCATGGGTTGATTTTTATTGAGACCATTGAAAGGTTATACTCTGAATGGCTCACTGATACTTAGCTCTGGTAATTGTTTGACAATTTACCAAAGTTACAATTGGATTTCTCTTGTTGCACCCTGATTTTATCAATCAAAACTATCCCGATTTCTGGTTTCAATAAGTGTAACATTAGTCTTCAGATGGACTATTTATTTATGTGACTGGTGTGTTTTTAATGTTTTCAGGGAATCTTTTGTACCTTTAGCACACTCAGGTCCACAGTTTGCTTGATTTAAGCAAGATGCCTGTCTTTCAGATTCAAGTCTCTGCTGGGTTACAGTTCCAGAGCTTGCTGAGTTTTTGATTTTTGTTGAATCTTTAAGGTTTCACACTCAATGTAGAATCTTCAACCTTTCGTATAGGGAGTGCTGCTCTCATCAGCATATCAGCAATGTACATTTTCTTTTGCTCGTATCTCACATCCAGATGATATATTTGCAAATTAATAACATTCTTCACAAATGCTTTATAAGAGATAGAAGTAATTTGAGGAAGATTCTTTGGAGTGGCTTATGGTCATACTCCATCATCACAGTACCCCTCCCAAACAAGTATTGATTAAAATACCGACAAACAACAGTAATAAACAAATGTTCTTTCTGAACGTGAGCGTGTGTCATTCAGTTTGTTTTAATGCTCTGAGAACAAATACAACTAGTTATCCTTGCTGAATAGGAGTTTTCCAGGTCTTGACTCATTGGCATCACACTGCAAGGTGAATTCCTCATTGATGTTGTAGCATTGTCATCACTAATTGTTTGCTTCCAGTGAACAAAGCTTCTTACATTGTGCTCCAATATCACTGCATGTCCTGAGTTGTGAGCTTGCACAGAGGTTCACATTTTAATGATAGATTAGGCAATAATTTTGCTAAATACTTCATGATTCCAAATAATTGTTGTACTGCTGTCACTACTTTTGATCTCTGTATCACTGCTATAGCTTTCACCTTGTCAGGATCTGAGTGAAATTCTTTTGCTGTCAGTACATGAGCAATGTACCAGACTTCAGGTCTTTTGCTTTTTCACCTTCAGGCTTACCTCCCTGTAGCAGTTGCACAAGATCCTGATTTTGGCCTGTAATGACTTCATTCATCATCTCCACATCCCTAGACTAACAGACCATTCACAATGATTTCCACTCCTGCACTGTTACTGATTATCTTGTGCTGTCTGCATTGATACTTTTTTTTGGAACAGTGCACTCTTGTTCCTATTTCTTACGTTCTTATGGTCTTTTCAAATATTCTATCTTCTATCCATTCAGGTTGGACTTGAGGGCTGATGGAACTCTTGTACTAAATGTCATGCGCAACTATCAATATCTCACAAATATTGCCCAGAATATAATCAGCAAACTGGTGTTTTCATTTATTGCCCTTGCGAGGAGCTACTCTTTGCACAAGTGCAAGTAAAGACTTTTGCTTTGGAAAGTTGTGTCAAAATCTCTTCACTGTTAGATATGGGGAACTGAGGTAGATTCAAGTTTTATTGAGATCCTTTGGATCTATACATACTCTGAGTTTTCTATTTCTTTCAGTGGTATTATGCTACTGGTCTAGTTTTTAGAGATGTCACTTTATTGATTACTTCCATCTTTGCAAATAAGTGCTTCTTTAAACATATAAAAAGGAAGAGACAGATCAAAATGAAGATAGGCCTATAGGAAATGATTCTGAGGAGACGGTTGATGCAAACCAGGTAATGACAGAAGAATTAAATAGATATTTTGCATCAGTCTTTGCAGTGGAAGATGCTTTGAACATCCCATTAATGCTAAAGAAACAGAGGAGTAGTATTAGACTAACTAGTGGGGCTAATGGCAGATAAGTCCCCTGGTCTAGATGGCTTGCATCCTAAGATCCTGAAAGTGGTAGCTACCGAATTATTGGATACATTAGTTGTAATTTTCCAAAAAAGTTCTTGGATTGTGGTGAAATACCCAAGGATTGAAAAACTGCCAATGTGACACTCCAAAAAGGGAGGAAGACATAGGTGGGTAATGATAGGCTGTTGGAAAAGTATTGAAATCAATTATTAAGGAAATAGTAGCAGAACATTTAGAAAATCATAGTCTAATCAAGCAGAGTCAGCATGGTTTCACAAAAGGGAAATTGTGCCTGACTAGTTTATTAGAGATTTTCAAGGAAATCTCAACCAGAATGGATACAGGGGAGCCAATGGATGTGGTGTATTTGGACTTGCAGAAGGCGCTTGAAAAGGTACCTCACAAAAGGTTAAGCTGTAAGGTACCTCCTACAGTGTTGGAGATAGTATATTGATATGGATAGAGAATTGGCTCATGGGTATGGAACAGTGAGTGGGGATAAGGGGAACTTTTCCAGGTTGGTGACCCATGACCAGTGGGACCAGTGCTGAGGCTGCAACTGATTACAATATATATTGATGACTTAGAGGAAGAAAGTGAATGTATTGTAGCTGTATTTATAGATGACACAAAAATAAATGGAAAAGCAGGTTGTGAGAGGGCTACAGGCAGTTATATTGATCAGTTAATTCAGTGTGCAAAATGTTGGCAAATACATTATAATGTAGGGAAAATGTGCATTTGTTCATTTTGGAAGGGAGAACCAAAGGACCAAAGAACAATGTGTTATTTAAATGTTAGAAGATAACAATGTGTTATTTCAAAGGTCAAGAGTGTGGTGCTGCAAAAGCCCTTCATCAGGAATGCTGACAAAGGGCTTTTGCCCGAAACGTCGATTTTCCTCGGATGCTGCCTGACCTGTTGTGCATTTCTAGCACCACACTCTTGACTCTAATCTCCAGCATCTGCAGTATTCACTTTCACCTTATTCAAGGGGTTTGGAGTATAAGAATAGGGAAGTCTTACTGCAACTATACAAGGTGCTGGTGAGACCACATCTGGAATACTGTCAGCAGTTTTGGTCCCTTAATTTAAGAAACAATCCTGTTTCATTGGAGGCAGTTCAAAGAATGTTCACTAAAAATATAATTCATGTGGAAGGATTGTCTTATGAGCAAAGGCTAAACTGGTTGGGACTCTAGTCCCTTGGTTTAAAGAATGAAAAGTGATCTCATTGAAACATATAGGATTCTTAAGGGGCTTGACTGAGAAGATGTTTCCCTTCATGGGAGAGTCTAGGACAAGAGAACATATTCTCAGAATAAAGCGATGCCAATTTAAGACTGAGATGAGGAGGAATTTCTTTCCTTAGAAGTTTGAAAGTTTGAAACACATTGCCACAGAAAGCTGTGGGGGCAGAGTCCTTGTGTATATTTAAGGCGGCGACAGATAGATTTTTGATCAGTAGAGCAATCAAGGGTTGTGGGAAAGGGCAGGAAGTGAAGACTGTTGGATTAGTCACAATCCCATTGAATGGCAGATCAGGCTCCTGGAACTGAACTGCACACTCCTGTTCCCATTTCTTACATACTTATGGTCTTTTCAAGTATTCTATCTTCTATCCATTCAGGTTTGAGTTGAGGGCAGCTAGAACTCTGCTCAGCATATTCTGACTTGGTCTCACATTCTCGTCTACTTTGAGATGATGTTCATCAAGAGGAAAATCAAGCCCTGTGAAAACACTCTTTGCAATCTTTCAGAAACTGTTCAGTAATCAGGGCCTTAATTGTAAAACATTGCATACTCCTTTGGCATATGTAGGGTAAGCAGTCAGCTTTAGACTTGTTTTAGCTGACGGAAGAGTGGTTTGTTTAATGTCTAACATTCAGAGTAAAGGCCCAGCCCCAAACAGCAGGGAGAAATGGAATTAGCAGGGTTGGAAATCCAATTTTCTTTCAAGGTTAGTCCTGGTGTTTCAGCTTTCTACCTTAATGAGTTGAACAAAGGACTCCAGAACAGTGTATTTATATCTGCAGATGACATCAAGTCAAGATGTTATGTAATTTGGAGAAAGCAATCACAAAAGGATAAAGATTAATAAAGTGTATGGACAAATTGTGGGAGATGATGCATAATGTAACTGTCCAATGAAAGACTTTCTCCATCTTCAATGGGTTTATGGCTACTGAATATCTCCAACAGGATGTTTTCACTGAAGTGGTAAATCTTATTATATCTCTCATAATTTAAGAAATCTAGAAGTAGATATCTTGATATTAAATAATCCAACAAACAGATATAATGGCGAACTGTAATCAAGAAGCATGACATTGATCAGACACATATGTGTCTAAGCTAACGTTAGGCTTTTAGTTACAACAGAGGAACATGTTTCCATTAGTTTGCCATACTTCAAGTGATCTGAGATAAGATGGAATGTGAGATCTGGATACAATCAAAGTCAGAAGTCACACAACACCAAGTTATAGTACATCAGGTTTATTTGAAATCGTATTCTTTTGGAGCACTGCTCCTTCATCAGGTGAAGTCTGACAAAGAAGCAACGCTCCGAAAGCTTGTGATTTGAAGTAAACCTGTTGGACTATAACCTGGTGTCACGTGACTTCTGACTTTGTCCACTCCAATTCAACACCAGCACCTCCGCATCATTTATACCATCAGGTTACATGATATGATTCAGTCATGATATCATGAACATGCCTCTTAAAGTTGTACTAACATATTGACCGTGAGGTATAACAGCAGTTCATAACCTGGAAAGATATTGATGTTTCATCTGAGAATATAGCCTAGCATTTAGTTATTTCCAATTTGGTCAGGAAATGGAAGAGTCATACATTAGCTGGAAACATTCATCTTTACGCTGCACTGGTGATGGGGTACTGGAATTCTAAGGTGTTTGTAAGAGGCCTACTAGTTTCTTTATTAGTACAAGGAAATTTGTTCAAAAACATACAAACAGCCTAGACAAATGATGCTTTCTTTAGTCATTAGTTTTGTTGCCCATCATTCCTACGCATGGATTTGAACTGTTCCCTCTTCCAAAACTGATAAAATTTAACTTGAAAATCATAACTTAGTTCTTTACAAATGTATGATGGAAGTAAGACTAATTGTGACTAACATTCTAACCATAAGATGCAAGTCCAGAATAACCCATGATTTATTAAATTTGAGTTGTCTTCATTGATTTGTTAAAAGAACTGCCTGAGGCAATTTCATATGCTTGGCAAAAAATCATGACACATTTCAGGTATTTTCATCAAGGTTGTTTTTCTTAAATTTAAAACCATCTTTTTTCACATCACACAGGACAATCACAGATCAATGCTACATATGCAATGTTTCAATTCATGTAATTTATATACCTTGATTTATAAATAATATTTTTAGTATATTAGATAGGGGAGTAGACTAATTGTTGGATAGTAATTTAACCAAATAAGGTATGTAATTTCTTATTCTGAATGCCCACCGATTGAAAGAGAAAATGAACTGCAATTCTGCTCTGTCCCTGTAAAGCAGATTTCCGGTTACTGATTCCATGGAATAACATGCACAGTGGAAGCAGTGAGGAGGTTTGCAGTTTGCTTATATTGTCTCGCCCTCCAATCTGGAACAGTTATTACGAAGTTTTGCAAAAGGCCAGGAACAGTCTGTAAATGAAGAAAATGTCAAAGAAAGAAAATCATATCTGCTACAATTGAAGAGAAAAGTTGTTCAGTTCTAATAAATAGCATTACAATTTCTTAAGACCATTGATTATTCTTTTTCTTTGCATTATCTTGAGCAACTTTACAAGAGGGCTGTGCATGTAATTGAGTCAGAGCTTAGGAATGTTCTTGGCTGAGTGTCTGTTGTTCCATTTTAAATTTAATAGCAGTTCATAGATTCTCTAACTTTGTGCAGCTAAGGTTATAAATTACGCTGTAAGAGGGCCTCAATTTGTTGAGGGGGAGAATTCTTTTTGTGAACTTGGAATATGGAACCCATGCTGACATATTTAGCAAGTTGCACCAAACACTACTTATATTTTAAGGTAATAGGTATTCCAGTAATATTTGTGCTTTTGAAACCCCAACCAGAATTCTTTTTTTCTGTCTCTAGATGCTTTATAGGAATTCTGGACATTTCTAGCTTTTCACTGTTGCTGCAATTGGTATTAGGCTGTTGATGATGCATTTTACTTTAATTCTGTTGGTTTAAATATAGTCCACATCTGCAAATTGTGACCCAATGGGAGGACTTATGTCACCCACTGGTAAAAGGAGCACAAATCCTGCAGCTAATTTTTTTTTCAAAGACAGGAAATTGATTCTGTAAATAATTGCCCTTGTGTTTGGAACTAAACTTTCTTTTCTCTGTAAACAGATACATTGACCAACTCCGGAAATCTGCAAACTGCAGGGTATGTGTTAGTACCACAGCCTAATTTAAGATGTTACTGCAGAAGACGAAAGGTGATTAAAATGTTTTAAACATCTGTATCATTTTATGCAAAATTCTTTTGTAAGTTTGTCCATTCTTTCCAAGTATTTGACAGCCCCCACAATGTCCATTCTTCAATTTTCCACATCTGCTGTATCTTGGGAGGCTTGGTAACTGTCTTGCGGACGCCTACACTTTTTCCGATTGCGTTTTGTGACTCGGTGCACTTTGGGGCAAGACAGATGTAATCAAACCCCTTTTCATTCCCTCCCACCTTGGTGGGAATGGATGACTCAATCTGAAGTTGAGAACTCAGAGGAGCAGAGCAGTTAATTAATTTGGTCTGTTACTGATGAGGACATCCAGGATTTGAACTTGGCATCAATTCCATGGCAAAATTTTAGAAAAAAAGCTCTCTCTTTCTCAAGTTTAAATAATAGTTTTAGATTTGTGCGATTTTGTGCCAAGTATGACCACTTCAAATGACTTCTGATAATTTTAAATATGATGTGCAAACCAATTCCCTCAAATATAAATCATTTTCCTCTGAGTGAATTATATATCAAATGAATGAATACAAAGGTCTATGGGCAAAGAGAAAATTCAGTAAACCCCAATTGATTAATCTGTTCAACCTCTGAGGGAAGTACTGAAACACTGCTTATTTAGTTAAGAAAAATGACATCACCTTGTATCACTCTTTCAACGAAAATAAAACAACTTTGTGTGGAAATGTCACAGTGTAGACATCTATGCTTATTGATGGAAACATTTCACTGCTGCTCCCGTTTCCTCATTGCATTCCAATCAACACTAGACCCAAAGTTCAAAAAATACTTTGGACATTCCATGCATCATTTGAGATTTTGTATACATCCAGCAGGTTGCACATACTCATGGTGATAATGATGTATTTCATTTCATTAGATCCTGGTAGGAATGATCAGCAAATTTGAATTCTAGTCACTGAAAACATAGGTTCAAAGGTTTTTGATGATTAGAATGCATCCTTGCCCCAGAAGGTGCTGGTTAAATCAAGGGCTCCTCAAATATGCTTTTTAGTTATTTGCCTTTGTGAGCTACGTAAGCCCTTGTGTGTGCACAATGGTGTGCTGAACCCATCACCTTCACATTGCTGATGAAGGGCCTATGCCCAAAACGTCGACTCTCCTGCTCCTAGGATGCTGCCTCACCTGCTGTGCTTTCCCAGCAACACACTCTTCGAGCACAGAGGAATGACATATCTACCACTTCTGTCCAGCTAGGACTGTCAACATGTTTTGTGTGTTGTCTTGAGGTGAATATTGTTGGTAACTAGGATAAAAGCTATGTTTCTCCCTGCCATTTTCTTTCCTGGAGAAACATTTAGGGATTTGGTACAAATATCAACAAGTTCTCATAAAACAAGCGACACATCTCCATGGTTACTACACTGTGAAGACTTTGCCAATGCCAACATGGATGTGCCTCTTGTGTTGGTTTTCAAGGCAAATCTTATGGTTTTAGCTCTCGGTTAAATTTGAGAAGCTATGCTGTCAGATAGTTTACCTTTTTAAATGTGGATCGTATTAAGTCTAATCCTCATCACTGGCTGAAAATTCAAGAAATTGAACAATGTAAATATATCACTGTACATAATAACAGTTTTAATGAGGTAGTGAATTTTAAAAGAATTTGTAAACTATATGCAAAACACATAGTCTGAGGAAAGATGGATAATGATTTCCTTTGATATGGTATTGCTTTACATGTATTTACTTGTTAAGGAACTACATAGTCATGTAAGATTTAGAAATAGAATAATCCAGAAGTGGACATTTAGCTAATAATTATTGCACAGTAATTTACAAGACTGATTCTATAATTACTCCAAGTCTGTCTCATGAGTGGTAAAGTTGATGACATTGAACAAGGTTAAAGGTTGATGAATGTTCCATTATCTAACCAACGGGTCAAGGCAAAAGTTAGATTTTCACGACTGAGGTGAGTAACCTTCCTTTAAAGGGCTCCATTACACTTAATTTACTCTTTGGTGAGAGATGTGGGCCAACTGAATTGGGCCAACAAATGCCTGAAGCAGAACTTAGGTGACAATAGAGGAGGACAGAGGCCAAGGTGGGCTTATCAAATGGCCTGCCTGAATCTCTGGGTTTTGTTCCAATTGTTTTAGAAGCTTTCAGCTGTTGTGTGTGAAACATTTCTCCATTATTAAACCTTTTCAAAACTTTGAAGTCTCAAGTGCTCAATCTGTTGGAAAGACAAATCAAAATCTATTAATATACCACTTGGAAGATAAATAGTTCCTTTAAATTTTCAATCATTCTATGAACTCATTGCACCTCATTGAGATAATTCACATGTTTGAAACTCAGCCAAGCATTCATAATGGAACAATAATAGATCTTGCAAAATATCAACAAGAAAATCCATTTGAAATGACACACATTGATAATAATTTATTTTCTTATCAGTATCAGAAGGCCTATTAACAAAAACAATCCAGCAGATTTTTATTTTAAACTCACACTGGAAATCTAAGCCTTTATTTTCAAATTTAAAGTGTTGAGGACTTTAAAAATACTTAGCCATGCTGTGGGCTGTGGGCCTCGGAACAGCCACATAAGGTCAGTTTGAACTCAGTCTAAGATTAATTAAGCCAATGATTTTGGATTTCACTCGTGCCTCCCCACCCCCTACAACACACACACACACACACACACACAGAGATCTCTGTTGGCAAATATGGGTTCTGTCAGAGAGGAAGGATAGACCTTCTGCATTGGGGATTCACTAGCCATTTTGAAAGGTACATGATATGCTCCTGACTCTGAGAAAATAGATCAATTCTAAGTTGATGGTATTTATAGAGGTTAAAAATTTATTGAAGCTATTTAGACATTGAGCCTAAATTCAGGATCCTGCTAGCTGATCTATAAATACAGTAATATTTGATTCTATGTGGACATGATGTGCTTCTCTGTTTGGAATTTTAAATTTGCCAGATAAAAGCTGAACCTTGGAAACCTATCCCTTTGATTTTTTGCCCAATTGCATCTCCTGAAGCAATTCTGCTGTTTGGCTAATATGTAACATTTCATTCATTGGCCGTCAGCCAATACCCATGTTTAATGGCTTAAACAGAATGCAGTGCCCTCCAGCATCAATTACGACCTACTTATTTGAACCCAAATGAAAGCAGGTAAAGAGATTGGCAGTCAGGATCATTTAACTTGAGATATGTAAATATCTAATATATATGCTTGATCTTCTTCCTCAGATACCAACAAGAGTAAAAACAATGACTGCAGATGCTGGAAACCAGATTCTGGATTAGTGGTGCTGGAAGAGCACAGCAGTTCAGGCAGCATCCAAGGAGCAGTAAAATCGACATTTCGGGCAAAAACCCTTCATCAGGAATAAAGGCAGAGAGCCCGAAACGTGGAGAGATAAGCTAGAGGAGCTCTCCACGCTTCAGGCTCTCTGCCTTTATTCCTGTTGAAGGGCTTTTGCCTGAAATGTAGATTTTACTGCTCCTCGGATGCTGCCTGAACTGCTGTGCTCTTCCAGCACTACTAATCCAGAATACCAACAAGAGTAGCAAGGTAATGTGTGAACTGGTGTTATTTGTCCTTCTGTGTGGAGGTAAGGGAATAATAGGTGGCTTAGAATGGAAAACACTGGAAGGTGTAGACATAATTTGTTGAATGCTCATTTGTTGCTCTGGTTTACTCTTGTCTCGCTTATGTTCTACCTTTTGCATAACGCTATGAAGCAGAAAAGAAAGAACAGTCTCATATTTCTCCTTCAAAACCTCCCACTTTCTCCAGATGAAAAGGGGTGGCCATGGGCACCCGCATGGGCCCCATCTATGCCTGTCTCTTTGTTGGCTACGTAGAACAGTCCATCTTCCGTAATTACACCGGCACCACTCCCCACCTCTTCTTCACTACATTGATGACTGCATCGGTGCCATCTTGTGCTCCCGCGAGGAGGTTGAGCAGTTCATAACTTCATCAACGCATTCCACCCCAATCTTAAATTCACCTGGACCATCTCTGACACCTCACTCCCCTTCCTCAAACTCTCCATCTCCATTAATGACGTCCGACGTAACACTGACTCCCACAGCTGAAAATGTGTTGCTGGAAAAGCGCAGCAATTCAGGTAGCATCCAAGGAACAGGAGAATCGACGTTTTGGGCATAAGCCCTTCTTCAGGACCTGGATTGCACCTCTTCCCACCCTCCTCCTACAAAAATGCTATCCTGTATTCCCAATTCCTCTGCCTCCTCCATATCTGCTCTCAGGAGTTCCACTTCCACCACAGAAACACCAGATGGCCTCTTTCTTCAAAGACCATAATTTGCCTTCCCACGTGGTTGAAAATACCCTCCAATGCATCTCATCCATGTCCCTCACTTCCGCCCTCAAGCCCCATCCCTCCAACTGCAACAAGGACAGAAAACTCCTTGGTCCACACCTTCCACCCCACTAACCTTCCATAAACCGCATCATCCACTGACATTTCCGCCACCTACAAAAAGACCCCACCACCAAGGATATGTTTCTCTCCCCACCCCGATCCGATTCCACAAATTCCGTTCCCTCTGTGACTACCTGGTCAGGTTCATGCCCCCCAACAACCCACCGTCCCCCCCGGCACCTTCCACTGCCACCACAGTAACTGCAAAACCTGCGGCCACACCTCCCCCTTCACCTCCATCCAAGGCCCCAAAGGAGGCCATCAAAATTTCACCTGTACATCCACACGTGTCATTTATTGTATCCGTTGTTCCCAATGCGGTCTCCTTTACACTGGGGAGACCGGACACTTTCTCGCAGAGCGCTTTAGGGAACATCTTTGAGATACCTGCACAAATCAACCCCACTGCCCCGTAGCCGAACATTTCAACTCCCCCTCCCACTCTGCCGAGAGCATGCAGGTCCTGGGCCTCCTCCACCGCCACTCCCTCACCACCCACTGCCTGGAGGAAGAATGCCTCATCTTCCGCTTCGGGACCTTTCAATCCCATGGCATCAATGTGGACCTCCCCAGTTTCCTCATTTCCCCTCCTCCCACCTTACCCCAGTTTCCAAACTGCCAGCTCAGCACCATCCTCATGACCTGTCCTACCTGCCAATCTTCCTTCCCACCTATCCACTCCACCTACCCCTCTGACCTATCACCTTCATCCCCACTTCCATCCACATATTGCACTCTTAGGACCTTCTCCCCAGCCCTACCCCCTCCCATTCAACTCTCCACCCCGGAAGCTCCCAGCCTCATTCCTGATGAAGGGCTTTTGGCTGAAACATCAACATTCTTGCTCCTCGGATGCTGCCTGACCTGCTGTGCTTTTCTAGCACCACTCTAATCTTGACTCTGATCTCCAGCATCTGAGTCCACATTTTCTCCTAGTTGATTTTAACCTTACTGCAAATCCTCTTGCAAGGATGCCGACCTTGAAGAAGTTCTCCTCCCCTCTCTACAAGGATCTCAGTGAGTCTTTCTCTCTCACTGCAACGCCCAGGTCAACTTCTCTGCCCTGAAGCTCTTCAACCATGTCCTGAAACAGACTCGCTACCACAGCCACATCTGCTTCCTCAGTGCTTACCTCCACAACCAACTGATCCCACATGGACTCCAGACTACATTCAAACCAGCACAGTTAGGTCCTGAACAGGACAACCAGTACAGACTACAAATTCAAAACCAGCAGCTATGGTTCTCCTTCAGGATCCTCCGCTGCACACTTGCAGCCATGCGCCACCACCTAACCTCTCTATAGTCAGCTATGTCTCAACTGAGGGCCACACACCCCTCAGAACTGCAAAGTACCCCTTCTGTCCTATATCCTAAGAAGAATTCATACTCTCAACAAACAGTATTTCAACAGGATCTCAAACATCAAAAACTGTAAGTACAACAAATTTTTATTTGCCCACCTCCATAAACAGCACTCCTCAGACATTCCAGAAGCTTCTCCCAGCCTCCGGAACTGCTCGGCTACCATTAGCCACAAGACCAGTACAGTCACCATCCCCACGGTTATCGATGTCGTTACTTCCGCCCCCATCGCAGCCGCTTCCGCAGCCACGTTCGCCCCTAACGATTTCACATTCACACGTGACATCATTTCTGCCCCTAACATTATCGCTGACATCACACTTTCCGCAAGTTTTTCCCCACTACTGCCATCGTCGCCACCACTTCCGCCCCCACCAATGCCACTCATCTGCATACTGCTGACACGCCCCCCCATGGATCTCACTGTCACCAACCCTGCCCCCAGAACCCTGAGGGGAACATCACCCCTGCTCATGACTCCACCCGCATTCCCCCTACCACCACTCCCATTCCAGTTACAGGCTCCATCCCCGCTCTCAGCTCCACAGTTATACCAGGTCCTAGCTACCAGCCCTGCTGAGTTTTCACTATCTCCCCAGACCTTCCCCTCACAGAGGACAAACAATCAGTCCTCAGCAAAGGCCTTACCTTTATCCCCTTCTGTCCATGCATCAACAAATTCAATACGCATTGTGGCGTCAGACACATCTTCTGTCGCTTCCGCATCCGAGCTTTTCAATCAGGACTCCTGCTCACCTTCCGAGGACCCCTTCACTCGCCTCCAACTGACTTCATCCACCTGGACACCCCGTGCTGGCTTATTACCCGCCCTCGATCACTTCATTTCCAACTGCTGCCGAGACATTAACTGCCTCAACTTGTCTATCTCCCTTCCCCAATTCAACCTCTCACCCTCACAACACACAGCCCTCCACTCCCTCTGCTTCAATCCCATCTCACCATCAAACCAGCGGACAAGAGGGTGCAGTGGTAGTTTGGCGCACTGCCCTCTACACCGCTGAAGCCAGATGCCAACTCGAAGACGCCTCCTCCTACCGCCCCCTCGACCATGACCCCACCCCCCCATCACCAGTTTGGTGATGGGGGTACTGGAAACATAAGGCCTTTGGAAGCGACCTACTGATTCCTTTATTAGTACAAGGAAATTTGTTCAAAAACATACAAACAGCCCAGACTATTGATGCTTTCTTTAGTCATTAATTTTGTTGCCCATCATTCACACGCATGGATTTGAACTGTTCCCTCTTCCAAAACTGATAAAATTGAACTTGAAAATCATAACTTCATTCAGTACAAATGTATGATGTAAGTAAGACTAATAGTCATTAACATTCTAACTATAAGATGTAAGTCCAAAATAAACTATGATTTATTAAATCTGAGTTGTCTTCATTCACCCCCCCATCACCAAACCATCACCTCAGGAGATCTGCCACCCACCGCTTCCAACTGCATAGTTCAGGAACACCAAGCCGCCCGATTCTACCTATTTCCCAAGATCCACAAGCCTGACCATTCCGGTCAACCCATTGTGTCAGCCTGCTCCTGCCCCACCGAACACACCTCCACCTACCTCGAAGCTGTCCTATCCTCCCTCGTTCATGACTTCTCCACATATGTTTGAGACACCACCCACGCAGTCCACCTCCACCAAGACTTCCATTTCCCCGGCCCCCAATGCCTCATCTTCACCACGGACATCCAGTCCCTCTAGACCTCCATTTGCCATGACCAGGGCCTCCAAGCCCTCCATTTCTTCCTCTCCCAAGGTCTCCACCAGTACCCTATCACTGACACTGTCATTCGTTTGGCTGAACTGGTCCTCACCCTTAACAATTTCTCCTTTGAATCCTCCCACTTCCTCCAGATGAAAGGAGTTGCAATGGGCACCCACATGAGCCCCAACTGTACCTGTCTCTTTGTTGGCTGTGTAGAACAGTCCATCTTCTGTAGGTACACCAGCACCACTCCCCATCTTTTCCTCGACTACATTGATGACTGTATTAGTGCCATCTCATGCTCCCGTGAGGAGGTTGAGCAGTTCATCAGCTTCATCAATACATTCCATCCCGACTTTAAATTCACTTGGACCATCTCTGACACCTCCTTCCCCTTCCTGGACCTCTCCAACTCCATCAATGACGTCCGACTTAACGCTGACATTTTTTACAAAGACACCGACGACCTGGATTACACTTCTTCCCACCCTATCTCCTGCAAAAATGCTATCCCGTACTCCTAATTCCTCTGCCTCCACGATATCTGGTCCCAGGAGGACCAGTTTCACCACAGAACACACCAGATGACCTCCTTCTATAAAGGCTGTAATTTCCCTTCCCACATGGTTGAAGATGCCCTCCAACACATCTCATCCACGTCCCACACCTCCGCCCTCAAACCCCGCACCTCCAACTGCAACAAGGACAGAACGCACCCTTTGGTCCTCACCTTCCATCCCACCAACCTCCACATAAACCACATCATCCACCAACATTTTTGCCATCTACAAACAGACCCCACCACCAGGGATATATTTCCCTCCCCACCCCTATCCACTTTCCGCACAGACCTTTCCTTCCGTGACCACCTGGTCAGGTCCGCACACCCAACAACCCACTGTTCCCTTCTGGCACCTTCCCCTGCCACCACCGGAATTGCAAAACCTGAGCCCACACCTCCCCCCTCACCTCCATCCAAGGCCCCAATGGAGCCTTCCACATTCATCAGAGTTTCACCTGCACATCCACAATGACATTTATTGTAATCTGTTGCTCCCGATTCAGTCTCCTTTATATTGGGGAGACTGGACGCCTCCTCGCAATGCGCTTTAAGGTACATCACCAGGGCACCCGCACCAATCAACCCCACTGCCCCGTGGCTGAACATTTCAACTCTCCCTCCCACTCTGCCAAGACCATGCAGGTCCTGGGCCTCCTCCACCACCACTCCCTCACCTCCTGACACCTGGTGGAAGAACGCCTCATCTTCTGCCTCGGCACACTTCAACCCCAGGGCATCAATGTGGACTTCACCAGTTTCCTCATTTCCCCTCTCCCCACCTTACCTCAGTTCCAACCTGCCAGCTCAGTACTATCCTCACGATGAGTCCGATCTGCCAATCTTCCTTCCCACCTATCCACTCCACCTTCCTCTTTGACCTATCACCTTCATCCGCACATCCATCCACCTATTGTACTCTTAGCTACCTTCTCCCCAGCCCCACCCCCCTCCCATTTATCTCTCCACTCCAGAGGCTCCCAGCCTCATTTCTGTTGATTTTCCTGCTCCTCGGATGCTGCCTGAAGTGCTGTGCTTTTCCATCACCACTCTAACCTTGTCTCTGATCTCCAGTATCTGCAGTCCTCATTTTCATCTCATATGATAATATGTTGGTCCTTAACAAAGTTACCATGTGTTTGGACTGCAAATAGCAGCATTTTGCAGTTTTCTGTACACTGCTGGATAATGGAGGTTACTGATGTTCGCTTTCCAAAAATAACCAGTTTCATCTTTCCAGGTAGAATCAGGAAGGGTGAAATCAGGATTAGATTGAGCAGCATGATACAGCATGATATCATTGCTTTGCATGTCCATCATGGAAGGGTTTGGAGGGATATGGGTTGGGTCATAGAGTCAAAGAGATGTACAGCATGGAAACAGACCCTTCAGTCCAACACGTACATGCCGACCAGATATCCCAACCCAATCTAGTCCCACCTGCCAGCACCCGGCTCATATCCCTCCAAACCCTTCCTATTCATATACCCATCCAAATGCCTCTTAAATGTTGCAATTGTACAAACCTCCACCACTTCCTCTGGCAGCTCATTCCATACACGTGCCACCCTCTGTGTGAAAAAGTTGCCCCTTAGATCTCTTTTATATCTTTCTCCTTTCACCCTAAACCTATGCCCTCTAGTTCTGGACTCCCCGACCCCAGGGAAAAGAGGTCACCCCTCAGCCTCTAACGCTCCAGGGAAAACAGCCCCAGTCTGTTCAGCCTCTCCCTTTAGCTCAGATCCTCCAACCCTGGCAACATACTTGTAAATCTTTTCTGAACCCTTTCAAGTTTCACAACATCTTTCCGACAGGAAGGAGACCAGAAATGCACACAATATTCCAACAGTGGCCTAACCAATGTCCTGTACAGCCGCAATATGACCTCCCAACTCCTGTACTCAATACTCTGACCAATAAAGGAAAGTATACCAAATGCCTTCTTCACTACCCTATCTACCTGCGACTCCACTTTCAAGGACCTATGAACCTGCACTCCAAGGTCTCTTGGTGCTGGCAGGTGGGGCTAGATTTGGTTGGGATTTCTGGTCGGCATGGATGGGTTGGACCGAAGGGTCTGTTTCCATGCTGTACATCTCTATGACTATGACTCTATGTCAGTTTAGGCATTTTCGTAATCTGAAAGGGATGTGCTGTTGATGTGCTACTACAGGCAGCACATCATTCAGGTAAATGCACATTATCTTGGAGGTCAGAAGAATACTGGAATATTTAATCAAAGTTGCAACAGAAATTGCCTAGCACCCGAAAGTATAATGAACAGTATTCAGCATCGGTAACAAAAAGGAAGGGAACACTTGACCATTCCAATTATATTTTTAAAAGATGTAACAGAAAAGATTGATAAATGTCGTGAAGTGATCTTAAATATTTGGTTTCCGAAAAGCTTTTGACAAAATGCCTCATATTAGACTCATGGTGAAGGCAAAACAATTAGCAAGCTGGCTGCAAAATAAGAAACAAATTACATTTCAAAAATAATGGTACAGATTCCGAAATAATGGGAATTGTAAGTGGTATTTCACAAGGATCGTACAATTATTTATCAGTTACTTAAATTATGAGAAGTATGATTTCATCATTTGAAGATTACACCAAATCTCAAGGGGCAGTTAAACAGAGAAGGATATTAACAAAATGCAGGAGGAGTCTCCAGAATGGGAATGCAATTCGAACTGACAAAGTCTCCTTTGGCAGCATCTTCCAAACATGTGACCTTGACCATCTCAAAGGACAAGGGCAGCAGCCACATGGGAACATCACCACCTAAAAGTTCATGTCCAAGCCTAAATCTGCCTTGGAACTTCATCACCATTCCTTCACTTTCGGTGGGTCAAGCTGCTGGGATTGCCTTCCTAACAGCAATGGGGAGTCCCTACACAACACAGACTGCAGCAGTTTATTAAGGCAAGCTTCTCAATGGCAATCAGGAATGGGCAAAACGTGTTGGCCTAGCTAGCAATGCTCATATCCAATGATCAAATAATAAAAGGAGTCAAAATATTGAAAAGTATATGTACAGCATATACTGTTTGGAAAATAAACATTCAAATGGGATAGAGGAAAAAAGATATTTGGGTCCACAGATATACAAACCTGTCTAGCCGTCTGTCTGCCTGTCAATGTGTGAGAGGAGTTTATGATCAAATAAGATTGGGCTTAATTTATAGATATTAATTAGATTACCTTGTAGTTTACTTGTGTTCTGCTAAAGTTACTTATTAACAATAAATCGTTATGTTTTGCTGAAGTTATAAACTTGATGTCATGTGATTTGCAAAGTCTAGTTTGGGGCAATTGAACAATCTGAGGGTCACTGAAAGTTTTAGTTTAGTTGTGTTGCAAATCTACTGATAGGGAAGCTGATTTGGTTTGGCTTGTTATCTGTGTGATATAATAATAAACAGTCCCTTTGTATGCTGGCCTTAATGTGATAAAGTACAATAGTATATAAAACCCATCATAACTTCCACTCACAGCAGTCTCACACTCTATATCTCTGCTTCTGATAAGCACTCTGTCTTCTATCTGACTTCATAAAAATAGAAACCACCAAAAAATGCACATTCTAATCCAAGTTTATAAACCGACATGATACACAGAAAATAAAACTCTTCACCACTGGGCATCCACTTGGATCCTGAGTTATTTTTCCAGATATTTGCCTTTTGACGATGGAAGGTTGCTACCTTTAATTGAGCAGGTCTGGGCCTAGGGGATCTGCTTTCAAACTGTGCCATCTTGACCTGGGCTGAGACCATTTGAGCAACCAGCTGAAATGCGGGGTACTGAAGGATTGGCAGAGGTAGAAGCAAAGAACTCACTATCCTATGAAGAGAGAGTAGGTTTTTGCTTCATGCCTGCATTTTTGCTCTCTTCAGATCGAGCAATAACAATCCATGACTTGAAAGTTCAAGTAGCGATTGATAAAAATTGCTGATAAGTGGGCACTGGATAGTGAAGAATTGAGTGGGACTGAATCGATTGGTGCAATTGGTGGGAATGACATTCTATGATGAACTTACTTACATGGACAACTTGCAACACATCATTAGAAGTCTTCTTGTACCTCAGTCATGTTACTTAACAACACTCCTGGTACTGACCTCCTATGTTACATTGTTCTCCTTCCTCCTGAGACTTATTGCTCATCCACAATCAACTCCTCCCATCCCTTCTTGGAGCTAGCACGGTGACAGGCTATCACTCCCTTTTTTCTTGCAACAGCTACATTGCAGGAAATGTTAGTGCATGCTCTGTTACACAGTTTGCCTGTCCTCAAAGTATGTTAGATCACAAGTTTCAAGACACTCCCATCACTTCTTGCTGCCTCTAACACCTCCCCTTTGAGAGATGCCAAGCACTGCTAGCTAATCACAATATCGGGCTCCATACTGAAACCTTATTTTATGAGATGCCTTTAGTGCATGAAAAGATTTGTACATTTTATGCATTGTTTATACAGTAAGATAAATAGACAAAGTGGAGCATAAAGCAGAATGGAGAAAATGGCCTGTTCTTAATTTAACTGCACAGCTGAGACTGATCAATGAAACCCACGTGGTAAAATTCTAAAAAAACTGACAGTCTGCTATTGCATTATCTGTTTATTATTAACATTCCTCAGTTAAACCAGAAAAGCATTTAATGATTATGTGTTTGAAAATCGAGGCCCCAGTAATCCAAAATTCAGAATTAAATTTGACGTGAGTTCTTTATTTTTCTAATGTTCCACCTACAGATTAACCACAAGGAATGAGTGAAGAAAAGTAAGAGGACTGCCACGCATTATAGTTTTTCAAAAAGCTCATGATGACAATAATGGACTGCATGTCCAGAATTGTCCTGAAACAATCTGAAAGAATAGAAACAAAGGAACTGATCCCCATTTGACTGCTACCTCCATAACCTCTATTCTGGCTTCAGTACAGTCACCTTGGATATGCTCCAAATTTCAAATTTTCTTTCCTGTTTCTCATCTGCCATATAGCACAAGCCACCATGTGCTGACAGCAATCACCCTGTCGCTTGATCACCACCCTTAGGTCCACAACAAACGCTGTACCAACTGAGTGCGAACTATCCGCAAACTGGTTGATTTTCTCTCTCCTCTTTACTCCATGACCCTCTTCTTAATCCAGCTTTTGAACATCTCTCTGAAAATCTCTTCCTTTAGCTTGGAGTCCATTTTTATTTGGTTGTGCCTCGGTAAAGTCCTGCTGAACATTCTTGTTGGAGTCACAGTGAAAATGTGTGCTGCTGTCATTACTCTTATATCAGCGAGACAAAACTATTATAATTGACTACCACCAAAATACTTTCACCCCACGATAGCCCAATTCTCTTCTCTACATCCGTTATTTTTACTTGTCTGAATCCTTGAGTTTTCTGCTCAATATTGACCGGAGCTTCATTGTAGGGAGACTGGGTCGGGGCTGCCAATAGAAATAGAAGGTAGTCCAGACACAAGTCAGTGAACATCAACGACCTTTATTCAAGTTCACTGTGAACAAAAGACAGGATATCCCTGGAACCCTACAGACTTAGGTCACAGTTCCATGTAAATGGACATCATTAAGTTATAGCTTATTATGCAAGTGCTTTTGTAGCTATTCTTAAATTAAAATTACAGATACACTTTATTCCACATTTCCCCCAAGTTCACTCCTGTCACATACTTTTAACCTCATAAAACTGTCCAGCTTCTATCCAATTTCCATTTCCCGCACTGCCAAATGTTTAAACAGGTCTTCATTTCCAATATCTGGATTAGAGTGTTGCTGGAAAAGCACAGCAGTTCAGGCAGCATTCGAGGAGCAGGAAAATCCGACGGTTCGGGCAAAAGCCCTTCATCAGGAATACAGGCAGAGTGCCTGAAGGGTGGAGAGATAAATCAGAGGAGGGTGGGGGTGGGGAGAAAGTAGCATAGAGTACAATAGGTGAGTGGGGGTGGGGATGAAGGTGATAGGTCAGGGAGGAGGGTGGGGGAAGGTAG
>NC_057742.1:20653388-20719921 GCF_004010195.1 Chiloscyllium plagiosum
AAAAGATTTACAAGGATGTTGCCAGGGTTGGAGGATCTGAGCTACAGGGAGAGGCTGAACAGGCTGGGGATGTTTTTCCTGGAGCGTCGGAGGCTGAGGAGTGACCTTTTTAGAGGTTTACAAAAGTATGAGGGGCATGGATAGGATAAATAGACAAAGTCTTTTCCCTGGTGTCGGGGAGTCCAGAACTAGAGGGCATAGGTTTCGGGTGAGAGAGGAAAGATATAAAAGGGACCTCAGGGGCAACGTTTTAATGCAGAGGGTGGTACGTGTATGGAATGAGCTGCCAGAGGATGTGGTGGAGGCTGGTACAATTGCAACAGTTAAGAGGCGTTTGGATGGGTATATGAATAGGAAGGGTTTGGAGGGATTTAGGCCAGGTGCTGGTAGGTGGGACTAGATTGGGTTGGGATGTCTGGTCGGCGTGGACGGTTGGATCGATGGGTCTGTTTCCATGCTGTACATCTCTATGACTGTATGACTCTAATAACTTCTTGGAGACTCCATCACAATGAAGGATTACACTATCATTAATAATGGAAGAAACTTGAAGATTTGAGGAAATAAGATCCTCCTGGATACTTAGGCCAGGGAGCTCCTACTTAGCATTCTGGTCTGGAGATTTGATGGACAGTTTAAGGATGCTCATAGTCCATCACTGGCCTGCTTATTCTACATTATCCTCCACATGTTTAAACTTACTCAATGATGAGGGCCTAAGTTCTGCAATTTTGTTTCCATTTGCTTCTAATTCTTTTTTCAAAAGATCATAGTCATTCTATCGTTGATCTTTATCATTAATATCGGCTTGACGTACAACGATTTTTCATGCAGAATTAAATGAAGATCTCTGATCTCTCTCTCTCTCTCCAGTGTCTCTAGTGGCAATTGAAGTGATTGACTGCCTTGGCCATTTCAGTGACTAGAGATGGGGTACTATCCACCCTGCCTAAAGCATCAATGTTCATTAAAACCCTTAGACCATCTTCATGCTTTAATGAAGATCTCTCTCCAACTGTATAATCTGAGACTTCTCAAACATCTTGAGTACTCTGTAGCTGTAGGAAGTTCTGAAATCTTCCTTGTGTTTGTTTATTGTTCAACTATTTAAAAAAATGCTCCCACTAATTTTAGTTATTCCTTCACAGACTTCTGAGTTCTATGTATGGTATATTGAGCGGGTTTATGTGGTGGAGGAAGATGATGGAATATTAACTACACAGCCATTCAACTTAGCCGTACGCACATTTATTTAAACTCTTCATCAGTTGTTGCCCCTTTTAGCGTAAGGGTAACTAGAATATGTAGGTTGTTCCTTGCCTGTAATACTAGCAGGTCATTTACTTTCAGTTGGGTTAGATTCTCTTTCCCTACAGTGCCCCTCGTCTTCATCAGAGAAAAGCCATCCAAATCGAATGGTGAATACTCCTCCGGCTGTTGTTTGTCATTGATGAGTTTCTCCTTGTTAATGAAAATTGTCAGTGAGACAAAGACTACAGGAAGATCCTACAGCTCTGCAGACACAAAACGATCAGCATCTAACATCAGCAGCAGGCTCCATTCTCTGTCACTCTGTCTTGAAAGAGCAAACTAAGGACTGTAATGCCTTCTTGCGAATGATCATCTACATTTGTCATACATTTTCTCCCCTCTGTCTTCTCCTTTCTAAGATAGATGAGCGATCTGCATTATTTTATGGTGGTGTTAGAAATGGAATTTTGGGATAGGAGACTGGTTTTCAGTACACAGAGTCAACCTCAGTGTCTTCTGCAAATGCTAAATGAAAAAGGTTCGAAGTTGCAAAGTAACTCTGCTTAATACAGAAGAGCTGTGTTCAGGGAAGATATGCAAAATACCAGTGATCTCATTTTCTCTCAACAGAATTAAGTGTAGCCAGCATCTCTTCATCTGATTTTAATACCTCTTATGCCCTGAAGATGAATTTGAAAACAATTAGGAATTCATGGCCTCAACTCTGGTGCTGAATCTGAAAGAGTGGATATGCTTTCCCCTGCATTCAATTTAAAATTAGTTTTACTTTCAAGTTCCATTATATCTGCTTACCAGAATTAATCTCAGAGGTAAACATAATGAGGGGAGTTAAATTGCTTTTATTACTACTACTCAACAAGCATTTTTGTCTTGGATATTGTCTATACCCAAGGTGCTGAAGCTAAAATCCCATATGCCAAGTAGCGCTCTGTTAGTTGAAGGGCTCAAATGAAGAAATGAGCATTTTCAGTGAACCTCGTTGTGATCAGGAACTCCCATGATCTTGGCCCAGTGCAGCAAGAGATCTCCTTGACTTGGTGCCAGATAGGGAAAGGCAAAGTCCACACAGTAGAGATCACAAAACCTTTGTCAACAGCTTTCTTCCTGGTCATCAGTGTGCATCATTGCTTCACTGTGTGCAAAGTCCAGCCTCAGTAATATCCAAATGTTTAGGCACTGTGTGGATGAAGTAAAAATGTATCTGCACAGCTGAATTGAATTTGCTGCCCAGTTAAATTTTTGTTGAATGAATTGACAGGGTCAGAGTGAAATGTTCCCTTCTATTTCTCAGCTTGGCACTCTGTAGCGGTGCACAGCTATTGGAATAAGATTGAGCACTTTTTAATTCAGCAGCAAACTGACAATAATGCCCACATGCCCATCTGCCATGTTTTCCTTCACATTGAGGAAGTCAATAAATGTGGCTAAGCTGCTCCTATATCCCGTGAGGAAAGTTTAAAGTTACATCATAATGCCTCCAGTTTCACTAGTTTGCCTTCCTCTGGAAATTAGTTGTTAATTTTGTCTAAGAGATTGAAGACATTTTAAAAAAATACTTAGTTGGAATTTAATGTGAGACAAATATAAGTGAATATATCATATTTAATAAAATATAAGTCCTTTGTGGTTATATTTTTAAATTATTTACATCTTTTGTGAATCAAAACACATTATGGGACCCATGACCTGTTTGTGCTGAAATGAAATAATCTTGCATGTTGATACTGAATGATTTATTGGACATGCCTTGTGGCTGAAGACTGAAATACCAGGAGCCATGTAGAATGGTGCTGCTTAGGGTCTTAGATTATGGTCATAGAGGTTTACAGAATGAAAAGAAGCCCTTTGGCCCATCTTGCCATGCTGCCCATTTACTTGTGTTTGATCCATATCCTCTATTCCTATCTCGGCCAGCATCTGTCTCAATGTTTCTTTAATGATGAAATTGCACTCACTTCCACCATTACCTCAGGCAGCCTGTTCCAGACGCTCACCATTCCCTGAGTGAAAAAAGTGCCTCTCTGGACCATTTTGTATCTCTCCCCTCTCACTTAAGCTTGTGCCCTCTAGCTTTAGACTCCCCTACCACGGGGAAAAACTGTCAGATATTGACCTTAACTATGCCTTTCATGATTTGATAGATCTGTGTAAGGTCACCCTTCAGTTCAGGGAAGAAAGTCCCAGCCTATCTAACCTCTCCTTATAACTCAAACTTTCCAGTCCAAGTCACATTCCAATAAATCTTTTTGCACTCTTTCTGTTTAATAATATCCTTTGTATAGTGGGGCAACTGGGCCTGCACACAATGCTACAAATGTGACTTCATCGATATCTTGTATTATGCACCAAGATGTCCCAACTCTTACACTCAATGCTGTAACTGCAGAAAGCAAGCACCCAACCTTCACCATCCTGACTACCTATGACTCTAATTTCAAGGTGCTGTGAACCTGTACCCCTAGATCTCTTTGTTCTCTAATGCTCCTCAGGGCCTTAACATTGATGGTGTAAGTCCTGCCCTGGTTTGCCTTACCAAAATGCAACAGCTTGCTTTTATCTCAATCCAGTTCCATCTGCCAATCCTGAGCCCATGGGCTCAGTTGATCAAGGTCTCACTGCATTCCCAGATAACCTTCATCCCTGTCCACTATACTACTAACATTGGTATCATCTGCAAGCTTACCAACTATAGCCCCTAAATGCTCATCCAAATCATTTATATAAATGATAAATAAAATTGTTGTTGAAGAATTGCCCAACCTTGAACGCTTGTGCCCAACCTTATAGGCTGCAGACCTTTAAATTGACTTATTTATTTTTAAATGATATCTCATTTTTAAATGACATCACCCACCCAAGGAAACCTAAACACATAAATAGAAAGCAGGCCATGCCACCAGTGCTTCATCCGGACACTCACTGAAGATGTTACCTAGCGTGGTGACGAAACGTCTGAAAATGAACCTTCCAGCTCAGCGAGTAAACATACATCCTGAATCTCAACCTGAGCTACAAATCTTTTCAAAACTCATTAAGGCTTCTGTATTGTGGGTCTGTTCATTTTATGTGCATTTCATTCACTGACCCTCGGTTGCTTTCAGAACTGTCTAAATCTTTGCAGACCCTATGTTTGTCTTTCTTCTTCCTTGTCACCCAATTAATTATGGGTCAACCCTGCAAAAGAACTCTGAACCCAACCGTAACTATGATGTTTTCAGTGAGCTTGGTCTATCAAATACTCCCTGCACTCAGTAAGAATCTTATTGCTGGTACATAAATTAGGTTCTTAACGTAATTGCATCTTAGAAATGTAGGGGTCGGTTTAATGTGGGAAAATGTGAATTAATGCAGTCTGGCAGGAAGAACAGAGAAAGAGCCTTTTATTTCAAGAACCTGTGGAACTTCAGAAGTGCAGAGGGAACTGAGAATCCTGGTACATGATTCACTAAAAGCTAGTATGCAGATATAACAAGTGATTAGCAAGGCCAATCAAATATCATTATTTGCAGGGATAATGGCATGTTAAAGCAAGAATGTTTTGCTTTAGTTGTATGGACTTTGTTGGGCCGCATCTGGAGTACTGTGGATCGTTCTGGTCTCATCTTTTATAAATGTGTCAGAGGCAATTCAAAGAAGGTTCATTTAATGGGATTGTGGGTTATCTCATGAAAAAAATGTTTGACTGATTGGATCTGTATCTATTGGTGATTAGAAGAGTGAGATATAATCATATTGAGACATATAAAATCAGGAGAAGATCTGATATCATGGATACAAAAAGGATATTTCTCTTTTTGGGAAAGACTAGAACCATGGGACACGGTTTAAAAGTAAGAGGTTGCCCATTTGAGATTGAGTTGAGGCGACATCCAATCTCTCAGAGAGTCAAAGGCTTTGGAACTCTCTTCAAAAGAGGTTAGTGGAGGCGGAGTCATGGAATATTTTTAAGGCAGTGGTAGTTAATATCTTGACCTACAAGGGAGTCAAAGGGTATTGAGGGTAGGTGGACACATGGAATTGAGGCCACAATCAGATCAACCATAATATTATTAAATGGTGGGGCATGTTGAATGGCTTACTACTGCTCCAAACTTGTATGCTGATATGTTCATAGAATGCCACAGCTTGTGTTGTAACACGGAGCTCATTTGGTCTAATTTCACATTTCTCTCCTTGTTCTTTCAGTACTCCAATCAACGTACCGTGTTAGAAAGAAACTGATGTAATCCACTATTCTTATCAGCTGCACTTACAGGGGCAGAGTATTTCACACAGGAATTCTCAAAGAATGAGGAAGAAGAAAACAAACCTTTCTTGTTATATGGACTTGATCAGGGTAGACATCCAATATTGTAAGGGCACTGCCAACATTGTCATTATAAAGGCATCAAGACAGAATTCCCATTTTAAAGGCTGAATAAATGATGGTGTGATGTGAATATGTAAAGGGAACAATGTGGAAAGTAACATGAATAACAACTATATATAAATGAAATAACATTAAATAGATTTAATAATGGGGCTGGATATCTTTTGAAAATGTTAAAGAGCATTGAAGAGTCACTTAATTCAGTGTTTGCAATTAAACAAAGCATCCATTGCCTGAATAAATACAGATGAATAATATCACTGGGCAGTGAAAGGGGGTGGTCTGTATTTGCATACCTACTAAAATTAGCAAAGAGTTAGGAACTTCAATGCATAACCACAGGTGGACTACAAAGAAAAACTCATTACAGCACATACAACCACCACCTACTCTTGGAAAATCAAGTAGGGCAATGAAACTTCACAGGCAGATTGTTTGCTGTGCACAGACGATATCAACAATTTGGAAATTTCTTTCACAGGTCTAATGTTGTCCAATTTCAACAGCAACGTAATGACGTTGTCTAATTAAGGGGCTCAATACCCTCCTGAGCTTGTCAAGTCCTGTACAAAGCTTTCTGGAACTGATTAACTGTAATGGGTAAAGTGCTTGGAGTCTGTGTTGGGTTCTGTTGACCTTTACATAGCAATACACCCACCGCCAGCCAAACCAGTAAAACGATCAAGGCATTTTATGTGCCAATTACTTAGCGAGTTGAAATAACTCCATAGAGACTGGTACCTCATCACCAAGTCACCCTTTATTCACACATGCACAGTACTTGACACTGGTATTTATATCTGTCAGTCAGGGCTCCCTGATTAGACTGAGTTAACAGCCCCAATCAAGGAAATCATATTTCATGAGGTCCACCTGGCTGACCTTGTTAAATCACTGCAGGAGCAAATTATGTTTTTTGTTCCAGCAGCAGGAAGTGCAAAAGTGTCGAGCAGGAGGCTGTCGGGAAGGTGAGTGAAAAATTTGAAAACTCACCTCTAGTGTCAGGGTCCACCATTGTTGTCCTAGCAGAGGACGTGTGGGAGCATCGAGGAGGAAGCTGTCGGAGAGGTCGCAAGGTTACATATTTGGGCAGTTGCTTTACCTGAAACACCACTTGGGTAGTGTCTCCCTGCCACCTCCCCTCCTCCTCCTCTAACCAACAAAAAATGTTCTGTGAGTTGGCTGGTAAGGTGAAAAGTGTTTTCTTTCATGTTTCATTTTTTTTTCAGTGGTCTATTTGGGAATTTAGAATAATGGGAATGGAGGTTAGAGCAGTTGAATGTTCCTCCTACAGTATGTGGGAGGTGAGGGTCACCTCTAGTGTCTCTGCTGACTTCATTTGTGAGAAGTACACCCAACTCCATCTCCTCGAGAACCGTGTTAGGGAACTGGAGCTGGAGCTGGATGAACTTCGGATCATTTGGTAGGCAGAGGGGATTTATTGAGAGATGTTACAGAGAGGTTATTACTCCACAGCCATGTGAAGATGGTGGATGGGTTATTGTCAGGGAACTGAAAGGGAACTGGCAGGCAGTGCATGGATCTCCTGTGGCCATTCCCCTCAATAACAACTTTACTGTTTTGGATACTGCTGGGGGGGCGGGGCGGGGGAACAACATGCCAGGGGTTATCAATGGGGCACAGGTCTCTGGTGCAGAGTCTGTCCCTGCTGCTCAGAGGGGAAGAGGAAGAGAAGCAGAGCTTTAGTTACTGGGGACTCCATAGTTAGGTGGACAGATAGGAGGTTTTGTGGGAACAAGAGTGACTCACACTTGGTGTGTTGCACCCAGGTGCCAGGGTTTGTGATGTCTCTAACCATGTTTTTGGGATCCTTGAGGGGGAGGGGTAGCATTCCCAAGTCATGGTCCACATAAGGCACCAACGACATAGGTAGGAATAAAGGTAGGAATCTATGGCAGAAATTCAGGGAGCTAGAGTGGAAGCTTAGAGCTAGAACAAACAGGGTTGTTAGCTCTGTTTTGTTGTCCATTTCACGTGCTAGTGAACCGAGGCTACTGCTGGGGGGGGCGGGGCGGGGGAACAACATGCCAGGGGTTATCAATGGGGCACAGGTCTCTGGTGCAGAGTCTGTCCCTGCTGCTCAGAGGGGAAGAGGAAGAGAAGCAAAGCTTTAGTTACTGGGGACTCCATAGTTAGGTGGACAGATAGGAGGTTTTGTGGGAACAAGAGTGACTCACACTTGGTTTGTTGCACCCAGGTACCAGGGTTTGTGATGTCTCTGACCATGTTTTTGGGATCCTTGAGGGGGAGGGGTAGCATTCCCAAGTTATGGTCCACATAGGCACCAACGACATAGTAGGAATAAAGGTAGGAATCTATGGCAGAAATTCAGGGAGCTAGAATGGAAGCTTAGAGCTAGAACAAACAGGGTTGTTAGCTCTGGTTTGTTGTCCATTTCACGTGCTAGTGAACCGAGGCACAGCGAGAGAATGGAGCTGAACACGTGGCTGCAGGGAAGGTGCAAGAGGGAGAGATTTGAATTCATGGCTAATTGGGTCTCGTTCTAGGGAAGGTGGATCCTCTACAAACAGGATGGTCTTCACCTGAACCAGAGGGGTACCAATATCCTGTGGGCGGGATATTACTAATGCTCTTTGGTGGCGGGGGGGGGGGGGGGTTGCGTTTAATCTAATGCAGCAACGGATATGAACCTGAATTATAATTTCAGTTCACAGGAGGTTGAGGGTAGTGAGGTCAGGGATAGGTTTACAAGGTCGCGAGAGGGCACCAGAAGTCAGGATGTTGGTTTGAAATGTGTAGACTTCAATGCCAGGAGCATCCGGAATAAGGTGGGTGAACTTGCAGCATGGGTTGGCACTTGGGATTTCAATGTTGTGGCCATTTCAGAGATATAGCTAGAGGAGAGACAGGAATGGTTGTTGCAGATTCCAGGATTTAGATGTTTCAGTAAGGACAGAGAAGATGGTAATGCGGGGAGTGGGGTTTGGGGTGGTGGTGATTGTAGCACTATTAATCAAGGGTAGCATTACAGCAGCTGAGATAACGTTTGAGGACTCATTCATTCAAGTAGTTTAGGCTGAGTTTAGAATCAGGAAAGTAGAGGTCACCCTGTGGGGAGATTTCCATCGGCCTCCAGAGATGTAGAGGAAAGGATAGCAAAGATGATTCTCAATAGGAGCGAGCGTAACAGGGTAGTTGTTATAGGGGACTTTAATTTCCCCAATATTGACTGGGAATACTATTGTTCAAGTAGTTTAGATAGGTCAATTTTTGTTCAATGTGTGCAGGAGGGTTTTCTGATACAGTACGTAGACAGGCCAACAAGGGGAGATGCCATATTGGATTGGTACTGGGGAATGAACCTGGCCAAGTGTTACCTTTGGAGGTAGGTGAGCAATTATGTTTTCAATAATAATGGGCAGGTACAGATATCTACTGCTGGGAAGGAGGTACAACTGGTGTTCAAGTAGTTTAGATGGGTCAATTTTTGTTCAATGTGTGCAGGAGGGTTTTCTGACACAGTATGTAGACAGGCCAACAAGGGGAGATGCCATATTGGATTGGTACTGGGGAATGAACCCGGCCAAGTGTTACCTTTGGAGGTAGGTGAGCAATTATGTTTACAATAATAATGGGCAGGGACAGATATCTACTGCTGGGAAGGAGGTACAACTGGGGAAAGGCAATTATGATGCAATTTGGCAAGTTTTAGGATGCATAGGATGGGGAAGGAAACTGCAGGGGGATGGACTCACTTGAAATGTGGAGCATATTCAAGGAACAGCTACTGCGGGATCCTTAATAAGTATATATCTATCAAGCAGGGAAATAGTTGTCGAGAGAGGGAGCCATGGTTTGCTAAAGAAGTTGAAGCTTTTGTCAAGAGGAAGAAGATGGCTTATGTAAGATTATATGTGTCGGCTTAATTAGGGGGCTTGAGAGTTATAAGTTAACCAGAAAAGATCTAAAGAGAGGACTAAGAAGAGCCAGGAGGGGATGTGAGAAATTGTTGGCGGGTAGGATCAAGGAAAACCTTAAGACCTTCTCTCGGTATATCAGGAATAAAAGGATTTTTTTTTAGATTAGATTCCCTACAGTGTGGCAACAGGTGCTTCAGCCCAACAAGACCACACTGACCCTTCGAAAAGCAACCCACCCAGACCGATTCCCTTACATTTACCCCTGACTAATGCACATAACACTACGGGCAATTTAGCATGGCCAATTCACCTAACCTGCACATCTTTGGACTGGGAGGAAACTGGAGCACTCGGAGGAAATCCACGCAGACACGGGGAGAATGTGCAAACTCCACACAGACAGTTGCCTGAGGTGGGAATTGAATCCGGGTCCCTGGTGTAGTGAGGCAGCAGTGCTAACCACTTTGCCACCCCTTAGAGTAAGATTAAGCCAAACAACGATAGCAGTGGAAAGTTGTTTTTGGAATCTGAGGACATGGGGAAGTCCTTAATGAATACTTTTTGTCAGTATTCACAATGGAAAAGGGCAATGTTAGTGAGAATATGGAGATATAGGCTACAAGATTAGATGTGTTTGAGGTTGACAAAGAGGAGGTTTTAGCAATTTTGGAAGATCTGAAAATAGATAAGACCCCTGGGTCAGATGGGATGTATCCTCAGATAATCTGGAAAGCCAGGGAGGAGATTGCAGAACCTTTGGCTTCGATCTTTACATCATCACTGTCAACAGGAGTAGTGCCAGAAGATGGGAGGATAGCAAATGTTGTTCCCTTGTTTAAGAAGGGGAGTCGTGACAACTCTGGTAATTATCAGCCAGTCAGCCTTACTTCGGTTGTGGGTAAGATGTTGGGAAAGGTTACAAGAGATAGGACTTATAATCATCTGGAAAGGAATAATTTGATTAGGGATAGTCAACATGGTTTTGTGAAGGGTAGGCTGTGCCTCCCTAACTATATTGAGCTCATTGAGAAGGTGATAAACAGGTGGATGAAGGTAAAGTGGTTGATGTGGTGTATATAGATTTCAGTAAGGTGTTTGATAAGGTTCACGCAGTACGCTATTGCACAAAATAGGGAGTTTTAGCATTGAAGGTGATTTAGCGGTTTGGATCAGAAATTGGCTAGCTGAAAGAAAACAGAGGGTGGTGGTTGATGTGAAATATTCATCCTGGAGCTCAGTTGCCAGTGGTGTGCCACAGAGATCTGTTTTGGGGTGACTGTTGTTTGTCATTTTTAGAAATGATTTGGATGTGGATGTAGAAAGATGAATTAGTAAATTTACGGATGACACTAAGGTAGGCAAGTTGTGGATAGTGCCAAAGGATGTTGTGGGTTACAGAGGGACATAGATAAGATGCAGAGCTGGGCTGAGAAGTGGCAAATGGAGCTTAATGCGGAAAAGTGTGAGGTAGTTCACTTTGGAAGAAGTAACAGGAATACAGAATACTGGGCTAATGGTAAAATTCTTGGCAGTGTAGATGAACAGAGAGATCTCGGTGTCCTGGTGATAAATCCCTGAAAGTTGCCACCCGGGTTGTGAGGGTTGTTAATAAGGCATATGGTGTTTATTGGCAGGGGGATTGAGTTTCAGAGCCATGAGGTCATGCTTCAGCTGGACAAGACACTGATAAGGCCGAACCTGCAGTATTGCGTACAGTTCTGGTCACTGCATTATAGGAAGGATGTGGGAGCTTCGGAAAGGCTTCAGAGGAGATTTACTAAGATGTGGCCTGGTATGGAAGGAAGGTCTTATGAGGAAAGGCTGAGGGAACTGAGGCTGTTTTCATTGGAGAGAAGAAGGTTGTGAGGTGACTTAATCGAGACATATAAGATAATCAGAGGGTGGACAGTGAGAGCCTTTTTCCTCAGATGATGAAGGCTAACACAAGGGGACATCATTTTAAATTGAGGGTTGTTAGATTTAGGACAGATGTTAGGGGTAGTTTCTTCACTCAGAGAGTAGTAGGGGCATGGGACGGCCTACCTGTAACTCGCTGATGTTAAGTGCATTAAAATGGGCACTGGACATAGATATGGATAATAATGGAATGGTGTAAGTTAGATGGGCATCAGATTATTTTCACAGGTAGGTGTAACATCGAGGGCCGATGGGTCTGTACTGCGTTGTAACGTCCTATGTTCTATGTTTCTAATTTTATGTTATTTTACGAAAAGGTTGCTCTGGATTTTGGCCTCATCCACAAAACTAGATATATCCCCAGAACAAATTAATTACCATGCCACATTTCTGCGGATTTGTGTCCATTTGCAGGCTTTTGAGGAGACACTTAAAGATGTTTTAGGCAGAAGCGTGCAAGTTTAAAAAGGGAATCATTTTTAGTTATTTGAAATTCGGTTAAAATTGGAAGATGTACTAGGAACTTCAAACTTGCTGATTTGGGAAAAGATAGTTTCAGCTGCATTATTAAAAGTGTGTTACTTTAAATAATTGTGGTCTAAATCAGGTTGTAATCATAATGGGCCAATTTAATTTACTCAACAGAATCCACATTTCATTTTACTTTGACCTTTTATTGTTTAGTTTATCAGTGGAGGTGAAAGGTTAAGTTTGATAGTTGAAGAAAGAAGGACAAGAAATGATATTTACACTTGAATTTTAAAGACTTTTAATGTCTCAGATGTGGCACACTTGCCACTTGACAAAGGGTCATGAGGTCAAGGCTCCCTCAGAACCTGAGCATAAAATGTTGGCTAACATCAAACTGTGGCACTGCCCTGTTCAGGTGCCATCTTTCAGATGAGACATCTAACTGAGATTCTAAGTTTTTTCTTGAGTCACCAGAAAAGGTTCTACAGCACGGCTTGAAGAAAAGTAGAGCAGGCTAGCAGTTATCGCTTGATCACATCAACATAAAGGTTGTTCTTTGAGGAACATTACCGTGCACCAATTTTCAGTTGCATTGTTCCATGTTAAAACAGTGCTTATGCTTCAAACACTTTCATAGGCTAACAGCTTTGGAAAATTTCAAAAGGTGCTTTAAATACAAGAACAGTGGTGACAGTTAGCTCAGTTGGCTGGACAGCTGGTTTGCAATACAGAGTGATCCCAACAGCGTGGATTCAATTCCCGGCACTGGCTGAGGTTACCATGAAGGAACCTCCTTCTCAACCTCTCCCCTTGCCTGAGACATGCTGACCTTCAAGTTAAACTGCCACCAGTCATCTCTCTCCAATGAGAAAGCAGCCCTATGCTCTGGTGGGACTATGACAACTTTTCTTTTACACTTCTTCCTTCCGATTATAAGAGGAAGAGGAACAATAAATCTTCATAGTTGTGAGGTGCTGAAAAGAATGAGTTAGAAGAGGAACTAAGAAAGTGAGCCTTGATTTCAACACAATGAAGGTGCACAAAAGAGGAAAACTGTCTTGTGATGTTTGTTTTGAAAAATGTGGTATGCATCAATAAGTAAGAAATCCTCTCATGTATATGCTCCACTCATTCTACTATTTTGATATGGATAAGGAAGATAGTTCCTGGAGGGAATCTACAATTGCAGGTCAGCTAGTGTGTGTCCAATATCCATGGAAATTCAGTGGTTATTCTCTTTAATTAATCTTATCTAAGCACTTGAATTGATATCTGCTTAGTCATAAATCAATGAAGAGTGAAACAATAAATGGAAATAAGCAGAAATGGATTTCTTACAAATAACTTCATCAATATCTGGGAAGTCTTGAGATTGAGCTTAAATTTGCGCATAGATCACTGATCCCATTTGAAGGAACAAAAGAAACATTGCAATTAGTTTTAGTCATAGAACCACACAGTGTGGAAACAGTCACGTCAGTCCAATTCATCCATGTCAACCAGAGATCCCCTTCTGACCCAGTCCCATTTGCCAGCGTATGGTCCATATCCCTTTAGCCCTTCATTTTCATGTTGTAATTATGCCCACCTCCACTACTTCCTCTGGCAACTCATACCAATTACGTACCACCCTCTGCATGGAAAAGTCACCCCTCAGGTCCTTTTTAAATCTTTCCCCTCTCACCTTAAACCCTTTAGTTTTGACCTCCACTACCCTAAAAAAAAGATCTTGGTTATATACCCTATCCATGCCCCTTATGATTATATAATCCTCTATACGGTCACCCTCTCAACCTCCAACACTCAATGGGGAAAAGCCCCAACCTATTCTGCCTCTCCCTATAACCTAAACCCTTCAGCTCTGACAACATCCTTGTAGATCTTTGCTGCACCCTCTCAAGGTCAACAATATCCTTCCTACAGAAGGAAGGTCAGAATTGTATGCAGTATTCTGAAAGTGGCCTCACCAATGTCCTGTATAGTTACAACATGACATCCCAACTCCTATACTCAATGTTCTGACCAATGAAGGCAAGTGTGCCAAATGCCTTTGTCACTTACCCAGTCTACTTGCAACTCCATTTTTAAGGAACTATGGACCTGTACCCCTAGGTCTCTTCCTGCAGCAATACTCCCCAGGGCCCTACTAGTGGCTCTGATTGTTGGAAAAAGAAATGTTAGCCTTTTTTCCTGCTCCTGATTGCTATTTAATTATCTGTGTTGAGAAATGCAAATATATCGATTTTGGAGATAGAGAGGTTTTGATCTGGCTGTGATCACATCCCCACTCTAACTTCCCCCTCTCACCCCATTCTCCTTGTTCAGCCATATTGTCTCTCTGAATTCATTAATCTTTGCACAAGGAATGACCATGTCAGTGAAATGCTAAAGAACAGCTGATGTGTGTGGAACATTAGTGCGACAAAAATAAGAGTTTTTAAGTGTGGAGAGTAAAGGAATACAAGAGGGAACTAAACATTGAAGCATAAATGGTTTCCTCTTAACATCTACCTGTCACTTAATGAAAATTGAAAACTGATGTCTGAATTTGCTTAATGGGGTTCTACACAGGAAATAGATTTAGTAAACTTTCAAAGTCCACTTTGATGTTCAGTGGGATATGGTAACTATACAGATGATGAACAATGTTAAACTTTAATGGTTACCCTTTTATATCCATCCCTTCCAGTCTCCAGGATAGTTAAAGAATCAGGATGACCAAAATCATCAAGACAAGTATTGCATATTGCTGCTCTACTCCTTGCATTGATTTTTGGTTTTATTGACAACTTCTATCATTTCTATCTGTTATTTGATTGTGTTTGATAAATACAATCATCTCCTGTCACCAATAAAGCTTTTCTATTTGTGATAACAATACCAGTGATGTGATGTAGAAATTAAAAGATGTTATTCACATTTTTTATCAAAAATCACCGTAGATTTGAAATTACAGTCAAATCAGTCAAAGAACTCTCAGCGATGGGAGAAACCTATTATAACTAATTTTCAATGACATCAAAACAGATCACACCTCACAATTGTTTGTAAATAATTGGATTGTCTCGACATATGTAAGAAGAGTAAAATTTAACAAGTAAACAGATGGCTTCTAGAATAAAGACATTTTTGTCAAAAATAGTCAATAAATCATTTTTTGCAGAAAGCTTTAAGGTATTTAGATGGGTAAAGTTCTACATCAAAGTGTGTTATTTATAATGAAGGTGGCATTACTGGGAAGGAGATGTACTCTACAACATTTACTGAAAGTCAGTATCAAAGATAGCTTTGAAGAAAAAGACTAATGATTAAGTTATAACTGATAGCCACAAGATTTACATTTTACCATTCATCCAAGGCATTAAGTTACTTGATCTTTTGTACTCATTAAAGGATTGGATTTTGCAACATATTTAAGTAGTGTTGTGTGATCAAAATGTGTCAACATATTTGTAACATGTCCCGGTGACAAACTTTCATTAATTGGCTATTCCCAACATACTCCAGAGAAGAAGAGAGCAGTAACAGAAGGTTCCCTGCTGAGTGAATGTAACTGCTTTCCCATTGAGAGCTATTTTTCTCTTTATACGAGGACAATTTTACAAGCACAAGCAGGAAACTTTGGCTAACAGCCATACACTTCAGAAATTTGGGTGTTTTTGATTTTCTTGGGCCATAGATTGCTTGGGCCAAAAACTGTGGGCATCTTGTGAAATCATCTTGTAGATCCACAGTCGGGACAGAAGGCAACATAAGCTCACAGTACTTTGCCTTTGCCTCTAAACTGTCCAAATTTTCAAAGGTCTGAATCATATAAAAGACCTTGGTGCCCACAGTTTGTGCCTTTGGTTGGCTGAATCCTAAACTCTGGAATTCTCTCCCTAATTTTTTCCGTCTCCCTCACCCTTTCCTCTTCTGGATCTCACTTACCAGTAAGATTCTCATCTAGCCATTGAAATGTCAAAGGAAAATCAGTCTTTTCTTTCTTACATTCGTGAATCTGTTTTTTTTTGTTCATTCTTGCCACATTTCTTGCGATTACCCAAATCACTCAAGGGCTGGAAAAAGTCTGGCCAAGGTGTCTTCCATTTAAGATGAAATGGACTTTTTATTTAAATTTATGTTTGATTGTGGACTGAATGGGAAAAAAGAATATGGGAGGAATTGCTGCATTTCAAAAGAAAACTGATACCGACTCTCATTGTCAGTCATGTTTACACTGCTGCTTTATTCAAGCGGGGGGGGGATGCTGTTTATTGATGGGTCATCATTAGAAACTGTATGTAACATGAGATTTGACTGACTCTCACGTTACATACTCGTTGTTGATTGTTTTATGGAATTGTTCTCAGTTGTAGATGGCAAAGATCATCAGCCTGATGACAACTCTCTGACTGGGTCCTGGGTAGCTGAACAGTTTGTGGATGTAAAGAACATAGTGAGAAGCTTTTGGACCTCTGGAAGGAGCGGTGATGTGTAGTAAAAATATTTGAAATCTGAATAAACCCTGTCATTTTACTCCCATTAGTTGCTGTAAGCTGTGGCCTTTCAGAAACTATGAGACCAAACATCTGTGCCTCCTGCAAAGAAGTGAAAAGACCCTGGAGAATGAGGATTGAAGAGCAGAAAGTCCTGGCAAGCAAAAGAATCATTTTAGTGAACCCTGCAGGCTGGTGTGATTGAACTGTTTTCCACCATGTTTCTTTTGCCCTCCATCCATGAAACAAATATTGTTTTTGTTTCGACTGTATGTGTGCATAGGGGCTCAAAAAGGGCGTTAACTTTTAACAAGTAGAGCCATATATTGTATCTCATAGCTGTTTACTTGAGATTAAAATTTATTCATTAATAATAAATGGCATTTCTTGTTAAGTGCAGGAACTGATCCATGTTTCTTGTTAACCCATGTCTGTCTGACAGTAAATTGGGGATTTTGCCTACTTTGTGGTAACTCCACGTATAGAGGGGCTTGACATCAGTGTGCTGCTGCAGTAAGATGTAATTTGTCTTTGGAATTCTTTCCTTCAGAGAAAAATGGAAGCTGAATCATTAAAATGTTTGAGACTGAGTCAGGCAGGTTTGTGATCAACTGATCACAGATGATGGGGAATAGTCAAGAAAGTGAAGTTAAGACTCCAATCAGATCAGTCATCATCCTATTGAATGGTAGGTTAGACTTAATAAGCTGAATGGCCTACTCCTACTCAAATTCCTTATGATCCTATATTAAACATGAATGTAATCCCAGCTGAAGTGTTGTGTTCAATTCTGGGCACCACACTATATGATGAACTTTGGAGAAATTTCCTAGGACAATCCCAGGGAGTAAATTTACATGGATAAAATGAAGACGTTATTGTTTTGCTCAGAGTAGAAATGGCTCGTTGGACATTTTACACACATATTTAAATCATCAAGAATTTAAATTAAGCACTTGAAGGAAAATAATTTCCAGTGGCTGAAGCATTCATGACAGCAGATGGCACAGGTTTGAAGTAATTGGTAAAAGAAACAGAAACTGTGTGAGGTTTTTAATTCAGTGAGTGGTTAGGATTTGGAATGTAGTACCTGACAGGTGGTGGAATCAGGTCCAATACTGGACTTCAACAGGGAATTGGATCAAAACTTGATGATGTAAAATATTAGAAGAAAGTGAGGACTGCAGATGCTGGAGATCAGAGCTGAAAAATGTGTTGCTGGAAAAGCGCAGCAGGTCAGGCAGCATCAAAGGAGAAGGAGAATCGACGTTTCGGGCATAAGCCCTTCTTCAGGAATGAGGAGGGTATGCCAGTGCAGACTCAACAAGCAAATTTTATTTATTCACCTATGGAACATGGCCAGTATTTATTGCCTGTCTCTAGTTGCCCTTGAGTAGGTACTGGTGAGCTGCTTTCTTGAACTGTTGTAGCCCACATGCTGTGGGTTGACCCACAATGCTCTGATGAAAGGAATTCCAGGATTTTAAGCCAGTGACAGTGAAGGAACGGTGATAGGGCTTTGGAGGGAAGTGAGGGGGGAGGTGTGGGCAGAAGTTTTGCATTTCTTGCGGTTGCAGGGGAAGGTGCCGGGAGTGGAGATTGGGTTGGTGGGGGGTGTGGACCTGACGAGGTAGTCGAGGAGGGAATGGTCTTTCCGGAACGCTGATAGGGGAGAGGAGGGAAATATATCCTTGGTGGTGGGGTCTCTTTAGAGGTGGCGGAAATGACTAAGTCCCTCCTCCCTACCTTTTATCTTAGCCTGCTTGGCACACCCTCCTCATTCCTGAAGAAGGGCTTATGCCCGAAAGGTCGATTCTCCTGCTCCTTTGATGCTGCCTGACCTGCTGCGCTTTTCCAGCAACACATTTTTCAGCTCTGATGTAAAATATTGCAGTGATATGCAGAAAGAGCTAGGTAATGGAAAACTGAATTGTTCTTCAATAATGTTAGGTGTATTAGTCTGGGTAAATGTCGGAGAATGGGTCTGAGTAGGTTACTCTTCGGAGGGTCGGTGTGGACTTGTTGAGCCAAATAGCCTTTTTCCACACAGTAGGCAATCTAATCTAATCTGTTTAGGGAATCTAATATGGCCAGTGCAGACTCAACAAGCAAATTTTATTTATTCACCTATGGAACATGGCCAGTATTTATTGCCTGTCTCTAGTTGCCCTTGAGTAGGTACTGGTGAGCTGCTTTCTTGAACTGTTGTAGCCCACATGCTGTGGGTTGACCCACAATGCTCTGATGAAAGGAATTCCAGGATTTTAAGCCAGTGACAGTGAAGGAACGGTGATATATTTCCAAGTCAGGATGGTGAGTGATATGGGGGGAGGGGGTGAACTTGCAGGTGTTAGTGTTCTCCTGCATCCGCTGTCCTTGCCCTTCTATATGGAAGGAGCTGTCTAAGGAGCTTTGGAGAATTTCTGCAGTGAATCTTGTAGGTAGTACACACTGCTGCTACTGAGTGTCAATGGTGGACTGAGAGGGCTGCTTTGTCCTGGTTGCTGAAAAGCTTCTTGAGTGTTGCTGGAGCTGCACCCATCCAGACAATTGGGATTATTCCATCACACTTCTGACTTGTGCTATGTAGATGGTGGACAGGCTTTGGGTAGTCAGGTGGTGAGTTACTCACCGCAGTATTCTGAGCCTCTGATCTGTTCTTGTAGCCATTGTGTTTATGTGGTGAGTCCAGTTGAATTTCTGGCAAATGGTAATGTCCAGGAAGGTGACAGTGAGGGATTCAATGATGGTAACACCATTGAATATCAAGGGACAGAGATTAGATTGTCTCTTTTTGGAGATGTTCATTGCCTGGCATTTGTGTGGTGTGAGTGTCACTTGTAAGCCCAAGCCTGGATATTGTCCAGATCTTGTTGCATTTGAAGTAGCTTCCCTCTCTGATCTACTATTCCATGATTTCTTGACAACAAACTGCTAAAATTATCAGCTCCTCGGGCTTTTCATAATTCTGGCCATGTTTCTTAACTATTCTGTTCAGAATTAGTGGGCGGCACGGTGGCACAGTGGTTAGCACTGCTGCCTCGCAGCGCCAGAGATCCGGGTTCAATTCCCGCCTCAGGCGACTGACTGTGTGGAGTTTGCACATTCTCCCCGTGTCTGCGTGGGTTTCCTCCGGGTGCTCCGGTTTACTCCCACAGGCCAAAGATGTGCAGGTCAGGTGAATTGGCCATGCTAAATTGCCCATAGTGTTATCTTGTTGCATTTGAAGTAGCTTCCCTCTCTGATCTACTATTCCATGATTTCTTGACAACAAACTGCTGAAATTATCAGCTCCTCGGGCTTTTCATAATTCTGGCCATGTTTCTTAACTATTCTGTTCAGAATTGAACACGCCTGTCCTTGGCATTATCAGCCTGAGATTGGATGCTGAGAATAAGGTCTGTTTTATCTTTGTGCAAATTAATGAGTTTTGAATGTGTCGTGTATCTTTGATGCAGTTCTCAGTAAAATTGATGGACGATTTATTTAAGTTGTGCCACTTTTACTGGATGGTTATTATCAGTGGGATAGCTCAACTTAGATACTTGAAAATGATATGCCTGGTTGGCTTTGCATTGTTCAGTATTATCTTACCTTGAAATTCCTCAGCATTTTTATTGGTTTCTTACTGGAGCTACACCAGCATGCCAGTTGAACTCCCACAGATCCTGTTCGCTGTATCACATCAGTTTCCAGTTTCCCATTGAAGCATTTAATTCAGCTCCTAAAGGGATAAGAGACATCTTCTAGAAATAATTATTTTAACTGCTCGCTTCTGAACATTGTGCCTCTGACTATGGAAGGAACTTATATTTTGTGATCCATGTGAAGGCATTGTACCCGAGGCAAATGTTGTGACAGCCTCATGTCGGTCTAAAAGCAGATTAAGAAGTGGAACAACATTCACATTACTATTACCGATCTGATTTTGGAGCGAGATTACGAAATGAAAATAGTCCTACAGAGCTTTACCCTGCAGCATCTGTCTATTGGTTAAACATAGCAGACATCTGTTTTCCTAATACTGGAATTAAGAATGAGAAAGTATTTGAGTCTGTGATATGAATTATAGCTTCTCAAAAAGCTCTTTTTTGTAACCAAGGTGGAAGCATCTCCAGACACCCATGTTGTCCAAATTCTTATGCACAGCCTATTTTCTCATTTCTGAAATGAACGATTAGTGAGGAGAAAATTCTGGAAACCAATCATTCTGTTCGTGGGACCACTGAGAGCTACGAAAGAACTTGAGAATTAGTGACAAGAGTAGGCCACTCAGCCCCTTGAACCTGCTCGATTATTTGATTAAAGCTTTGCTGACCTGATTATGTTGTTACAATCACATACCAAACATTTCCTCAGCATGGCCTTTGAATTGAGAATTTATTTGCGTTTGTATGGAGCCTCCCTTTGAATTTTTGCATAATAAATTTGTTTCAAACAAGATAAAAAATTATCTTATTCTACAAATATTGTTGGAAGTCAATTAGTAAAAGTGGTGATTAGTGAAAACATGTACAAAGGTTTGTGTAAAGAATAAGAGTTGGATATGAAGATGAAAATAAAATTGGTCTCTGATATCTTGGCAGGCCTAGTTTGTTTAAAAATTCACTTTGTGAAGGGAAGGGGTTGAAACTAGAAGTCCAATTCAACAGATGTGATGACTTATGTAGTTAAATGGATTGGGGGGAGGGGGGCGGAAGTGTTCTTCCCGCAGGTGGATTCAGGAAAATGGGTAAAGTCTCCCTTGGTTCACTTTTATAGCATTGTAGATTGTGACTCTTGTTAGTGTAGATTTGATGTGGAGGTGCCAGTGTTGGACTGGGGTGGACAAAGTTAAAAATCACAGAACACCAGGTTATACTCCAACAGATCTATTTGGAAGCACTAACTTTCGGTGTGCTGATCTTTTATCAGGTATTTGTGGAGTAAAAGATCATAGGGCACAAAATTTATAGCAAAAGTTTACAGAGTAATGTAACTGAAAGTGTATATTGAGAAAACCTGGATTGTTTGGGAAGTCTCTGATCTTTTAGAATGTTGGCCCAGATAATGCATTGAAGGTGTGAGGTGCACTGTGTGAGGCTGCCCAGTGTTCAGACTGTTAGTGTAAGTCTTTTAGTACATTAGCAGTCCACTACTAGAGATGATCTCTCGTTAGGAGAAAGTGAGGTCTGCAGATGCTGGAGATCAGAGCTGGAAATATGTTGCTGGAAAGGCGCAGCAGGTCAGGCAGCATCCAGGGAACAGGAGAATCGATGTTTCGGGCATAAGCCCTTCAGCTATGATCTCTCGTTAGTCTGGTTCAGCAATCCTATAGCTGTTTTGTTTTTGTCCTGGATGTCGTCCTCTGTCTCTCTGTTGCAAGCAGATTTTATTTCAATATTTTGTAACATCCTCCTTCCTGTCTCCTTCTCCACATGAGAGAAGCTTTGAGTCTTCACATCTTTGGAGGATTCAATAGAAAATCCTGGAATCTTTGGACTATTTGATGACCATTTGTGAATGATTTTTAAGATAACACAGCCTGATTGTTTGAACAGATCCCAAGGGGTCAAACTGTATGCTTTGAATTTATAGGAGAAATCATGTGGATTTTGGAGGCAATGTTTAAAAGGTCCTTTGTGCCTACCTATAAAAGAAGATAACAGTTGATTACAAAATCTATAATAATAACTACACGCTCATGAAATGGCCTTAATTCTACTCCAGTCTGCTTCCTGGATCACCTGACATAACTAAGTCAAAAGCCCTGACTTCACCTGATGAAGGAGCAGTGCTCCAAAACCTATTGATTTTAAATAAACCTGTTGAGCTATAACCTGGTGTAGTATGACTTTTGACTTTGTTCACCTCAGTCCAAACTGGCATCTCCACATCAAGGCTGCCATAACTAAATAGTACTTAATTCCATCTTGAACACGTTCAATGATTCAAACTCCATTGCTCTTCAGTGAAGATAATTTCACAGGCTGATGATCCTCTTAAAGAAATCATTCTCACCTCATTCTTAAAAGGGGAGATCCCAGATTTTTAAACTGTATCCCATGGATATTAACTCCCTCACAAGGGTAATGCCCATTTGGAGTTCACCCTGTTAAGTCCTTTCAGGGTCTTAATTGTTTCCATTTGATCATTTTTCATCCTTCTGAACTCCAATAGGTGTTGGCCCAACCTATTAAAGTTTTCCTTATAAAATACACCAGAGTTTAATTAGGGGTCTTAAATCATATCTTTCCTACTCCGATGCAAGCAATTCAACTTTACTACAAAATTGCTCAGCAGTTTATTAGACAATATTTAGGAATAGCAATGGAATTTTTAGATATTGTTCTGTCATTTTACATCAGCATATTTCCAAGCTTGCAGTTTTTATCTGAATAATTGGGAATCTTTAGTCCAGGTTTGGTAACCTGAGTTTAGAACTAGTTCCAGATCTCAAGCTGACATGGTAAAGGGAAGGCAATTCTTTTTCTCCCAATTGACCTGATCTTTCTCGAACATTGCTGTTTACTGTCCTCAGCTGAACAGAGTACAGAGATCTAACTTTAGCACTGCCAAAGATCATAAATGGGTTGGAGGTGCCAGTGTTGGATTGGGGTGGGCAAAGTTACAAATCATACAACACCAGGTTATAGTTCAACAGATTTACTTGGAAGCACGGATTAATCCCAACTGATCTCTGTTTAATGAGGACATTCTGGTTTTTAATGGGGATTGGGACAGGAGGTGAAAATTGCCTGAAAAACAGACACTTCAGAAAGTATGAAATTGAACAGAAGGTGACATTATTTACACATTAATGAAATTTTGAAGAGCAAATAAAGTTCATCCTGCCCAAATCTAATAGATGTTGAGGGATTCTGAGCATTCTGATACACATGGACATATTTTAAAGGATCAAGCAAAAAGATTCAATTTTAAGACAAAGTCTGTGCCATTTTACTTTCTCTTTTTTTCTATTAATTACATTCTCAGAAGCCATTATGACCATTTAACTGAGCCGTTTTGAATTGTTTAATGTTAGCACTAGTACAGCCAACGGGTTCACCTTTGATCTCCTCCCCAATCGAACTCCTCAGTCTGGAGTTTTTAAAGATCGCTGAAGAAGAATAATGGAGAATGTAAAGCAGGCCAGATTACTAGAAGGGCTCTGGTCTTACCATTTTCATATAGGGACAGGAGCTTGTATTGCGCATGAGGAGACCTTTCTTTGCACAGCAGTTGGTGCTAAATGCGTTAAGGCCTCAATGTCAGATACATTGGATTACTTTTAGAAGCAACCTAAATGTGACGTCATCAATATTCTGTGGATGAAGGCATTCAGTGGTAGCAAAATAACCTGTCATATCTGATGCTGGATTAGTGGTACTGGAAGAGCACAGCAGTTCAGGCAGCATCCAAGGAGCTTCGAAATCGACGTTTCGGGCAAAAGCCCTTCATCAGGAATAAAATATTTGTCATATCTGATGAACTACTTTAGTCTCCATTTTATGAAATGTCAGCTTAGTTGTTTTTGTTGATCCTGAAAGATCAAAATAACAGTGTTAGTATTTTGTGCTAATTCCTGACAGACAGCCCAATAGCAGAAGTGTTTCCTGAGTTCTCTGTTGAGGTCCTTCTGGCTCTGATAACAAAAACACTTATAATAATCACATGGTGCTTATATTGCATTAAGACACATCACAGGAATATTATGAAATAATGCATGAAGAGAATATTCAGACTAATATGTCCACCATGTTTATGCAGATATCTTCTGTAGGTTTCAAGCCATCAGGTCAGCAGATTATCAACCTTCAGTCCTATTCATTTTCCAAGGATTTTTTTTCTCCAGTGATTGCATTTATTCTAGGATCTGTTTGCTGATGCCAATGATCTGGATGATCATATGACTGTGCACACAGTCAAATATGTCTAAATACTCATGTATACATGTTTGTGCAATATTAAGCCAATTTCTACATGTGAAAATAAAAATCCAATAACTTTACCATATTATTTTTCATACATGATATATCCTTTAATTTTTAGGTATTTGTTAGATATTTCTCACTCTTTGTTTAAATATATTTATGAGCGATGTCAACATTAGTCCACATGCTCCTGGGTGTCAGCGTGCACAGTCCTATTTTAAATACCTCCCTCCCTTATTTCTTTGATTTTCGATAATTATTGGGATACCTTTAAAATGTTCCTTTAAAACTATTTCTTTGTTTCCCATTATTCTTTCTCCAATCTCACCCTCAAAGGGCCAATATTAACTTGAGCCAGTCTCTTTCTTTTTGTACACTTTAGAAACTCTTCCTGTCCATTTTTATGTTACTGGTTGTGCTGGATGAGATTACAGTAAAAGGAAAATGTTGTCATGGAGGGATTTGGAAACAAGAATAAGAATTTTTGTTGTACTCGCCTTCATGATCTCTCCCCTAGCTAGAAAGATTATGGATTTTTGTTTGGATTTATCCAATAAATCAAGTCTTTCAAAACAGATATCTCATGTTTCAGGTCGTGGAATATACAGCTTAGCCAATGAAAATTGAGGCATGGCTTGAATTGTGTAATGGACAGACCAAATCCCATGAAATATATTAAGAAGACAGTTTAGACCTTAATTTTTCTCTTATTTTACAGGTAAATGTAAGGTGCAAGTTCCAATTCCATTGGTCAAATCAACAGATTTGAAAAAACACACACCTTATTTATACACTTCAGTCAAAATGCAAAACAAAGAAGAAATTGGAATAATTAATTCTATTGAAAAATGTAACAGAATTATAGATTATTTGGTTGTTTGACCAAACAAACAGCTGTTGCATATCTCAACAGTAAGCTCGTGTAGTTACTATAACGCCCTATGGCTGAAATACATTGACTAGAATACTAAGTGCATGGATTAGAGGTACTGGAAAAGCACAGCAATTCAGGCAGCATCCGAGGAGCAGTAAAATCGACGTTTTGGGCAAAAGCCTTTCATCAGGAATACAGGACCTGTATTCCTGATAAAGGGCTTTTACCCGAAACGTCGATTTTACTGCTCCTCGGATGCTGCCTGAATTGCTGTGCTTTTCCAGCACCTCTAATCCAGAATCTGGTTTCCACATCTGCAGTCATTGTTTTTACCTACTAAGTGAATGGGTCACAGAACTTGGATTGGACACAGAACATTGGTAACTGCAATGACTCCAAATGGCCATATGCCTATTTAGTTATGAAAATCCAGGTTGGCTAGAGTCTACCAGAACCAAGAGTGAAAACAGGCTCACGTGTACAATTCCTTTTTGCTTCTGTTTGGAAGAGTAATATTTTTGGATATAGTTGGAAAACTACCTTCTTTTGCAGATTCACAGCTGGGAAGTAAAGCACAGCCATTCCATTGTAAAAAATTGAAGTGTTTTATTTTAAGCATTCAACATTTTCGGAAGTTTAGCTCTGCCTTTATTGGAGCAGGGCAGAGTTTACTATTCACATCTATTTGGAGGGCCCACGTGCTATTAAAATTGCGAGTGACAACCTTCAGTGCAACCCAGCTACAACTTTCTCAACCTCCAATGCCTCAGTACTATTTTGTTCTTTCACCACTATATACTTTTGAAAAGGAACTAGCTCTTATTCTCAATCAACATTTGGTCATATGCATTACTCTCCAGCTGGTCTCAGTTCTTGTGTTAATTTCCCAACCAGCACCAGTTCTGTTCCTTTGATGTGCGTCTGAATGCGTTCTTCATGATTGACCTTTACAAAACCTTAAGAAGATAAATTCTTTCCGGAAATACCAGTTTTGGAATGGTATCAACATTTAGCAACATTAAACACTGTGAATCGATTAACACTTCCTTATAAAATTCCACCTTCAACCTCCCTTTGCTTTCTCAACTATACTCACAAAATTAATAGTGTCCTTTTATTGCTTTCTTTCTCCTGTCAAAAGTGTGCCAAGTCTCATGCTCTGAGGAACAGCAGCTGTCTGCTTCTGCCTATGATTCGCATGCTCCATTAAAATTAGGGCTCAAGAAATTGTCTGATTCTTTGCTAAGTAGACTGAGATAGCAGAGTTCTGAAGAGGGGTCATGGACCTGAAAAGTTAACTCTGATTTCCACAGATGATGCCAGAGCTGCTAAGCTTTTCCACTAAATTCTGTTTTTGCTTCTGATTTGCAACATAGCAGTTCTTTTGGTTTTTATGTGGTATAGCTGAGTATTCATTATGAGATGTACAGTACAATATGATTCATGTAAATAATGCCTGAACAATATTGGCTATGGCAAAAAATGTGGCAGAGTTGCATGAAAAGTTTTGGGACAACTCACTGCATCTTATAACTAAGTTCCAGGCATCGGCATGAGATTCTCACGGGGCAATATTGAGTTGCCCATTAAGGGGGTTTATGGTTTTTTATTAACTGCAGATTGCACCTTATTAATACATGACATTCTATCTCCCCTGCCCACTGTGAGCAAACTAGATGTGGTGAATTCTCAATGAGAATTAACAGAGCTGTGCAGAAACTTGGAATTCAGAGCAGGTGCCTGACAATTTCAGCATACTGCTTGTTCCGAAGGGTCTCTGTATTGGATACCAGGCACCAGCATCCCAGGGCATGCTTCATGGGGACTGGATAACTATACCATCCAACATGTACCAGTCTTGAAAGATCCTGAAGGTGCATCTCTGTTCTACTTAGGATGGTTCTGAACTTCAATGTTGCACTGGCAGCTATCATTGTAACACTGCAGCAAAGACACCTTGCACTCAGGGACTGGAACAGGCTGCACCTCCCAGCTTTTCACTTACTCACTCACTCTCTTTGAGCCTGTCTGCATGTTCACAGCATCCTTTCCTTACCTTTTCACACCCTGAGCCAGAGATACCAGGCCCACAGTGCCTCTACTTTGCTGTGATATTTAGTGCAAACACAAAGCCAGGAAGCTTGCTGCGTGTGTTAGCAGGCCTCATTCAGGTCAAGAGAAATAGCCTTCAGTCAGGGGTCCCAAGACAGTGAGTCAAGGGCCGTCTCTGATACCAGTCAACAGGCTTGGACGTGGTCAGTCAGCCACTCAAGGATGTCAAGTTCAGTACCCTGTCCTCAGAAGACCTGATTGTGAGGCAGCCCATCACCCATCTTGATTCTTTCTTCTCTGCTTTGGGCTGTTTTCCTCCTGGAATGAAAAGTAAGCAGCTTTTAAAGGGAAATGTAAGCGGGTAACACTGTGCTACTTTGGGTGCAGGTGGGGAGGCGTCCCGAGCATGTGAGTAGGTAGCACAGAAGGCATACAGGATTAGTGGTGTTAGTGGTTCTAGTGGATGACAGCGAGTGAGAAATGATGTTGCAGGCAATAATGAGAGTGTTACAGCATGACCCTTGGGAATTTTGGGTGCAGGAGCTGAAATGGAGTGAGTCTGAAGTCTCACCTAGAAGATGGTGGCATTCACACTGGTAGAGTGTAGAAGGTCATTGTTTTACTGTCTTGTAATCAGTAACATTTGCCTCAGGCAAGAGGGAGTAGACCTTGTGTGCTTCTCCCAAAAGCTTACTCTGCAGTGATAACAACCAATATGGTCACATTAACTGCTGACTCCAACTGAAAAGAATAAAGAAAGATTTTACCTGTGTCTCCTCAAACTGAGAAATTTGATGAGAAAACATTGAACCTTCAAGCTTGAGCCAGTAACCTCTTAGATTAGATTACTTACAGTGTGGAAACAGACCCTTCAGCTCAACAAGTCTACACCCCTAAAGGCAATTTAGTATGGCCAATTCACCTGACCTGCAGATCTTTGTACCTGTGGGAGGACACCACAGCACCCAGAAGAAACCCACACAGACACGGGGAGAATGTGCAAACTCCACACAGTCAGTCACCTGAGGCAGGATTTGAACCCAGGTCGCTGGCGTGGTGAGGCAGCAGTGCTAACCACTGTGCCACCGTGCCTCTTCATAGACTGTAGTTGAGTTTTTGCTCCTTAACTTGTGCTTAGTTCTAACTTGTCTTCCTGCAGTTTTTCCTGAATCTCTCTATTCTCTCCTTGCTTTTTCCTCTCTTTGCTATTTAAAAATGAAATCTTTCCTTGTTAATACTTCTTTCCTGAACCCAAATTGACTTGGGTTTTAAAAGAAGTCTATTTAATAAAGTCTTCTTGAGTTAACAGTGAGTTTATAAATTAATAGTCATGCGAAGAATTTTTAACACGACAGAACTTGGCTGGTGGAAATGTTATCCAGTCGACCAAATGCTGAAAAGGTATCGCAAACAAAAACAACGCTTGACAATCATAGACGTTTCATTAGTGCAAACCAGTGCTAAATTCAGTGTGAACAGACATCCTCAAGGAAACCTCATCAAGGTCATCTAGTATCATAAAGTGCAGAGCAGGAACACAACTATTAATGTCGTGACCAGGTATTTTGAGACATAAAGATTACATGTTGTTGTTCCAAATGTATACCACTTACAGCCTTCATTAAATGATTTCATCAAGAATTCCAGAATGTTTCGGGGAAAATTTAGCAACAGATTTGTTTAATTTTAGAGGGAAGATGTATTTAGTCCTCGTCAGCTATTATTCAAAGTGGATTGAAGTGACATAACTTCCATCAACCACAGCAAACTCTGTGATCACTACACTGAAAATGTCCTTTATGATATATGGCTTTCTAGAGGATGATGTGTTGGACAATGGGCTTTAATCTGTGAATGGAAATTTGAGAAACTTCACGTTGCAGGCAGGCAACAACCAGATGACTAGTTCTTCACTTCATTCTCAGTGAAACATGCAGAAAGTGCACTCAAGATTATAGAATTCACAAATGCATAAAAATCCGGAATGAGAATTAAAACTACCCAACTACAGAGCAACACCATTGAATGATGAGTACTCACTAGTGGAATTGTTAATCCAAATATTGTTTAAAAAAATACATGTACTCTTTTAGAACATAAGAACTAGGAGCAGGAGTAGGTTGTCCAGCCCTTCGAGCCTGCTCCGCCATTCAATAAGATCATAGCTGAACTTTTCGTGGACTCAGCACCACTTACCCACACTGTCACTGTATCCCTTCATTCCTTTATTGTTCAAAAAATTCTATCTTAGTTTTAAAAATGTTTACTGAAATAGCATCAACTGCTTCCCTGGGCAAGGAATTCCATAGATTTACAACCCTCTGGGTGAAGAAGTTCCTTCTCAATTCAGTCCTAAATCGACACCCCCTAATTTTGAGGCTATGCCCTCTTGTCCTAGTTTCACCTGCATCTTCTCTACTGCTATCTTCTCTGTTCTCTTCATAATGTTATATATTTCTATAAATTCCACCCTCATTCTTCTAAATTCTAATGAATATAATCCAGTCTACTCAATGTCTCCTCATAAGCCAACCCCTTCAACTCCAGAATCAACTGATTGAACCTCATCTGCAACCCCTCTAGTGCCAGTACATTCTTTCTCAAGTAAAGTTAAAAATTACACAACATCAGGTTATAGTCCAACAGGTTTATTTGGAAGCACTAGCTTTCGGAACACTATTCCTTTATCAGGTGGTTGTAAACAGGACAACCACCTGATGAAGGAGCAGAGCTCTGAAAGCTAGTGCTTCCAAACAAACTTGTTCGACTATAACCTGGTGTTGTGTGATTTTTAACTTTGTACACCACAGTTCAACACCAGCACCTCCAAATCATTTCTCAAGTAAGGAGACCAAAACTGCACGCAATATTCCAGGTGTGACCTCACCACCACACTTACAGCTGCAACAAATCCTCTCTGCTTTTAATTTCTTTTAGCAATGAAGAACAAAATTCTATTTGCCTTCCTAATTACTTGTTGTACCTGCAAACCAACCCTCTGTGATTCTTGCACAAGGACACGCAGGTCCCTCGGCATAGCAGCATGCTGCAACTTTTTACCATTCAAGTAATGATCTTTTTTGCTGTTACTCCTACCAAATGGAACATTGTATTCCATTTGCCAGATCTTTGCCCACTCATTCAATGTATCTATGTTCCTCTGCAAAGTTTCACAGTCCCCTGCACACTCACCTTAGTGTTACTTGTTAACTGTGACACACTACACGTGGTCCCCAACCCCAAATCATTCATATAAATTGTAAATAATTGTTGTCCCAACACCGATCCATGAGGTACACCACTAGTCACTGATTGCCAGCTGGAATAGTACTCAATTATCTCTACTCTTTGCTTTTTGTTAGTCAACTAATCCTCTATACATGCTAACACTTTATCCCTAACACCATGCACTTTTATCTTTTGCCAAACCTTAACCTCAAACCAAATATAACTTCTCTAAACCACAAAAAAGTAAAGCAATTAGAGACATGTTACAGCAAAAGACAACAGAGAGGGTATAACTGCAGGAGCAAAGGGGAAAACTCTGTACACCTTAAACCCAGAGCAAAAAGGCTGGTTAAGAGACAGAAATTTAAAAGCCACAGTCACCTGACAAGCAGATCCACAAAGATCTTACATTTTTAGAACACCTGAGGAAGCATTCATAAGGAAGAGGAAACCATTAATCTTACTTGAGCCCAGAAATGAGACCAAGTATGACCATCTCAGGATGTGGGTCATCTATATCTAGATTACATCAGATAATGTACAAGTTGGTGTAGCTATTCCAGGCATAATTAAACCCTCGTGTTGAACTCATGTGAACCAGATGAAGATGTCTTGTCAGCGTTCCAGATAGTCTTTGTTGTATTGGGTGCTGGGTGCCACCCAGCTGTAGTTGGCTGTAGTTGTTTTAGTTGCTGCCACTAATCCTCCATTCTATGATAACTCTATGGGGCTGTGTAAATACCAGTGCTAGAGGGGAGACTACTAGTGATTCCAAAAGAGAAGGTACTTGTCTCACATAATAAGTAGGGTGACACAGTGGCTCAGTGGTTAGCACTTCTGCCTCACAGAACCAGGACCTGGGTTTGATTCCAGCCTCAGTCAATGGAGTGTGCACATTCTCCAAAGAAGTGCAGTTTAGGTAAGTTGGCCATGCTAAATTACCCACAGTGTTTAGGGATGTGCAGGTTAGGTGCATTAGTCAGGGGTAAATATAGGTTGGTTACTCTTCAGAAGGTCGGTGTGGAGTTGTTGGGCCGAAGAGCCTTTTTTCACACTGTAGGGATTCTAATTCTAATAAGGTGTAGTTTATTGCATGGTAGTAATAGGTAGCCATAATTACAAGACTGCATTAGTTGTGAATGGCACCTGTAGGTGGAACAGTGAATCCATATTCTTAGGAACATAGTGTTGTCACCAACTGATGTTACTGGATCCATTTGTGCACATGTCAACAACCATTTTATTTTGATGTCTGCATAGGGAGATGGAATCAGGTGGAGGTTGCAATGCACACAGTATCCAGGGATCCTAGACAGGGCCTCCTAACTTCAAGTAGGGTCCTCCCCAGGCAGAGCAGTGGCTTGAGGAGGAGGCTTGGCGAGTTAAAGGTGGGGTTAGGATATGATATACTGGTGGATTAGAAGCTCTATATTCCTCAGACATCCCTGGAGAGGGGAAACTCCTTTTCATTTGTCCTAAGCTTGACCTCCATCTCTCAACTGTCTCCATCAGGACTTGTGCTAGACTCCCCAGTCCTTCACCATAAAATTGTGTGACATAATTGCATTAGGTGGAACCTCATGCAATTTCTACATTAAGTCTTTTAGAATTGTTACAGGTCAAGATTGCTGTATATTTCAGACTTTGAGGTGGACGAGGAGATGAGGATAATGGTCATAATGATGACAATGGCAACAAAGCGATTAATAATAATGTTAATAGTTACAAAGACTTTGTAAATTGATAGAAATAAACTACTAGATTAATACAGACCAAGTATAAAGAAAGTTGGAATGAGATTTGGTATGATAAGATTCAAGTAAATTGGGATAATACAACTGATCACATGACTCTGATGACAGTAGGAGAGAAGACATAAGTCTAGAATGAACATATGAAGTGAGAAGATTTAGACACTACAGGAGAGAGCAGTATTTAATAACCCACATATACAGATAAGACCATAAGATATAGGAGCAGAAATTAGGCCTTTCAGCCGACTGCGTCTGTTCGGCCATTCAATCATGGCTGGTAAGTTTCTCAACCTCATTCTCCTGCTTTCTCCCCATAGTGTTACAAAGGGTTACCAAGGAGTGTTACAGCACATAAAGAGTTGTAGATCTTTACTCAATGATGAGGAGCAAGCATCCTCAGGAAAAGCATATGTTCAAACACTCACAACACTTGACTACCGCATGCAAGGTAAAGCAAGATTATTTCCTGAAGCAATGTTTAACAATTAAGACCGGAAAACATGTCTTTAATTTTTCATGGCATATTGGCATCTCTGGCTAGTAGGACATTTCTTGCTCATTCTTAATTGCCCTTTGAGAAGGTGAACTGAGTTGTTGGACTGTTGCAGTCCATATTCTGTATGGACATTCATGGTATTGTTAGGGAGGGAGTTTCAGGACTTATTCCCAGCAACAGTTAGGAACAGCAATACAGTTCAGTGTCAAGGTGATCTGTGACTTGGAGGAGAACTTGCAAGTGGTGCAATTCACCTGCAGACATTGAAGCGATTTGTCTTCCATTCTCTGGATTGTAAGGATAATTTTACTGACAACGGTCTCCGAAGTGTAACTTGTCTGAGAGAGTTTAACTTCAATGCTCTTGCAGGGATTTTACAGCCATTGACCAGGGTGACTGAATATTGACTGAATGTAGGAGGAAGATGTTTTGTACTTACACATCATATGTCATGATGCCACCTTATTGATTTAAGAGTATTGTGCCCGTTTAAGGTATGTTCAGTTATACAATCGTAGCTTTCTGTACAATTATACTACAGTAACCTTACAAAAGAAATTGGATAACGAATTGAAGGAGAAAAAAGTCACAGTGATACAGAGTGTTGGAGAGGAGACAACTGGAATCCTTCATGAAAGAGTCAGCACAGACTCAATGAGCTGGTTAGCTTTCGCTGTGCTACATTATCCTCTGATTCAATAATAATCTACATGGTATAATTTTGAAAAGCCACATAGTTGTCTCCTTACATATGGGAGGAGCAGATGTTTGCACAGTACTGTAATAAGGCTTTCATTTATGTATTCCTGAATGATGCTGACTTCCTAAACTGCTAGAAGATATCAAAAAGCATTGCTCTATGAAGATTGAATGCTTTATAATTGACACAAGCTCATCACAATCTGTACATCTCCCTGTGGAATCATATCTCGATTTGCATCTATTTAGACAGCATTAGCAGGGACAAAGACAAATACAAGCATCAATTGACATACTGATGCAGCTGTGGGTTTCTGTTTACACAGCAGTAACACACTTGTGTTAACACATGGTTATACATGCTGACACAGCTGTGCTACATGGTTTAGGATCAAGGTGTTCTTTTGGCAGTCACCACAGAATGGGTACAGCAAGAGTTAGAGTGAGTAATATTTGACATCTGCCTAAGGCGGGAAAGCTTCCCAATAGACAGCTTATTCTTGCCAAAGAGCTGAGCATCAGTTCCCCCAATTTGCATGATCATCACAGACATCATCTCAGAACAGGAGGGAAGTGGTATAGGAAGTAAAAGGAAAAAATGTGTGTCCCTATGAGCCTCTTCTACATTATCTGATCAATGGAGTGTATTTGAGGACTGTAATTCAAAAGTCAATCTAAAGATGACCTCTGCAACATGGCAAATGTGATAGCTCATTCAAACAAAGCCCCTGTCCTGACTGGCATTAATGAGGATCTGTCTTCAAAGATTCAATGGGCATCTTTTTATTTCTTCAATCACTGGCTTAGATCTTTTCTTTCACATGTGATGGACTCTGCACAGGATCCTTTCATTGACAGAGGCCTCAGCTCTCTCACTGTCCGATACGGTTTTCTTTCAGACTTTTGGCTCAAAACAAATTAAATTAAACATTCATTTTATTTGTGAACTAGAATTTTGTGGAAAAAGGTAGCAGAGTTAGACGGGACAAGGCAACTCAGCGATATCATTCTATCTAGAACCCAACAATGCAAGCCATAGAGACTCCAACTGATTTGTTTAAAATTCTTTACAGAAATGCCTGATTCAGTAAGCACAATGGTATTCCTATGAGGAACAATAGTGTTTGCATAACAGCAGTTTAGCTGTGGAAAGAGTTGTTCATTGAAATTAAATTCATAGTTATTCAAAAGCTGTCCTCCCTCTGTACTGTATGATTCTATTGAGGGGGTTTTACAGAGGCAATTGGAAGTCTCAGCCACCAGCTGAAGATCCAGTGAGAGACCAGTATTGCCTCCTCTGGGAACACCCACTGGAATTAGGGGCTGATCGCGTCATTTAGCAGTCACCAATGAGCTTTCCACAGAATCAAGACAAAAGGGGCAAGAGACTGCAGTTACCAAGATCTTCTGGCTAATCAGAGACCACCAGCTCCACAAGAGGAAATAGGTTCTGCTCCAAAATCATGCAGTGGAGCTCCAGGATTGCTTAGCAATCCAGCGCAGAGGTTCATGATGGCAGGAGGGCTTTTTCTGGGATGAGGTTTATGGTTTTGGGCTTGGCAGTAAGGCCAGGGGGAGGATAGCTCTTAGTGGGCTTCCCCTTTAAAATGCTGGTGCCCCAATCACACATTGAGTACCTTTGAATCAGGAATCCTTTCCATGTAACCTGAGCGATCACAAGCAACATGCTGGCCTGCCACTGTTAGTGTCAGTGGGAATACATTGTTAATTGGACAAATTGTAATGTAGTTTGGTGACCAAAAAGCTGGTAGTCTGGTCTGGGATTATACCAGTTCGGTAAAACAGACTTAAGTAGATTTTATACAAAGCATTTCTATATCATAATTGGAAAGCCATCTATCAAAGAAAAGCAATAGTGTCAGTCTCTATGTAGCTGGATGACTAAATGTTATTAAAAAACAATCATTGAGAATAGAACAGTCCTTAAATGGAGATAGTAGACACTCTGCTCTATTAACACAAATGTATCAGGAAGCACTACTTTTTCAAAGTGCAGTTTCTTGGGTGATTGCTGGGTCCATTTACTTCAAGTGATTGCTGACTAGGTTGTGGCAATTAAGGTCCAATAACAATGGACCATGACCGTACATTTCAGTGGTACATGGATGGGCCGTTCACTACATTTACTTCATCTGTAGGTCCCGGCATTGAGCAATCCAGTCGTAGTTAGAAGCACCCCTGTTGGCTGTGCAACAAAAAGGCGAGAAAGGTTTCTGGTAATGTTGGTTGTAGTGGCTTGAACCAAATAAAACCTGACCCTATAAAGGCCTTGGGCTTCTTGTTGGCAGAAACAGGCAGGCACACAACGTGCTGAAAAACTTATTCTCTCTAAAAGTGGAAATCTATCCTGACATGTTGGCTATGAAATCATTAGTGGGAGAAGATTAAAATAAAATTACGAACCTGAATCTTAAATACCCTGTGTGGAGTTTCGAATGTAATCAATAGAGGCCAGTATATTCCTCCCTGGAATGGAAGTTATCCAAAGCTAAGGCAGATCTTGTTCTCAAATGGCTTTGGATCATAAGATATAGGAGCAGAATTAGGCCATTCAGCCCAATGAGTCTGCTCCACCATTCGATCATGGCCTATTTTCCTGCCTTCTCCCCGTAACCCTTGATCCCTATCTATCTCTGACTTAAATACACTCGATGACTTAGCCTCTACAGCCTCCTGGAGCACTGAGTTCCACAGATTCACCACCTTCTGGATGAAGAAATTCCTCCTCATCTCAGTTATAGAGGGTCATCTATTCACTCTGAGGCTATGTCCTTGGGTCCCAGTCTCTGGTGGAAGCATCTCCTCCACGTTAATTCTATCCTCTCAGCATTCGTTAAGTTTCAATAAGATTCCCCATCATCCTTCTAAACTCCAATGAGACCCAGAGTCCTCAACTAATCCTAATATGACAAGCCCTTCATCAGCTTTGACTCCGAAGTCTCTTTGTGCTTCAGATATCTGGAAAAGCACTGCACGTCGGGCGGCATCCAAGAAGCAGGAGAATTGACATTTTGGGCAGAAGCCCTTCTTGATTTGACCTGCTATCCTTTTCTAGTACCAGACTCTCAACTCCTAATTTCCTGCATCTGCAGTCCTTACTTTCTCCTGCTTCAGATCTGCGAAGCCTTTCCTCATTCAGAAAATAGTCTACACTTCTATTCTTCTTAACAAAGTCAATAACCTCACACTTTACCACATTGTATTTAAATGCAAAGGCTGTTAATTGCAAATAACGTCACGGAATCTTACTTGAAGAAAAGTTATCTTTGTTGCCATTCACAGAACATTTGACTTCACTACAATGACATGGTTTAATTATAGCATTAATTTTTTAGACTGAGTTTCCTTGGCAAGCCTGATATTGGAGGAAAGCGTAAATATGAAGGAGTTTTAATATGGAGGTGTGAGGGCATGAGTGGGGGCGGTGCTGATGAGTTTAAAGCTGATGACTTTCAGGTTTCACCCCACCATATCCAACCATGTTCGTCCAGCTGTATCCTTCCCCACAATTGACAGCTGCTCGATTAAAGTGATATTGACCCAGATTTTGTGAATATACTTCCTGATCTATGCTCTTCCCAGTCTTTCTGAAATCCGTCACACAAAACAAGGCAATAAACTGGCAAATTGTAGATGATTCACCAATTTGTATAGAGTACTGTTGGCATGCAACTGCAAACTATCCCTTATTGCGACATGAATTGAATAAAAAAGTAATGATGTTATTCTTCAGTTATGCAGGGCATTGGTGAGACCCCCCACCTTGAATACTGTTTGCTGTTTTGTTTTCCCTATTTAAGGATGGAAGGCAATGTGTTCATGGCAGATTTGCGAGATTGATCCTTGGAATGAACGCAGTTGTCTTATGAGGAAAGGTCAGACAGACTGGGCAGAAGAGTGAGGGGCGATTGACGGAAGAGTATAAAATCCTGAAGAGTCTGGACAAGGTGAATATGGATCAGATGTTTTCTCTCATGGGTGTGTCCAGAACCATGGCACTTTTAAAACATTAGATGTCACACTTTCGGGATGAGGAGTTTTTCAAAGGTACTGAAGCTCATGAGGGTCCTGGATAGTGTTCATAGGGAGAGCGTGTTCCCAGTCATGAAAGAATTGAGGGTGAGAGGGCACTGTGTTTGAATAATTGAATTGAATTTATTGTTATGTGTACAGAGGCACAGTGAAAAGCGTTGTCTTGCGAGCAATACAGGCAGATCACATAGTTAATTAGCATAGATAGTAAATAAGAGCGGCAAAAACAAATGTTATAAGTTTGTGAATCCCTTCAGTATTCTAACAACAGTAGGGTAGAAACTGTTGCAAAACCGGCTGGTGCATGTATTCAGGCTTCTGTACCTTCTCCCTGATGGTAGAGGTTGTAGAAAAGCTCTCTTCCTCCCTCTACAAGTAGAAAAACATTGCCAGGATAGATCTTTAAGAATGCTGGCGGCCTTTCCTTAACAGCGGACCTGGGAGATGGTAAAAGAAACAGAAATGACATGAGGATGAATCTTTTCATCCAATAAATGGTTAACGTTGGAAATATCCTACTCAAGACTGTGGAAGATTCTGGCTCAATCCATACCTTGAGGACTCAGTATCAAGCTCAGTAATCTTAGAACCCAAATACCTCATTCCAAGTCTTTACCCACCCCTACACCACAGGCCCTGACATGACATGGGCTGTTTTCAGCACAGCCAATCCATTTTCACTTCCTTATGGTCACATTATCAGCTTCTCTTTCTCTGTCACATTACCATCCACCCCCATATCTGCCTGTCATTCTCTGTTTCTCTCAGGGCTCCATCTCTGCCTATGTGCTCACTCCTTCACCACCAACTGTCGCACACCTGTCTTCAGCATACAGGTCATTCTGCTATAACACAACAGTTGTGTTCCTCTGCGACTCCACGCTATAGAAAATCATGCTATGGGAAAACACTATAGGAATCGCGCTGTAGAAGATTACGCTATAGAAAACCCATTTAGCAGAAAGTTCACATTATGCAAACAATGTCCACAATTCATCAATCACATTATAGTTAATTCGAGCTGATGAAACATGGATGATAGAAGAACTACCTGCAGATACAGCATTTTCCTGCTGACTATCAATTCTGAGTAATGGTCGCTGGAGTTGAAACGTTAACTCTGCTTTCTCTCCACAGATGCTGCCAAACCTGCTGAGTTTCCTGTGCAATTTCAGTTTTGGATTTGTAGCACCCACAGTTGTTTGTTTTACATTCAAAAGGAATTAGACTGTCAACCTAAAAAGGAAAAAACAATGTCCAGGGTTTTGTGGAGAAGTCAGGAGAATGGTATTAAGTATATTGTTTATTCAAAGAGCCGGGGCAGACATGAAGGCCTCCTGCACAACGTATCAACAGATTTTGGGAAGTGAGGGTATATGTGCAACATTTATTGGAGCTAGAAGTACAGTTAAAGGCTTGAGGATCCTGGATTTTATACAAAATGGAGGTGATGAAGGAGCAGTGCTCCAAAAGTTTGTGATTTCAAATAAACCTCTTGGACTCTAACCTGTGTCGTGTGACTTCTGACTGGATTTTATAAACAAGGTATTGGATACATCAACAAGGAGGTCATGGTGGAACTTAAAAGTACTTGGTTCAGCATTAATGTGAGTACTGTGTCTAGTTTTGAGTACACACTTTTGGGAGGCTATAGAGATAGCGGAAAAAAATGTTCCAGCAATGGCAAACTTCAGTTGTGTCTTCAGTTGTGGAATGGAGAAATTGGAGCAGATCCCCTTTGGGAAGAGAAGGTTAAGAGATTTGATCAATATATTCAAAGTCATGAAGGAACTGGACAGATACAAACAAACCATTCCCTTTAATAAACATTTTGAGAATAAGAATGACAAAAGAGCCACAGTTGGTACATGGAAAAATGTTTTTACACAGCAAATGGTTAGGAAACGGAATGCACTGCCTGAATATGTAATAGAAGGTAGATTCACTCATAGCTTTCCAAAGGAAAATGTATACTTACCTGTGGAGAAAAATTTGCAGAGTTGTGGGTAAAGAGTAGAAAAATAGCTTTGTTGCTCTTGCAGACAGCCAGCATGGATACAATGGACTTCTCATGTGCTGTAACCATGATTCCATAACTCTACAATGAAATAAAAATTCCAATGCTAACTTCAATAAATCTTTACTCTCACAAAATATCTCAGATCTAAAATAAGGACAATTCTCCCAGTATAGCACTGCAAAAGGAATACAATTCTGTGTACTCAGTACTATAAAGGTACTCTAAATAAACTTAAAGAGAAATACTTTTCTTGGACCACAGAATTTCTAAATATGGAGGGTTGGATTTATTGTGCACATGCCTGAGTGTCTGATCGGAGGTGATTCTGTGGTGACAGCCAAGGAATGCAAACACTAGGAAAGATTTTTATAGAAATACAATTAGTGAGGCTGTTAGTTGACATGCATATTGACTATCTTTGATACTGCTGCAATTTGCTTTAGACAATGTTAAGACAACAAAACGTATTGTGCTTGAATAAAAGATGGTAATGAAGGATCTACTGTATGTGGGTGACCCAGCATCACTTGAATGCAAGAAACAGTTTGTAAGTAGTGGTAATGTTCATTGATGTAGGTCTTAGCCAGTGGTTTATTTTCCCTGTGGTTAAACTATTCAGTACTGAATGTTCTTAGATTTTGGCATGGAAATAATAGCTCAGATATTCCAATGGCAAGAAAGCTGTTGGAGCAGCAGAGCCTTGAGTTGAGCAGTGGGACCATGCTGAATCCCTAACCAGCAGCCGATTCTCTGGGAGTTGCCCAAGAAGGCAAAGATTCTGATCGATAGCCCTTGACATCAAGGTCATGTTTGACTGAGTGTGACATTAATTAATCCCAGGAAAACTGGAGTCAATGGGAATCAGGAAGAAATCTCTCTGCTGGTTTGGGGGCATACAAAGGACAATGGTTGGTGGAGGAGGCAGCTCGAGGGCATCTCTTCAGGTGTTCCTCAGGGAACTCATCAATGACCTTCCCTCCATCGTAAGGTCAGAATTGAGAATGTGCAATAAATAGCCAACAGTGTTTAGCAGTATTCACAACTCCTCAGATACTGAAGGAGTCCGTGTTCAAAAGCAATCAAGATCTGAAAAATACCCAAATTTGGGCTGTCAAGTGACAAGTAACATTGGCACCACACAACTGACAGGCAATGACCATCCAGGACAAGAGACAAACTAACCACTGCCCCTTGACATTCAATGGCATCACTGTCACTGAATTCCCAACCATCAACATCCCAGCAGTTACCATTGTCAGAAACTGAACTGGACTGGCCATATAAATACACTGGCTACAAGAGTTGATCACAGGCTAGGAATACTGCAGTAATTAACTCACCTCCTGACTCCCATCTACAAGGCTCACATTAGGAGTGTGGCAGAATACTCCCCAATTGCCTGAATGGGTACAGCTTCAACAACACTCAAAGAGCTTGGCACCATCTGGGACAAAGCAGCCCAGTTGATTGGCACCACACCCACAAACATCCACTCTGTCCATATTGCCAATCAGTTGCAACAGTGTGTACTATCTACAAGATGCACTGTGGAAATTTACCAAAGATCCTCAGAAAGCACTTTCCAAATCCGTGACTACTGCTATTTAGAAGGACAAGGGCAGCAGATACATGGGAACACCACCACCTGCACATTCCCCTCCAAGCCACTCACCATCCCAACTTGGCTATTCCTTCACTGCTGTTGAGTCAAAATCCTGAAATTCCCTCTCTAAGGGCATTGTGGGTCAATCTACAGCATATGGATTGCAGTGCTTCAAGATGGTAGCTCAACACCACCTTATTGAGAGCAACGAGGGATAAGCAATAAATGCTGGCCCAGTTGGTAAGGCTCAGATCTCATGCATGTGTAAAAATATTCCCCAGCTCTGGAACCCTTCAAAAGAGTCCACTATGCTCTGAGAATGTGAGAGAACTGACTTACTTCAGCCAATTGTTACCTATGGAGAAGTTAGAGAATTAAAAACACGTTGCAACTCTAACTATTAGCCTGAATGTTTGACTCACTTTTCACCCAACAAGAACACAGCACCCCCTTGTCCCAAGCTCAGCGTTTAATTCCTTGGAGCCCCTTACAACTATCACCCCAATCAAACCCAATCCAACATGATTTCACATCCCCTTTTGGAACTCCCCAGAACCCAATACTCTCACTGCTGTCTTGAAGGCCCCCTGACCTCAGCACATCCCCAGAGCCTACCGCCAGCCTGACACCCCTCTGGGAGCTGGGCCTAATATCTCTAAACTTGACAATCCCCTCTCCCTGCTGGCCCTGATCACCAGGACCTGACACAACCTCCTGACCTGAACCTAACCTCCCCTTCGACTGACGGAATAGTGTGGACCTGATCAACCCTCCTACCCAACATCATCCACTGCTGCTAAACTTGACATCTTACCCCCTTTGACCCCCAATGTTACCCGCTTGTCGACATGGAACATCCCCAAATACTTAATGGCAATCACCTCTCTTGCTCCCTGCTTTGCCAAACAACACAAGCTGTTCATCCTATCCCACCCTAAACATTCATGACTATACTTGGTGCCCACTCCACCCATGGACACCCCACTTCCTGACACTCTGCCCACTGAAACACTACTGCTTGACACCCTATCCACAGGGCACTCCACTTCCTGATACCTTACCCACAGGGTACCCTACTTCTTGCCACACCACCCATTGGGCACCTTACTTCCTATACCCTACCCCATAGCCCACAAATGCAGCAATACACTAAAACAGCAGCTAATGAACTTGAAAGACCCTAAACAGACAACAAACAAAATTAATGTCATTTATAAAACTACCTTGCAAGGACTGTAACAAACACTACATTGGACAAACAGGCAGAAAACTAGCCACCAGGATGCATGAACATCAACTAACCACAAAAAGACATGACCCACTCTCCTTAGTATCCTTACATACAGATGAGGAAGGACACCACTTTGACTGGGACAACACATCTATCCTAGGACAAGTCAAACAGAGACACGCACAAGAATTTCTAGAAGCATGGCATTCCAACTGGAACTCTATTAACAAACACATTGACTTGGATCCCATTTACCACCCCCCTGAGAAAATGAACAGGAACTGACATCACCACAGGAAATCACATCACCACAGGAAATGGTATCACCAACCCAAGGAACCCTAAGCACATAAATAGAAAGCAGGCTGTACCACCAGCACTTCACCGGAGGCTCATTGATGATGTTACCTAGTATGGTGATGAAACGTCTGAAAACGAACCTATCAGTTCAGTGAGCAAACCTACATCCAGAACCTCAACTTGAGCTACAAATCTTTTCAAAACTCACTAACCCTACTTCCTGCCACCTTATATACAGAGCACTCTACTTCCTTGCACCCTACCCACTGGACACCCCACTTCCTGACACCCTACCTAATGGGCACCATATTTCCTGATGCCCTATTCACAGGGCACTTTACTTCCTCACACCCTATACACAGGGCACTCTATGTCCTGACATCCTGCTCTCCTGGCACTCTATTTTCTGACACCCTGCCAATATGGCATCTTAACCCTGACAGTTGCCTTACATAATTCTCCTTCCACAGCAGCTATCCAAGTGTCTGGTTATTCTGCTGAAGATTTATATTATATAATGAACACATTGCAAAAGGAAGTTTGGTTTTTACAAAGAACTTCACTGCTTGATCTGTGGATTTCTGGAGAGATCCATAAATGGAGGCGTCTGTCCATGAATGTCTAATGAGATAGACATTTAAAGCTAAGTTCTTAAGGTTATATGGTTTAATTCAATCAAATGATTAATCCGACAGAAATAACGTTTCTGACCCAGATCAGAATATCTGGGTGTGCTAAAATAATCTCTTGTATGACCAGTCTTAGAACAAGGAAAGGGAACTATATGTGATAAAACAGAAGCAACAAAAATATTAATGTTGCCATAGAGCTTTATGTTGAGTTCTGTAGAAGTTGAGTTGAATTGGCAATCCAAGATGGAGTTACTATTAGCGGAGACAAGAGGAACTGATGGTTCTATATTATTTATTACAAAAATGTTTGGTTACATGAGAATTGAACATTTTTATTTTAAAGCTTTGTTGTGTTCAGAGAGAAAAAAAAACTGCTGATGCTGGAATCCAATGTAGACAAGCAGGAGGCTGGAAGAACACAGCAAGCCAGGCAGCATCAGGAGAAGTCAACATTTCAGGTGTAACCCTTCTTCAGGACTGGGGGTGGGTGTAAGGAGAGCTGCAGAGAAAGGGGGCTTTGGGGGGGGTGGGGGGGGCGCGGCATGGTGAGGTAGTGATAAATGAACACAGGTAGAAAGTATGATAGGTTGGTCAATGGGAGGAATGAATCCAGTTGGTAGCTGGAAGGAACAGTTGATCAGAGGAAGGGAAGGGAGGAGAAGGGGCTGGCAAGTGAGTCAGGGGATGGGAAGGGAGGTTGTTTGAAATTGGAGAACTCAATGTTGAGACCACCAGGCTGTTCACCTCCCCCCTACCACAACACCCCACCTCCCCCTCCCCTACTCTCCTCTTTATCTACAACTCCCCTTACACCTACCCCGGATCCTGAAGAAGAGTTACATCTGAAACGTTGAGTACTCCACCTCCTGAAGCTGCCTGACTTTCCAGCCTCTTGCTTGTCTACTTTGTCATGTTCAGGGACATGAAGCTAAGGATCTCCCAATTGAAAATATTACATTACAACCTAAATACTAAGCAGTACTGATACAGTTTAGTATTGTATTTTTAAGTTAGAACTCTGAAGCCAAGGCATAAATCAATGCTTGAAAATATTCAGGTAACATTTGCAGTACCACTGAATCATGCTGCCAAAATTTCTACCAGCCTTGGGAAAAACAATTCAAATATTCAAAACCTGTAATTGTGTTTCTTCTAATGACTAAAGGGCTGTTTTAGAACGATAGAAGGACTTCATTATATGTAACGTGTTTTCTGGTCTTCACTTACAATTGACGATATATGTCTGCTGCTCCATCCATTGTCCTTCATATCGTCATCTACTTCAACTGTTTATTTACTTATTCCTTAAGAGCTACAACAGATAGTATTTAACCTTCATTTGTGTACACTTCTGAGTGTCACACGTCAGGAAGAATGTGAATGCATTGGAGAGAGTGCAGAAGAAGCTTACAAGAAAGGTTCCAGGATTGAAATTTCCCCTAATAAAATATATTACATAGGCCAAATAGCCTCCTCTTACATCATGACAATTCTGTGATTTTGTGATGTTCCTCTGGACATTGCATATTCTGCTGTACAAAGTAAACTTGTCTTAGTCTCCTATTTGAATGAATAAATCTAATGATGGCCTTTCAAGTGACTCAAATTCATCCCATATCTGAAGGGGGGAAATGAGTTTGGGCCCAAAGTACTGTGTGGTGTCATCTACACCAGGGTCATGACCAAGTTACGTCTCCACTTAGCGGAAGCTAGTGTTTTGTCAATTTCCATCTCTGTTCCTTGCATAAATGTAGCTCACTGTGGTTTTCCTTCTAACTCATTATAACCTTCTGGTCCTTACAATCTGGTCACTGACTGCCCTGTAAATATTGAATGCTGCTTAGAACAGATGTAAACCAGATGTAATATTAAGATGAGTAATTATAGTGCTGTACTTCTCTCATATTATTTGTATCATTCATAGCTTGTGCTGCTATCACCAAATGACTTACATAGTCACCAATTGATGTTTTGTATCCAATCTTTTGTTTGGGCTATTTTTGTAGAGGCTGGGTGTTACTGGTACATTACCTACTAAAGTAACTCAACATCTGAGTTTCTGGGAGTTAATGAATTAGAATTGCTATGTTTGCATGGCTACACACATTCTATTTTCCACTTTGTGTTAATGGCCCTTGTCAATCTTTTAAAACTCTTTCAAATGCTAGAATTCCAGCAGGTTGTTAATCTGGATTAAGCATGTAAAGAGTCTGAAATTTGCATTAATTGGTATAAATTGCCCATTACATGTGTGGCAGCATGCATTAATGGCTGACTTTATACAAAGCTGGCTTGGTTTATTCATGGCTATACTTAACACTCATTGGTACATCTATTATGGTTTATTTGTATTACGCAGTCCTCACTGATGATATAATTGCAACATACTCTAACAGTCCAATTTGCTTGTTGGAGGTTTTCCTCTCTATATTATTGTGAGATAGAGGCAGGTGGAGTTAACCAAAACACTAATTTTCTTTGAGCTATGTTCTTTAACCATGAACACAACAAGTGACCAAAATTCTTGTGTGTTATGTATGTTTATTTGACTCTATTATTAAGCGCAACATGCTGAGGTTACTGAGGTTGTTGAGGATTGAAATTTGTAACTTACTTTATTGGAGCAACAACTTCTTTAATATTGATGAAATCAGCAGTGCTTTGGGCTAAGTCATGAAGTGATAGACTCTTAAAATTATGTAAAAACAGATTTAATTTACTCAAGGATTGATTTCTAAATGCTGTGAAAGTCAAAGGAAAATTAAGGAAAGATGTTAATGTCTATGTGCATTAATGTGAAGGGGAGTGACAATCTGCAGTTCGCAAACTGAAAACTTCAAACTTGTTCTTTCACTACAGTATATGTACTCTTCCAACTGGTTATATCACAAACTCTCAGCCTACTATCCATTCACTTCTCTCCTAATACTCACAACCAGCTGTCTTATTATCTTCATTAGCACAAACTGATTTATAATATTCCTCAAAAGATGAAAGCATCCATAACAATTATCAAGAATCAACTGGCCTTTATTGGAATGTTTTTTTTCTTTCAGAATCAAGGACCACATTAGTGCACGTAAAAAAAAAAAATCAGGATTCATAGAAGAGAAGAGAGTTCTCTCAAGATGGCAGCCAACACTCATCCCTTACCCAACAGCATAAAAGCTGATTAACTGATTATTATTTGCAGTAATTTGCCAACTGACAATATGTTTCCTTCCAAGAACACTGATTAATTTAAATGATTATTATTTAGATACCTTTGAAATGAGTAGAACACCATCCTCGCTTCTTTCCATCCTCCCTACTATCTTCCTCCTTCCTTTCCTTCCCAGCATTCATTATTTATATTTGTTCTCCTGATGATGTTAACATTTTGATAAAGGAATATTAACAATACATTTCTACATCTACTTAGGCATTGACGTATCTGGCAACTGGAGTTTACTTATGTGTTTTTTGATTGTTCCACTTAATTAAGTAACATAACTCGATCAATGATGAAAGTTCTTCAAACTGGGCTCTGTAAGGAAGTGTGAGTGAGACAAATTTAGGCGTTCTTCAAAACTGATAAGCATAAATTGATGTGGAGATCTAATGCACAGATATATGTACACTTTGTATTGGTGTGAACAATTTGCCTCTTCTGTGTTTGGCTACTTGATACCAAGAGTTAAAAAACAAATCGTCAGCTGGCCTATTTGTTGATAGAGGGGGCAGGACTTAAATTAAAACATGGAAAATCTCATGCAGGGTGTTAAAACAGTTCTCAGTTGGTGGGATCTGGCACGATACTAGATGTCAGGAGAGCTGCCAGAGATCACAGACAAATATTTCCTCCTCAGGTCAGAATGAATCTCAGTCCAAGTTTTGGTCTGAAGTTTGTTTGAAGGGTTCTTAAGTGAGTGCGTGGTTAAAGCCAAAGTATATGCCCCATATCAGAAGGATCCATTGGTTTTCAACACTGTAAAAAAAAGTTATTTACGGTTTAGCCACTAAACAGATATCAACCGTTGCCAGAAAAATAATGTTCAGTTTTGTTGAGGGAATAACAAATAAATGAATAAATAACTTCACTGAAAGTGGAATGGATTTTTTAAAAATTCCTATGAAAACTAAATGCTCACCCTGGATCAAGTGAACTTATGGGAATGTCTTTTATCTTTTTCAATGGAAGCTCGTGAAATTGAAGACTGTAAATATAGACAATATAAACTAGAAATTCAGCCCAGTAAGTGGTGACTGGTAGTGTGTTGACATTTTCAGTGGAAAGTGTGCCTTATCAGAGGGTGCATGTCAAGAACATTGGAAGAACAATGTGCTTCAAGGAGGACTTGTTCTTGATGTACCAATGCTTCATTCAGTGCTTGCTAAGTTCAAATGCTATCCAACAGGACAGCTTCCATTTTTAATAAAAACTGAAAGAACTGCAGATGCTGTAAGTCAGAAACAAAAAAAAAACAGAGATTGCTGGAAAAGGTCAGTAGGTCTGGCAGCCCTGTAGAGAGAAATCAGCGTTAGTGTTTCAAGTCAAGTCACCCTTTCTCAGAACGAGTTCTTCTGGCAATTTCTGTTTTCGGCTTTTGTTTTTCCACCTGACTATGGAGCCAGAAGCAGCTCACCTGCCCTCTCGTCTTGCCTACAAATATATCTTAATTCACTCGCTTTTCAAAAGTCTTCTTTTCATTTGTGACTTCTTCAAGATTGCTCACCTCTTACAGAACAGGCACTACATTTTCTGGTGTGTACAGATTTCATGCAGGAAATGATTTAAGGCACAGAACCAACAACCTCCAAGCTGATCTATTAGATTAGTTCTCTCCAGATGTAGAAGTTCAAAGGTTGGTTACTTTCTGGTGATTTCTATTCTATTAAAAGAAATAGCCCATGCCAGCCAGAAATAAGATTTGCCCATTACTCGGTCCAACCAAGTCTGATTCAGCTTTTCTATATGAACTTTGTTCTTTCTTTCACTTCTTATGTCTGCCGCCGTTTCTCCCTTACTAATTCTTTTCTTTATTTTATCTCCTAATCGATGTCTTCCTGGCCATTGGTCGGCTTTTTGATTGTGAATATTGAGAGAACCTCTGCTGCCAATAACCTAGGCCTCATTTTTGTTGACGTCTTTAAGTACTGGAGCACTGCCCTTATTGGTGCACTTTCTTCACCTGAAATAGTGCTGAGATGAGGGTGGTGGTCGCAAAAATGAATGAATTCCTGTTGACAGTATTGCCAGTACTGAAGTAAAAGGGAGAATCTAGACAAAGCATCAAGGGCATAAACAGCACAGAGCAAGTAAAGAACTGCTTTAGCACGTTGTATGAGTCTGATAATGAAAAGATACTTTCATGAAATTATAGAAATACAAAAGTAGGATTAGGCTATTCAGTCCCCAAGCGTGCCCTGTCACTCTTGATCATGGCTGGTCATTTACACCATATCATTGTCATATTCTAACATTATTCCTATAACTAGAAATCTATCAAGCTCTATCTTTGACTAAGCTTCCACATACATTGGGATAGAGAATTCCAAAACTCACCACCCACTGAATGAAGGATCTTCCCATAATTAGTCTTAAGTGGCTTGCTTTTTATTCATGAGATTGAAAACCCTGGTTTGGGCTATGACAGCCAGGAGAAACATTCGCTCTGCATCAGAACTGGGCTCTTATGTAGAGTCATCTAGACTCGAAACATGAGCTTGCTCTCTCTCAACAGACGCTGCATGACCTGCTGTGATTTTCAGCAGTATTTGTTTTCATTGCAGTGTCCAGTGTCTGCAGTGATATGCTCCACTTTTTCATCCCCTCACAGGAATCCTGTGAGTGTTTCTGGATCCTGATGGTCCTAATAACTACATATCAAAATTGACATTTTTAATCAACCTGTTCAGGCAGTGTTACAACACACCTCTGGAGCAGGCAGGTCTTGAACCCAGGTCACCTGACCTCGTCCTCACATCCAAATGATTGATATGGATTATGAATAGCTGGGTCCCAAGTATCGAGTCTTGAGCTATCCCACTATTCACAGCCTGCCAGTCTGGGAATGACCTATTTGTTCCTACTCTTAGCTTTCCACTTGTTAGCCAATCCATACTCATATTACCCTCAATCCCAAGTGCTTCAATTTTATTTGATAACTTCCTGTATCGGACTTTATTAGAAGCATTCTGGAAATCCAACTACTCCATCCAAAGTCTATCAGATTCCTATAAGCTGTTTTTCTCTTAATAAATCAATGTTAACTCTGTCCAATCAGCCAATTATTATCTAATATTCAGTCATCACAACCTCTATAATAGATTTTAGTATTTTCCTTGCTGCAGACATCAGGCTAACAAGTCTGTCATTCCCTCTTTTCTATTTGCCTCCTTCCTTAAACAGCAAGATTAAATTGCAACATTCCAATCTGAAACTGCCAAGCTTCCAAGTTGCAGATTTAATGGAATTTTGAAAGCTTCACACATACGTATCCACTGTCTTTGTAGTAATGTTTTTCAACACTCTGCCCCGAATGTTTTCAGATCCTGGTGACTTTATGTAGATGTGATGCATGTTCAGGATGGAAATGGAAAAGCTTGAACCAGTACTGCACCACCATTTGCCTTATTGGCACTAACGTGCTTATCTTATTCCTTTAAAATCACTGTTGCATTAAAGAATTTGTAGGCCTGAAATAAGGAACTCACAGAATGATGTACTTCCCCCTTTACCCATCATTATTGAAGAATGGAACGGTGCAGCATTGAAGGGAATAATTGGAAATTGTTGAATATGGGTTTGAAAGGGTTAATATTGAGGCATATCATAAGCATCACCCACTGCAATGATGACATAGGAAGTTGTGGTTAGAACGGCTTTAGATCACAAAGGAGTGGGACATGCCTACCATGTCAACGTGACTGCAGCTCGTTGCTAACACGCAATCAAGTGTATTTGATAACAAGCATGTCCTTGAGTCTATCTTTCACAAAAAAGCCTGTCTTCTCAGCATATCATAAGCATCACCCACTGCAATGACGACATAGGAAGTTGTGGTTAGAACGGCTTTAGATCACAAAGGAGTGGGACATGCCTACCATGTCAACGTGACTGCAGCTCATTGCTAACACGCAATCAAGTGTATTTGATAACAAGCATGTCCTTGAGTCTATCTTTCACAAAAAAAGCCTGTCTTCTCAACCTCTACTGTTTAATCCCTTCTTCATAAATCACTAAAGCTTTCATAAATTGTAAGTAATGATCCTGAATAACTTCTAAGACTAACAAAATGCCCCCCGAGAATGAGTTAAGATTGCATTCTAAAGTTTAAATGTCCCCATAGTTTGGCAAAGTGTCACTTTCGTCAGATTTCATGGACTGCTTTCCTCTGTGAGACATAATGTGTTCTCCCACATGGTCATCTCAAACCCACCTTATTAACTACTACCACACCCCAATGTCACTAATGCCAGTCCAATTCTGCGCTCAATATAGTCACATCCAGAACGCACCAGTGTCCCTGGTACCAACACCATCTTGGAAATACTGCAGCGTATCAAGTCAAGCATGAGCAGGTAATGGCACAGTAGCTACAAAGCAACCCTCCTGACAGCTCCAGCTGCTCAGGGACACTATCCTGCACCTATGACTGTAATTTCATTCACCTATCACTGTTTAAGCAGTAAGCCACATGGGTCACTGTCCTTAGCCCCACTTCCCATCTTACTTCCCTCTTTAAATCCTCATGTTCACTGCAGCTCAGCATCTTATCATTGTTCAATACTGGACATAAACATGGCAACATTGCCCCCTGAAACCATATCCAAGTGATGTTCATTCCACTGCTCCCTCAGGACAGACTGTACCCTATCCCCAACTGACCTAGACAGACAGCCCCAATTGATGACTGACCAGACCCCTGACCAATCTCTGAGCACTTCTCCAAATTACAATCCATTGATCTGCTGACGGGTTGTATTGGAGTTATAGGCCTGGCCTTGGTCTGCTTCCTGGACTGTAGTGAGACTGATCATGTTGACAGAGTCAAAAAGTGTGGTGCTGGAAAAGCACAGCTGGTCAGGCAGCATCCGAGGAGCAGGAGAGTCGATATTTCGAACATAAGCTCCTCATCAGGAATGTGCAATTCCTGATGAAGGGCTTATGCGAAAAACGTCGACTCTCCTGCTCCTTGGATGCGACCTGACCAGCTGTGCTTTTCCAGCACCACACGTTTTGACTCTGATGTCGAGTATCTGCAGTCCTCACCTTCTCCTGATCCTGTTGACAGTTCTAAATGGGTGTCTGACCATGTCCAAGGCCCGGGACTAATCGTAGACGTTACTTTTTACTGATAGTATAATTACCCTGCACTGACAGTAGCCTCCTTGACTTTGACTGAGGACTACAACCTTTCAACTTTGTGAGATGGTTGATATACATTCAGTCCATTTACCCAGTATGCTATTATTGCATGTTGTAGATGCAAGCTGCAGTCACAAGCTACTCACTTTGACATGCTTGCCTTTGTTTGCCAAGATTTGGAGACGCCGGTGTTGGAAAGGGGTGGACCAAGTTAAAAATCACACAACACCAGGTTATTGTGCAACAGGTTTATTTAGAAGTACTAGCTTTCAGAGCAATGCTGCTTCATCAGGTAATTGTGGAGAATAAGATTGTAAGACACAGAATTTATAGCAAAAGTTTACAGTGTGCTGTAACTGAAATTATATACAGTGTATTGAAAAAAACACGGATTGTTTGTTGTCTCTCATCATTTAGAATGACCATGTTGGTTTCAATTCTTTTATATCTAAATCCCAAAACCTTTTTTAAAAGTTACATTCTCAAGTGTACTTTGACAATTGGTGTCATATCGGCTCAGATAAGGTATTGAAGGTGTTAACTCCCTGTGAGGCTGTCTGTGCCACAATGGTCAGACTGATTCTAATCTAAAAAACAGATTTACAGAATCTTACCTGGATTCATGCAGTTTTTGAGTAAAGTAAAATGTAATTCTGCAAGTACAAATTCATCTCACAAACTTATATGAAAATGTGTGCGTGTGGGGTGGGGGGAGCGGATATAAGTGTCTGTGAGAGGGTGTGTGTGGGAGTCTAAGTGCGAGTGTATGAGAGAGGGTCTGAGTATGTGTGTGTGTCTGTGTGTGTCTGTAAGTGTGTGTGTAGTGCAATGGGGCCATCTGTAGAGTGACATGAACCCAAGGTCCCGGTTGAGGCCATCCCCGTGGGTACCGAACTTGGCTATCAGCCTCTGCTCGGCCACTCCAAGGCAGACTTTGGGACAGGCAACAATGAAAAGTGGCTGAGCAGAGGCTGATAGCCAAGTTCTGTAGGCCTCATTCCTGAAGAAGGGCTTATGCCCGAAACGTCGATTATCCTGTTCCCTGGATGCTGCCTGACCTGCTGCGCTTTTCCAGCAACACATTTTCAGCCAAGTTCTGTACCCATGGGAATGGCCTCAACCGGGACTTTGGGTTCATGTCACACTACAGGTGGCCCCATTGCACTGTACACACACTCCCACACACACCCTCTCACAGACTTAAACCCATTTACACTCACTCACACACACTACACACACACACAGACACTTATAACGTTCCCCCCCAAATACACACACACATATACACACCCACATGCACACATACACATATAAGTTTGTGGGGTGAATTTGTACTTGCAGAATTACTTCTTGCTTTGCTCAAAAACTGCATGAATCCAGGTAAGATTAAGATTTTGTGATTTACATATGAAAGAACTGAAACCAACATGGTCATTGTAAAAGGTGAGAGACTTAGCAAACAATCCGGATTTTTTTAAATGTATAATTTCAGTTAACCACACTGTAAACTTTTGCTATAAATTCTGTGTCTTACAATCTTTTTCTCCACAATCATCTGATGAAGGAGCAGCACTCCGAAAGCTAGTGCTTCCAAATAAACCTGTTGGACAATAACCTTGTGTTGTGTGATTTTTAACTTTGCTCGTCAATGCATTGGGTGTAAGAGTTGGATATCATGTTGTGGTGGTACAGGACATTGGCTAGGCCACGTGGAAGATGGTGCGTGAACTGCCAGAGGAAGTGGTGGAAGTAGGTACAATTACAACATATAAAGAAGTTTGGATGGGTATATGAATAGGAAGGGTTAGAGAGATATGAGCCAAATGTTGGCAAATGGGATGAGATTAATTTAGGATTTCTGTTCAGGATTGACAATTGGACTGAACGATCTGTTTCTGTGCTGTACATCTCTATGCCTCTATAACAGGAGAGTTCACATTAATGAGGTGAGGTTAAGTAATAATGAGGTTGATAATGCGTGATAATCTCTATTAATCACCATTCACCAGTGAGAATTTCCTTTCTTGAATTTGTTGGAAAATGGTAACTTGTTGGGCTCCATATCGAGAAAAGGTTTATTGACTTTGCAAACAATCCTTTAAAAGTTTTTATCATGGCTCATGTTATTCAGGATCCAGAGAGATTCCATTCCGTGCATTTATTTCGTGGAATGTTATGAAATGAAATTCAAACTGGAAAAACAAGCATGTGTTTGCCTTAATGTTTACATACAATTATCTCCTTATTCTATTTTAAATAAACACTTTTCTGCTTCAAACAGAAACAAAAAGAAGGGAGGGAGCAAGTCAACAGGTCTGGCAGCATCTGTGAAGAGAAAACAGAGTTATTGTTGTAAATCCTCTTTAAAAAGAAAGTTATCTGCCTTTTTTGATGTAGTGTCAAGATTATTAGAACATGAATACTACTTCAGTTTAATGAAGTTGACCTACATATCTCGGAAGTGACTTCATCCAAACCGCTTTTGTTGAAAATGGTTTAACTCTGTGTATTAGAAGTTTACTGTGGACCTGGCCCTCAAGTTGCAAAACAGCTGCTCCATAACAAGTCCAGGCTGGCTTCACCTCCAGGCCTTTCATCAAAGTTCATGTGTCTGGAATTTTGTTCACAGAGGATTAACTTTCTTTCTCTGGCTTTTGTCTATAACAATAGGTAGCTTTGTATCTTTTACCAAGCTATAGGGGAATTGCCTATGTGAGGCAAACTTCAGAAAAGAGAAAACAGACATAACAGAGGCAAACAAAATGTACAACAGCTACTTAATGAAAACTGCTACTATTCCTGACTAACATTTCCCTTCAGAAGATGTTCTGTCTTCAATAAATGGTTTTTCTGCCAGAAATTCGGTTGTTACAAAATGAGCAATAAGTTTATTTGATGGTAGCATACTGAGATAAGAGAGTGCATTGGTTACTTTCAATTATGGAATGCACTGCAGAGCACCTCAAATGATAAATAATTCTGTTTCAAAGGATCATCTTACTCTCAATAGGAATGTTGATCCACAAGACTGAGAAAGCAACAATCCAATCTTGAAACACATTCCTCTTGAAAGATTTGCAATTTTCAGAACTCAAGAGGACAGGTAAAGGGCCACTTCAATCACTTAGAACATCGAACATAGAAAAGTACAGCACAGAACAGGCCCTTCGGCCGACAATGTTGTGCCAAGGATTAATCCGAATGTAAAATAAAATAACCTAACCTACATTCTCCTCAAGTCACTGCTGTCAATGAGCATGTCCAGCAGTCGCTTATATGTCCCTAATGACTCTGCTTCCACCACCACCACTGGCAATGCATTCCATGGGCTCACAACTCTCTGCGTATAGAACCTAACTCTGATGTCTCCTCTATACCTTTCTCCTAATATCTTAAAACTATGACCCCTTGTGACAATCAATCCTGCCCTAGACAAAAGTCTCTGGCTATTGACTCTATCCATGCCTCTCATTTGCTTGCATACCTCGATTAGGTCACCTCTCTTCCTCCTTCTCTTCAGAGAGAAAGGTCCAAGCTCAGTCAACCTCTCCTCAAATGACAGCCCTCCAGTCCAGGCAGTATCCTGGTAAAACTCCTTTGAACCCTCTCCAAAGCATCCACATCTTTCCTATAGTAGGACGACCAGAACTGGACACTATTCCAAGTGGGGTCTCACCAGGGTTTTGTAGAGCTGCAGCAAAACCTCGCAGCTCTTAAACTCAATCCTCCTGTTAATGAAAACTGAAACACCATATGCTTTCTTAACAACCCTATCCACTTGGGTAGCAACTTTGAGGGATCTATGCACTTGAACATCAAGATCCTGCTGTTCCTCCACACTGCCAAGAGTCCTGTCTTTAATCCTTTACGCAGCATTCAAGTTCGACCTTCAAAAATGCATCACTTCACATTTATCCAGGTTGAACTCCATCTGCCATTTCTCAGCCCAGCTCTGCATACTATCAATGTTGCGCTGCAGCCTGCAATAGCCCTTGATACTATCAACAGCACCTCTAACCTTTGTGTCATCGGTAAATTTACTAACCCACCCCTGAACCTCCTCATCCAAGTCATTTATAAAATCTACAAAGAGCAGAGGCCCAAGAGCCAGAGGTACCACTCACCACTGATGTCCAGGCAGAATACTTTCCATTTACAACCACTCTCTGCCTCTGTCAGCCAACCAATTCTGAATCGAGACAGAATAGCCAAATCTCCCTGTATCCCATACCTCCTGACTTTATGAATGAGTCTACCATGGGGAACTTTATCAAATGCCTTGCTGAAGTCCAAATACACCACATCCACTGCTCAACCTTCATCAACCTGTCTCATCACCTCCTGAAAGAACTCAGTAAGATTTGTGAGGGATGACCTGCCCCTCACAAAACTATACTGATTGCCTTTAAGTATGCTATGCTTTTCCAAACAGTCATAAATCCTATCCCTTAGAAGTCTTTCCAAAACCTTGCTGATGACATATGCAAGGCTGACTGGTCTGTAATTGCCAGGGATTTCCCTATTACCTTTCTTGAAAAGACGAACAACATTTGCCTCTGTCCAATCCTCCAGTACGACTCCTGCAGAGAATGAGGAAGCAAAGATCTTCGTCAGCAGCTTAGCAACTTCTTTTCTCACTTCCCGGAGCAGCCTCGGATAAATCTGGTCTGGCCCTGGGGATTTACCAATCTTAATGTTTGCCAAAATTTTCAGTCCATCAACTTCCTCAATCTTGATTTGTTCAATCCTATCCCCCAACACCACAAAGTTCTCATTCACAACAAGGTCACATTCCTTAGTGAAAACTGAAGCAAAAAATTCATTTAGGACTTCCCCTATCTGCTCAGACTCGATGCGCAAATTCCCTATGGTATCCCTGACAAGCCCTACCTTCTCCCTGATCATTCTCCTATTCCTCAGGTATGAGTAAAATGTCTTTGGGTTCTCTCCAATCCTTCCCACCAAGCCATTTTCGTGCCCCGTTCTGGCTCTCCTCAGTGCATTTCTGAACTCCTTTTTAGCAAGCCTATAATCCTGTAAAGTTGTGTTAGATCCTTGCTTCCTTCACCTTATGTAAGCTGCCTTCTTCCTTTCGACAAGAAGCTCCTCTGTTCTCGTCATCCAAGGCTCCTTAATCTTACCCCTTCTTGCTTGTCTCAGAGGAACAAATTTGTGCATCACTCGCAACAACTTCTCCTTAAACAGTCTTCACATGTCTGCTGTGACCTTTCTGTGGAACAATTGCTCCCAATCAGTACTTCCCAACTCCTGTCTGATAGCGTCATAATTTCCTTTTCCCCAGTTGAATATCTTCCCATTGTAACTACTCCTTTCCCTCTCCATGGCTATGATAAACGTGAGGCAGTTATGGTCACTGTCACCAAAGTGTTCTCCCACCATGAGATCTGACACCTGTCCTGGCTCATTGTCGAGCACCAAATCCAAAATGGCCTCTCCCCTCAATGGCTTGTCTACATACTGAGTAAGGAAACTCTTTTGAACATACTTGACAAAAACGACTCCATCCAAACCATGTGCCCTAAGGAGGTTCCATTCAATATTGGGAAAGTTGAAGTCACCCATAATAATTACCCTGCTACACCTGCATTTTTCCAAAATCTGCCAGCCTATGAATTCTTCAATCTCCTGACTGCTCTTAAGGGGTCTGAAGAAAACCCCCAATGAGGTGACTGCTCCCTTGCTGTTCCTAACTTCCACCCATACTGACTCAGTAGACAAATCTTCCTCAACAACCTACGTTTCTGTAGCTCTGATGCACTCTCTGATTAGCAATGCTACACCTCCTCCTCTTTTTCTACCCTCCTTGTTCTGTTTAAATGTTCTAAATCCTGGAATATCTAGCAACCATTCCTGCCTCTGTGAAACCCACGTCTCCATTATGGCCACAACACCATATTCCCAAGTACTGATCCATGTTCGAAGTTCATCACTCTTATTTCTGACACTGCTTGCATTAAAGCAGACACACTTTAACCAAATCCTTTGTTTCATCACATGAAAAACCTTCCTGATAGATTCACTACATCCTGTCACTGCCCCATCTACAACTATCCCCCTCTCAGATGTGTAGCTCTGGTTCCCACACCCCTGCCAAACTAGTTTAAACCCTCCAGAACCACATGAGCAAATCTCCCACCCAGGACATTTGTGCCCCTCCACTTCAGGTGCAACCCGTCCATGATGTACAGGTCCCACCTTCCCCAGGAAGGCATCCCAATGATCTAAGTAACTAAAGCTCTCTCTCCTGCACAAGCCGCGCAGCCATGTGTTCAGCTGCATTTGCGAACTGTTCCTCACCTTACTATCTCGTGGCACCAGTAGCAAACCTGAGATCACTCCTCTACTCGTTCTGCTCTGCAGCCTCCAACCTCGCTCTTGTAGTCACTTTTCAAATCCTCAATTCCTTTCCTGGCTATATAATTGGTGCCAATATATACCACGAATTCTGGCTGCTCACCCTCCCCCTTCAGAACTTTGTAAACCCAATCAGCGACATCCCAGAAGGCAATGTACCAGGGAGGCAATGTACCTTCCGGGAGTCCCGTTCCTGACCAAGAAATCTCCTGTCAATACATCTAACTATCGAGTCCCCTACCACTAGTGCTTTTCTATTCTCCCCTCTTCCCTCCTGAGCCTCAGTGCCAGGCTCACTGCCCGAGACCTTACAACTATGGCTTTCCCCTGATAGACCATCCCCACTAGCAGTATCCAAAACAGTATACTTATTGCTGAGGGGGATGGCCACATGGTATCGCTGCTCTGTCTGTCTGTTCCCTTTCCTCCCCCTGACTGTAACCCAGCCATCCTTATCCTGTGACTGAGGAGTGAACACCTCCCTGTACATCCTCTAAATATCCCCCTCAGCCTCCCAAATGATCCACAGTTGATCAAGCTCCAGCTCCAGTTCCCTAACTCGGTTTTCAAGGAGCTGGGGTTGGGTGCACGGCAGAGACATGTGTCACGTCTGTCACCTGCCACATTCTGCAGGAGGAACATGCAACTGCTCTATCAGCCATATTCCGTTAATCTGAAAGCCCACACAGGACAAAACAAGGAAGAGAAGAAATGACAAAAAAAGAGAGAAAACCTGAAAACTTACCGAGTTTACAGATTCTTAGTAAAGTTAGAGGAGGTGGGTGGGAGGGAGGCACTATGCTGTAGGATTTCAGATTTAGATCTCACCCACTTAAAAGACTTCCTGGCAGCCCTTGCTTCTCTCCACCCTCTCTCCTTGCTGCTCTGTTCAAAACAGAGGCTAACTCCTGAGATAGGTCCCTTTCTAACTGGGAAAAATTGATCTACCCAGCAGCTATTGCTTCTTTCCGCCCTACCTCCTTGCCGCTCAGTTCAAAATGGAGGCATGATTTCCTTGGCATTATTCAGAAATAGCTGTTATAACCTCAACAGTCTCCATGATCTACATGTGCTAGAGCCCAGCCTCCTCTCCCACCCCTTAATTTGGCCTCCCCTAAATTTTTGTCTGGCAATTATCTTTGCAAGAAGATACGTTTCAGTGAAGCAATTTGTTCCATGGAAGATTTGCTCTATGGATTTATAAACATCAAATTCAACTTTATGTTCAACATGTCCCCACATGGATGTTGTGAAATTTGAAAGGGTTCAAAAAAGATTCACAAGGATGTTGCCAGGACTCTCTGCTCATTCCTGAAGAAGGGCCTGTGCCCGAAACGTCGAATCTCCTGTTCCCTGGATGCTGCCTGACCTGCTGTGCTGTTCCAGCAATAAAGTTTCAACTTTGATCTCTAGCATCTGCAGACCTCACTTTCTCCTGTTGCCAGGAAAGGAGAGTTTGAGCAACGGTGACAGGCTGAATTGGCTGGGGCTATTTTCTTTGGAGTGTCGAGGCTGAAGGATGACTACATAGAGGTTTATAAAATCATGAGGGGCATGGATAGGGCAAACAGCCAAAATCTTTTCCTTGGGTGGGGGAGTCCAAAACTAGAGGGCATAACTTTAAGGTGAGAGAGGAAGGATTTAAACGAGACCTAAGGGGCAATCTTTTCATGCAGGGGATAGTGTGTGTATGAAATGAGATGCTAGAGGAAGTGATGGAAGCTGGTACAATTATAATTTTTAAAAGGCATCTGGATAGTTATATGAATAGGAAGGCTTTATAGGTATTTTGGGCCGAATGCTAGCAAATGGGGCTAGATTAATTAGGGTATCTGGTCAGCATGGACGAATTGGACAGAAAGGTCTGTGTGCTATATAATTCTGTAACTCTATGCTGCATGTTTGTAAAAATAGCTGCCTCGGTCTGCTACTCTTCTGAAGAAAAGATCACTGTTACTTTGCTCAGAATTAATGCAAAAAATCTGTAAGGATATACCGGGGAAGTCAAACACAGATAGGTGACCACTTTGCAGAACATCTCTATTCAGCCTGAAATCATGACCAGAGTTTCAAGTCATATGTCATTTTAATTCTCCATCTTGCTGCCTCTCTCATCTCCCTGTCTTTGGCCTTTTGTGGCATTCCTATGAAGCTCAAGGCAATCTCGAGGAACATCACTTTAGTTTTGGAACTTTTGTCAATCAAATTAAATACATTTATTTTTTCTTAATTCAAACAAGAATTCTTAATGTCCGGAGAACTGGCTGTCGACTTGAAAAGAAAAATTAAACAAAGCTAACTTGCATTTACTTAGCACCATTGATGTAAAATATTTTAAGGCACTTAAAGAAAAGGTGACACTAAGTTGAAGCTTAAAAATGTAGGTGTTATGGCAGAATGCATAATATGTATGTTGAATTTTTTTAAAAATAGACAAGGGATGAGATGTGGGATAGCATGCTGTAGAAGGGGAGTTCCAAATAGTCAAGCCCAGAGGGTTTGGTAATTAAAGGAAAAGAAAAAAAAAATTGAGGGACCAATGGTTAGTACTGCTGCCTCACAGTGCCAGAGTGTTGGGCTGAAGGGCCTGTTTGCACACTGTAGGAAATCCAATCTAATCTAATCTATAAAAAGGCAGAGTCCATGAGATACATAGTACAGGTTGAGGTGTGGGGCTGGAGGAGGTTGAGGACATGTGGAACTGTAATGGGAGATAGGGATTTATGAACATTGTTTCTGAAGTATGTTCGTCTGGACACAGAGAGTGAATGGAAGTTAGCAAAGGCAAGAATGATGATCAAATAGGACTTAATGTAGGAAGAAGTTGCACTTTAGCAAAATTTGTGATTGCATGAATTGGGGATTACAGAAGTTAGTGAAGTATGCATATCATCTGGTGATGCATGGATGGTAAACCTCTGACGAGTGAATCCACAGCTGATCAGCCCGCAATGTTTTACTAAGCAGAGTCTCACGATAGCTGAGGATAACACACTCTCACATGAATGCATCCTTATGTAATCCAATATACTGTCAAATACTGTCGATGTCAAAGCAACAGATGCAAGTGTCAAATGAGAAAACAGCTTTGCATTGAAGAATGACACAGAGTCATAGAGTCAGACCGAACAGAAATAGACCCTTTGGTCCAACCAGTCCATGTCGAACAGAATCCTAAACTAAACAAATCTTAAACTGCCTGCTCCCGGCCCATATCCCTCCAAAACTTTCCTCTTCATGTACTTCTCTAAATGTTTTTGAAACTTCAGATGTGGCACTACAGTCCACCAGGTTGTCATAGAATCATAGAATCCCTACAGCATTAAATCAAGCCATTCAACCCATCAAATCCACAACGACTTGCTGAAGAGCATCCCACCTGCACCCACCATCAACCCGCCAAACATGATGACTTGGTGGGAGAGTAAAGTCTGAAGGAAACAGAAGGATATGGGCCATATGGAAGTGGATGGGATTAGTTTAGAATAGCATCATAGTTGGCACAGACATGGTAGGCTAAACAGTCTGTGCCTGTGCTGCACTATTCAATGAGAAGCAAACATGAGGAAACTGCCTTTACTGCAATACAAAATTCTTTATGATGATAAAACATGTACTCATATCAGGAATCCTTGGTATTAAGAATGATACGGGCAGGAAGATTTAATTGGACATCCTGGAGAAAACAATTCTTGAGTTATAGAATACCTTCTCAACAGGGTAATAATTCAGAAACTGAACAAGTAAATACACTTCTGTATAAAATGTGTAGCAGATTACACAAAAAAGATAAAAGAAAGAACATACACATTTAAAGAGGCACAGAAAGACTTTAACACTTATTTTAACCTCAGAACTAATAAACGTTTTGGAAGAACAAGGCTTCAGAGAAAAATACACCATCCAAGGAGTCTATAGATAACTTTATGATAAGATATTGAAATGTTAGAGACATTACTGATTAATCTTTGTCATATTTATTACAGACCCAACAAAACTAAACTGTAGAGGAAGGTTTCATGTGGTGGGCGAAGCAGAGGCCTGGAAGCAAGAAGGATCAATCTTAAGAAGAAAAGATTAAATTTTGATTTGGGAGATCTTCAGAATCTTATGGTACAGAACTACAAAAAGGCAAACATTCTGGCAAGTGGGAATTTATGCCAATGAACCTCTTGCAGATTTCAAGTTAGAAATGAGAGAACATGTCATAATATTATCAGATAGTGAGCCATGGTTGACAATATACTTTACATGCTGGAGAGTCAAAGTGGATAAAGAGTAGAACACACTTTACAACCAACAGAAGGTCAACTGCGTGGTCCAGGGGACATTGGACTTAACATTAGTTATATGCTATAAGCAACTCTCCAACATGGGAAATAGCAAATGCTAGAAAACCAACATTCCTGAGTAGAAAGGCAGTAAATTGATGTCAACCTTCAACTTATTCAAAACCTCTAAAAGAACAAAACATTACAGAGCAGCCAACCAAGTTGCAGTCATGCGAAAAGAATTGGTAGATTTTATAGCGGTTTTGTGGCTGCTTGAACTTTAATGTCACTGGAAATGATAGCTTTTTGGTGCCATAATGTTGTTGCAGACTATGCTTTGGAGATGCCAGTGTTGGACTGGGGTGTACAAAGTTAAAAATCACACAACACCAGGTTACAGTCCAACAGGTTTAATTGGAAGCATACTAGCTTTCGGAGCGATGCTCCTTCATCAGGTGATTGTGGAGGGCTCGATCGTAACACAGAATTTATAGCAAAAATTTGCAGTGTGATGTAACTGAAATTATACATTGAAAAATTGATTGTCTGTTAAACCTTTCATCTGTTAGAATACAGTGATAGTTTAATTTGTGAAACTATCACTGTATTCTAACAGATGAAAGGCTGCAAATTTTTGCTATAAATTCTGTGTTATGATCGAGCCCTCCACAATCACGTGATGAAGGAGCATCGCTCCGAAAGCTAGTGCTTCCAATTAAACCTGTTGGACTATAACCTGGTATTGTGTGATTTTTAACTTGATGCAGACTATAGCGCTGATACGTTCCTTGCTGTGGTTTTCACCATTATACATTCCACCTTGATACAAAGAGTAATCTGTCAGAAGACAGTTTCATTACTGTTAAAAATAAATGGGAATGTACCAAGGAAGAAGATGTGAGCAAAAACATTTTGAAGCCAATCATCTATCAGTATTGCTTGCAAAAACTATTATTTTAATTTTTCTGTATTTTTGATTGTGAACAGAGATAGAAAAATGGACTGCTGTATTTTTTAAACAAAAAGCAAGGATTGTGGAAGGGATTACTGCACATTTTAAAAACAAATCAAAGAAACTCATTGGAAGTGGTCATTTCAGATTTCTAGCATCCACAGTTCTTTGTTTTATTATATCATGGTTAGTGACATTTATACTGCTGTTTTGTTCACTCAGCGGGGGGAGGTTGCTTGTAAATGGACTGGCCCCAGAAAATGTCTGAGGTGGATGCCAACAAGTAACGATTGACAACTGGTAACTATTCTACAAATCATTGACATAAGCTAGCAGTCTGTCAACAGCTATGTGATTGACTCATGGACAGCTGAAGAGCTGAAAAATACTTCCGAAAGCCTCGGACGGAGAAATGGAGTCTCTCTGCAGCAGAAAACACCTGAAGCTTGAAGAAAGCTTGAAAGTAAAGGATGGGATGAAGATGGGAGAAAAGACAACATTTTAACTTGGAAAATCTAGATCTGCACCCGAAGTTACCATTCAGAGCTTTGTAGATTGCAACAATTTTAGACCCATCTAATGAGGTTCTCTGCCATTAGTGAAAATTAGACTTTTTTGCTTCAACACCAGAGCATATGGGAAAGTTTTGTGTTACAAAAGGAATTCCAGGTGCCACTAAATATGATAGGACCTGAATCTGTTAATTTCCATGTCGAGGGTCTATCTCAAATCATTATCCTTTCATGTGGAACATAATACCATAAAAAATGGGAAGAGCAGTTTGGCCATTTGACCTCACAGTTCAACTGTCACTCAATAGGATTATGGTCGATCTGATAATCATCATGTTTGCTTAGTTGCCTTTTCCTCGTAACCCTTGATTCTCCTATTGATCAAGAATCTACCTCAGCCTTAAATGTACACAAGGACATTGTCCCCACAGCTCTCTGTTGCAAAGAGTTCTGAGATAAGAAATTTCTCCTCATCTCAGACTTAAATTGGCATTCCTTTATTCTAAGAATATGTCCTCTGGTCCTTGATTCTCCCTTGAGAAAAAACATCCTCTCAACTTTTACCCTGTTAATTTCTTTGAGTAAATGAGATCATGTTTTAGTCTTTAAGTTCTAACAAGTAGAGTCTCAACCTGTTTCAACTTTGCTCATAAGATAACCCCTCCATATGGAGGGTAACCTGGGTGAACCTTCTCTGAACAGTCTCCAATGAAATAGCATCCTTTCTTAAATAAGGGGACCATAACTGCTCACAATACTGCAGATGTGGTCTTACCAGTACCTTGTAGAGGTGCAGTAAGACTTCCTTACTCTTACACTCCAATCCCTTGAAATAAGGATATTCCATTAGCCTCCTGATTTCTTGTTGCACCTGTGCATGAGCTTTCTGCATTTTGAGCTCAAATGCCTCCAAGAATTTCAATGCAGTTCTTCTCCATTTAAATTATTCATTTCAGAGAAGTGCTGGAAAAGTGTACACTCGCTATTTTGTTGATCAAAATTAACTTTGATATCCACACTGTCAAGTTTTTCTTGTGTATTTTCCATTTACTCATCATGCACAATGACAGTTCGGTCTGTAAACAATGTTGAGCCATCAACGTCATCCACTGTATATAAATTACAGATTGGTATGTATGGTCTTGTTTAGGAAAACAATAAGAATAAGTTGGGACATTGTAATTGGAGCTGGGCTACTGCTATGTATGATTTTGTTACCAGATTTGAAAATGGTGGCTTGGCAAAAGAAGACTGTTACTGGAGTAGATCTCCCCGACAAATCCTGCCAAAAATAAAATTCAAAGAACAAACAAGAATATACTATGCTTGGCTATAGTCATCTATATAGTTAATTCTTCACCTGATAATTCTAAAGCAATTAGAAGATCACTGGTTACCATTTTAGTGCAAGCCTGGTCTCCTTTCTATCGGAAGGATGTTGTGAAACTTGAAAGGGATCAGAAAAGATTTACAAGGATGTTGTCAGGGTTGGAGGATTTGAACTATAGAGCTATAGAGAGAAGTTGAATAGGCTGTTTTCACTGGAATGTCAAAGGCTGAGGGGTGACCATATAGAGATTTATAACATCATGAGGGGCAAGGATAGGATAAATAGACAAAGTCCCTTCCCTGGGGTGGAGGAACTAGAGGGCATAGGTTTAGGGTGAGAGGGAAAAGATATAAAAGAGACAAAAGGGGCAACTCTTTCTCGCAGAGGGTGGTATGTGTTTGGAATGAGCTGCCAGATGAAGTGGTGGAGGCTGGTAAAATTGCAACATTTAAAAGGTATCTGGATGGGTGTATGAATAGAGTCACAGAGTCATAGAGATGAACAGCATTGAAACAGACCCTTGGGTCCAACCTGTCCATGCCGACCAGTTATCCCAACCCAATCTAGTCCCACCTTCCAGCACCCAGCCCATATCCCTCCAAACCTTTCTATTCATATACCCATTCAAATGTCTCTTAAATGTTGCAATTGTACTAGCCTCCATCACTTCCTCTGGCAGCTCATTCCACACACGTATCACCCTCAGTGTGAAAAAGTTGCCCCTTAAGTCTTTTTTATATCTTTCCCCTCTCACCCTAAACCTATGCCCTCTAGTTCTGGACTCTCCAAACACAGGGAAAAGACTTTGCCTATTTACCCTATCCTGACTAATAAAGGAGAGCAAACCAAACGCATCCTTCACTATCCTATCTATCTGCAACTCCACTTTCAAGGAGCTATGAACCTGAACTGCAACATCTCTTTGTTCAGCAACACTCCCAAGGATCTTAAGTGTATTATGTGTATAAGTCCTGCTAAGACTTGCTTTCCCAAAATGCAGCACCTCACATTTACCTAAATTAAACTCCATTTGCCACTTCTCAGCCCATTGGCCCATCTGGTCAAGATCCTGTTGTAATCTGAGGTAACCCTCTTCGTTGTCCACAACACCACTAATTCTGGTGTCATCTGCAAACTTACTAACTGTACCTCTTATGCTCGCATCCAAATCATTTATGTAAATGACAAAAAGTAGAGGACCCAGCACCAATTCTTGTCGCACTTCTCTGGTCACAGGCCTCCAATCTGAAAAACAACCCTCCACCACCACTCTCTGTCTTCTACTTTTGAGCCAGTTCTGTATCCAAATGGCTAGTTCTCCCAGTATTCCATGAGATCTAACCTTGCTAATCAGTCTCCCATGGGGAACCTTGTCGAATGCCTTGCTGAAGATAGATCACATCTACTGCTCTGCCCTCATCAATCTTCTTTGTTACTTCTTCAAAAAACTCAATCAAGTTTGTGAGACATGATTTCCCA